>NC_138776.1:243798091-244145591 GCF_965119305.1 Pelophylax lessonae
AACATACTCAAGGATAGATCTGCTGCTGACTGACCTCCCATCCCTCTGTCAGGTGTCCAATGTCAACATAGGCACGATTACGTGGTTGGACCATGCGCCCTTATCTATTGATATTTATGAATTGCACAACACGGCTCCTGTACGCCTTTGGTGTAACAACACCCATCTCTTCACGTCTAGCATTCATGAAGAAAAGATTAAAACTAGCATAGAAGACTTCTACATAAATAATTCCACCCCAGACTTGAATCCACCCCTTCTCTGGTGTACGCGTAAAGCGTACATCAGAGGTCTCCTTTTACAAATGGCCTCCTAAGCCAAAAAAAAGAAGACGGCCTCAATATCCATAGTTCTGGATAAAATAGCTAGCCTTGAAGCACAAAATATGCTACATGTTACCCCCCAACTGACTTTGGAACTACAGAAATGTAGACTAGAACTTAAGCAATTACTGATCTCGGACAAATGACAAATATTTGCGCTATCTCAAGTCAAGCTGCTATTTTCACAACAATAAAGCAGGGAAAAACTGGCTAGGATGATTCAACATAAACAGGCGAAAACAAGGATAGCTCATATACTGGACCCTAAAACTGGACTTAAAGTCCGTCACCCGGTTCAAATAGCGAATGTCTTTAAAGACTACTATGAGTCGTTGTACAACCTAAAGGATGACCTTACCACCCCTCCTCCTACAGAAGAAGGCATAACTAAATTATTGGCCTCAGTATCACTCCCCTTGGTCCCACCTTCAGTCCTATCCACACTAAATGCTCCTATCACACCTAAAGAAGTTCAAACAGTTATCCGTTCGCTAGCACCCAACAAATCCAGGCATAGAAGGCCTATCAGCTGAATACTATAAGACCTTTTCTGACACCCTTACTCCCAAGTTAGTGGCTTTATTTAACAATATTGGATTGACAGGCACGTTACCTCCTGAATAGAGTTGAGCGGACACCTGGATGTCCGTGTTCGGCGGGTTCGGCCGAACTTTAAAAAAAATCCGGGTCCGTGTCCCGGACTTTTGCCAACTTTTCCTGGACACCGAACCCCATTGAAGTCAATGGGGACCCGAACTTTCAGGCACTAAAATGGCTGTAAAACACCAAAGGAAAGGGCTAGAGTGCTGCAAATGGCAGCAAAACGTATTTAAGAGCATGGCAAGTGCTCTGCAAACAAATGTGGATAGGGAAATAACTTAAAACAACAAAAAAAAAAAAAACAGGAAAATAAAACAATGTTCTTCATCTCTGAAGGACGAGGCCCATATGGAGTAGGAGGGAGGTTGAGGTGGTGGTGGATGTGGCGGTCTCATAGGCGTGCGCACAGGGTGTGCCGGATGTGCCTGGGCACACCCTAATCACCTAGGGCACATAGCATTATCGCTCTGTTTGCCAGTGAGGAGATGGGAAAGATCTCCCTCGGACCTGCTCTGCTCTATTTCACTTTGCCAGCAGGGAGAGTAATGTATCGGGGCCATGTACATGTAGGCAAACACATGCATGTGTATTTAAACTTTGGGGTGCACACCCTAATGCAATAGGCTGCGCACACCTATGGGCGGTGTAGGTGGAAGCGGCGGTGGAGGAGGACCAGGGCCGGATTAAGAGCATCATGGGCTTGGTGCTAAGGATTTTGAAGGGCCTTAAGGGCCGTGCCTTGGCATGCACCCAGAGGAGGAAGGGTGCAGCCATGCATGCCTAATTCAACATGGGATGCTGTCTCTGAAGCCCATAAACACATCCATGCATCGGCAACTGTCCCTCCTTGTCCGGCCTTCGTGCTGTGTGGGGAGGTTCTGAGGGAGCTGCCTGGGGAAGTGAGCATAGAAGCCAGACTTCTGTGTTTACAAGTGACAGAAGAGCGGTAACAGTGAATATGGCCAACCCGTGGCCTATATAAAAGGTAGGGGCCTGGAGCTGCAGCTCCAATAGCCCCTACGTTAATCTGGCCCTGAGGAGGAGGACGAGGTAGCCAACACTGCTTGTTTTCACAAATTTTAAATGAGGGTACACCCCAAAAGAGTGAGAAAGAGCAAAAATGGAACAATGGGTGGGTAAGGTCGGTATCCATCGCTATTCTGCACAAGGTACGGAAAAGTCCCGTGGGATCCAGCCTGGTTCATTTTAATGAACGTGAGCTTGTCCACATTGTCTCTGGACAGGGGGCTGCGCTTGTCTGTGATAACGCCCTCAGCCGTGCTAAATACCCGTTCAGATAATACACTGGCTGCAGGGCACGCCAGCACCTCCAAGGCGTAAAGGGCAAGCTCAGGCCATGTGCCCAATTTGGAGACCCAGAAGTTGAAGGGGGCAGACCCGTCATTCACTACATGTAGGCGTGTGCACACATACTGCTCCACCATGTTGGTGAAATGCTGCCTCCTGCTAAGACGTTCCATATGAGCTGCTGGTGCTGCTGTTTGTTGTGGCGTGCTGACAAAGCTTTTCCACATTTCGGCCATGCTAACCCTGCCTTCTGAGGTGCTGGCGGTGCCCTGGTTGCATTGGCGACCTCTTCCTCCTCCTCCTCCTCCTCCTCCTCCTCCTCCTCTGCCTTGTGCTTCCACTGTGGCCCCGCTGTCAGGTGGGAATGCCAGCAGCATCGCGTCTACCAGCGTGCGCTTGTACTCGCGCATCTTGCGATCGCGCTCCAGTGAGTGAATTAAGGACGGTACGTTATCCTTGTAATGGGGATCCAGCAGCGTGGCCACCCAGTAATCAGCACAGGTTAGAATGTGGGCAACTCGGCGGTCGTTGTGGAGACACTGCAGCGTGTAATCGCTCATGTGTGCCAGGCTGCCCAGAGGCAACGAAAGGCTGTCCTCTGTGGGAGGTGTATCGTCTGTGTCCTCTGTATCCCCCCAGCCACGCACCAGTGATGGCCATGAGCTGGCCTGGGTGCCACCCTGCTGTGAACATGGTTCCATCTCCTCCTCCAGCTCCTCCTCCTCATCCTCCTCATCCTCCAGAACTGTGCCCCTGCTGGACAATTGTGTCCCTGGCGTTTGTGTGTGCAGGAACCCACCCTCAGAGCCCCTTGCGAATGACTGCCCTGAAAGCCTTGGAAATGTTACCTCTTCATCCTCCTCCTCCTCCTCATCCTGTGCCACATCCTCTTCCATCATCGCCCGAAATGTTTTTTCAAGGAGGCATAGAAGTGGGATAGTTAAGCTGAGAACGGCGTCATCGCCACTGGCCATGTTGGTGGAGTACTCAAAACAGCGCAACAAGGCACACAGGTCTCGCATGGAGGCCCAGTTATTGGTGGTGAAGTGGTGCTGTTCCGCAGAGCGACTCACGCGTGCGTGCTGCAGCTGAAACTCCACTATGGCCTGCTGCTGCTCGCACAGTCTTTGCAGCATATGCAAGGTGGAGTTCCACCTTGTGGGCACGTCACATATGAGGCGGTGAGCGGGAAGGCCGAAGTTACGCTGCAGCGCTGACAGGCGAGCAGCAGCAGGGTGAGAACGCCGAAAGTGCGCACAGACGGCCCGCACTTTCTGCAGCAGCTCTGACATATCGGGGTAGTTTTTAAGGAACCTCTGCACCACCAAATTCAGCACATGCGCCAGGCAAGGGATGTGCATCAAACCGGCTAGGCCCAGAGCTGCTATGAGATTTCGCCCGTTATCGCACACCACCAGGCCGGGCTTGAGGCTCGCTGGCAGCAACCACTCATTTGTCTGCTGTTCCATGCTCCTCCACAACTCCTGCGCGGTGTGTGGTTTGTCCCCCAAACAGGCAAGTTGTAAAACTGCCTGCTGTCGTTTACCCCTGGACGTGCTGAAGTTGGTGGTGAAGGTGTTACGCTGTCCGGATGAGGAGGCGGTAGAGGATGAGGAAGCGGAGTAGGAGGAGTTAGGAACAGGAGGCAAACTGAAGCGCCCTGCAATCCTCGGTGGTGGAAGGACATGCGCCAAATTGCTATGCGCCTCAGGCCCATCCGCCACTGCATTTACCCAGTGTGCCGTTAGGGAGATATAACGCCCCTGACCGTGCTTACTGGTCCACGTATCGGTTGTTAGGTGGACCTTGGCACAGATGGCGTTTCGCAGTGCACACCTGATTTTTTCCCCCACTTGGTTGTACAGGGAAGGGATGGCTTGCCTGGAAAAGTAGTGGCGGCTGGGCACGACGTACTGTGGGACAGCCACCGACATAAGGTTTTTAAAACTGTGCGTCTCCACCAGATGGAATGACAGCATTTCAAAGGCCAAGAATTTTGAAATGCTGGCATTCAGGGCCAGGGATCGCGGGTGGGTAGGGGGGTACTTCCTCTTCCTCTCACGTGTTTGGGAGATGGAAAGCTGAACGCTTCCACGGGACATTGTGGAGATGGTTGGTGACCCAGGTGGTGGTGTTGCTGACAGATCCTCTGTTTGCGGGGTGGCAGGTGCCGGTATCACTACAGATGTGGCTGGAGCGGCCGAGACTGCAGCAGAAGAGGAAGCAGGATGAGCCAGAGACGTTTCTTGGTTTTGAAGGTGTCTACTCCACTGCAGCTCGTGCTTTGCACTTAGATGCCTGATCATGCAGGTTGTGCTCAGGTTGAGAAGGTTTATGCCTCGCTTCAGGCTCTGATTGCACAGGGTGCAAACCACTCGTGTCCTGTCATCAGCACATTTTCTAAAGAACTTCCACGCTAGAGAACTCCTTTGAGCTGACTTTGGTGCGCTCGTTCCCTTGCTGCGTTGGGCAGTAGCGGGCGTAGTGTCTAGGGCATGGCCGCTCCGCTTCTGCACCCTGCTCCCTCTTCTGCTGTGCTGGTGGCTCTGTGCGACCACCGCCTCTTCCTCCAAACTACTCAGGTCACCTGCATGACGTTCATTCCATGTGGGGTCGTGGACCTCATCGTCCTCCACATCATCTTCCACCCAGTCTTCACCCCTGCCCTCCTTGTCGGTCTCCACAATGCTGAACGCCGCAGCAGTTGGCACCTGCGTTTCGTCATCATCGGAGACGTGCTGCGATGGTCCTTGCATGTACTCATCTTGAGAAATGAGTGGTTGGGCATCGCAGCACTCAATCTCTTCCACTTCTGGGGCAGGGCTAGGTGGATGGCCCTGGGAAACCCTGCTGACAGAGTCCTCAAAAAGAACAAGAGACTGCTGTATGGCTTGGGGCTCAGACTGCTTGCCTGATTTGCAAGGGGGTGAGGTGAAAGACGTTTGGACATCGGCTGCAGGTGCCAACTCTGACCTTTCTGCAGTAGACTGGGTGGGAGACAATGTGAAGGAACTGGAGGCACTGTCAGCAGCAAACCAATCAGCACCACGACCCAGGCCACGGCCCCTATTTGACGGTCTCCTCATATTTCTGTAATTTAGGATCTTGCCCTAGAAAGGTGTTTATTGAATAGCGGAACAAAACAACAACAGTATCGCACGGGTGTATCTCACAGTCAAATATGCAAACTATGCCGCAATTTAATGTTTTTTACCCCAAAAGGGTGTATATTGAATAGCGGAATAGGATAAAAAACGGTGTATCTCACACGTACAAACACAGACTAGGCCCGATTAAATTTTTTTGTACCCTAAAGGGAGGATGAGGAAGAGGAGTAGGAGGAGTTGGGAACAGGAGGCAAACTGAAGCGCCCTGCAATCCTTGGTGGGGGAAGGAGATGCGCCAAACAAATTTAAAAGGTGTATCTCACACGTACCGATACAGACTATGCCGTAATTTAATTTTTTACACTCCAAACGGGTGTATATTGAATAGCGGAATAGGAAAAATTTTATAATACGGTGTATCTCACACGTACAAACACAGACTAGGCCCCGATTACAATTTTTTGTACCCTAAAGGCAGGATGAGGAAGAGGAGTAGGAGGAGTTGGGAACAGGAGGCAAACTGAAGCGCCCTGCAATCCTTGGCGGGGGAAGGAGATGCGCCAAACAAATTTAAAAGGTGTATCTCACACGTACCGATACAGACTATGCCGTAATTTAATTTTTTACACTGCAAAAGGGTGTATATTGAATAGCGGAATAGGAAAAATTTTATAATACGGTGTATCTCACACGTACAAACACAGACTAGGCCCCGATTACAATTTTTTGTACCCTAAAGGCAGGATGAGGAAGAGGAGTAGGAGGAGTTGGGAACAGGAGGCAAACTGAAGCGCCCTGCAATCCTCGGCGGTAGAAGGAGATGCGCCAAACAAATTTAAAAAGGTGTATCTCACATGTACCGATACAGACTATCCCGCAATTTAATTTTTTACACTCAAAGAGGGTGTATATTGAATAGCGGAATAGGACAAATTTTACAAAACGGTGTATCTCACACGTACAAACACAAACTAGGCCCGATTACAATTTTTTGTACCCTAAAGGCAGGATGAGGAAGAGGAGTAGGAGGAGCAGGCAGGAGGCAGACTGAAGCACCCTCAAATCCTCGGCAGTATGAGATGCGCCCCAAAAATTGGAAAGGTGTATCTCACACGTTTTTTTCGGATAAAAAATGGCACTAGACAAGGATGCCCCCTATCGCCACTAATCTTTGTCTTGGCGCTAGAACCTTTATTGTGTAAAATCCGTCAAAGCGCAGAAATAGAGGGTGTACAAGTGGGTAGAGGACAACATAAGGTAGCAGCCTACGCAGATGATCTGCTTTTTTATGTTACAAATCCCGACAGAACAATCCCATCAATCTTAGAGGCTATCAGAGAGTATGGGGAGGTATCGTATTTCAAAATAAATGTGTCGAAGTCAGAGGCATTGAATGTGTCTATATCAGGGACTAGATGGAATCATATGAGATCTTCCTTTCCCTTTCAGTGGAATAATAAATCGGTGGTGTATCTGGGGATTCACATTACAGCAGACCCGAAGGACTTGTTTGAGGCAAATTTCATTCCACTTTTAAAATCTATTAAAATAGACCTACAAAAATGGCAGATACTTTTTCTGTCATGGTTTGGGAGATGCAGCGCATTGAAAATGAACGTATTACCAAGATTACTGTATGCTATTCAGGCTGTTCCGATAGCAATACCGATGACATTTTTTGTACAGGTTAGGGCAGTGTTCAGAACCTTTGTGTGGGCCAGAAAATCCCCGAGAATAGGGATACAGACCCTAACCCTCCCGAAGGTGAGAGGAGGAGTGGGGTTACCGGATTTGCTGCGGTATTATAGAGCAGCGCATTTGACGCGAGTGATGGAATGGCATTGCAGCGGGACTTATAAACAGTGGGTGCAATTGGAAAGGGAGGCCATGAATACATCAGTGGCTCTAGCTCCATGGACCCCTATATCAAAAGATGACAAAATACATATACATCCGACGATAGGGGCAACGGTAAGCGAAACAACCAAAGCACAAAAAAATTGCTCGGTAGCACCAACAATATCACCAATGACTCCCTTAGGGGATAACATAAACTTCCCCCCTGGTGGTACTAACGTTAAAATTAAAGGCTTAATTAATGGGGGTAGAGGAAGATTATGTGATATATGGACCCACAGGGAACCACCAACGATGACAGAAATGCTAGCATGGCCTGAAGGAAATCTAGATGCATTTAGTGCTTATCAGGTTAGACACTATCTAAAACAAATGCAGAAGATAGGCTATATCCCACGCCCCTTAACGCCATTTGAGACTTTGTGCAGAGCAGAGAATAGAATACCACATGCACTATCATATATATATGCACTTTTGGGGACAGCGCAAGACTCGGAACCACCTAAATTTCTGCAAAAATGGGAAGGAGAGTTAGGAATCTCCTTTAATCAGCAACAAATAAATAAAATTTTGAGATTGACTCACAAGGTATCCATAGCAAGTAGATATCAAGAAATTAGTTATAAGGTTCTAGCCAGATGGTATCGGGTACCAGCGTCATTACATAGAATGGATAGGAAACATCAGGATAGGTGCTGGAGATGTGGAGAGGAGGGTGGAACAATGGTGCACATTTTTTGGACGTGTCCAGCATTAAAGAGTTTCTGGGATAAGGTGGCTCGTATAACAGAGAACCTAACCTCGACTAAGGTGCGGGATGACCCCGCGCTGTGTTTGTTACATGGCACGGGGAGCTCAGTCAAGAGATACAGGAACTCTGCCGCTGCACCTATTGAATGCGGCAAAAGCCTGCATACCAGCATTTTGGAGACAAACACAGCCGCCTACAGTGCGGCTGTGGGTCGCCAAAATTAGGGAAATCCATAGGATGGAAATGTTAACAGCTGCACGTACATGCATGGAAGAACGCTGTAGGCTTAGATGGCAAGCATGGTCACAATATACGTGCTCAGAGGAATATCTACGACTGATAAGTTAAATACGGAAATAGGAAGTCTAGGAGACCTGGAATGGAGGAAGGCGGACCGGGGGGAGGGAAGGGGTTTAGAGGGTAGAGGAGGGGGGTTTCCCCCATCTCCTCTCCCCCCCCTTTTTTTTTCCCCCCCGATCCCGCCCCCCTTACGGAGTGTCAGTGGAGGGATCTTTAGAAGCCTGACGTGTGAGTCAGGTGTGGTATTATACATGGAATATATGGGGATGACATGGAATGATGAACGTAGAGTGTAAGAATCGGCTTCGCTGCCCACCCTCAAGGGTGAGGGGGAGGAGGGGGGCTTTAACCCCCCCCCCCCACACTTTTTCTCTGCCCCCCCCTCTTTTTTTTTTTCTTTTCTCATGTAGCACTAGTGGGGGATTCGAGATTGCGGTGGGGAAGTTAATTAACAATTGAATTGCTATCTACAATGGGGGGTGGGAGGGGGGATAGTATCTATGTGGTATTTATAAATGAACATGGTGTACGTTCAATTTCCTTGCATATTGAGGAATGAAGAGGAATGATTCACAAACGTAATTCACATCCCTTTTTTTTTTTTTTTTCTCTGGGTTTGCACTGTGATTTTTGGATATGTAGCATGAAGTGGGGGGGATGTGAAGGAATTCATGTATGTTTTTTTTTTTTTATATATAAGTGGGGATGGAATGGGGGAGTGTTATGATGTGGTATTTAATAACATGTCACTGAAGGTGGTTTTGGGGGGGGGACTCATCCCCCCTCCTTTTTTTTTTTTTTCTCTCAGCACAGAGCACATTAATTTATGCCAGTGTATACATATATATGCATAAGGAATGCAAGAAGGTATTTTAACACGATTGGATTTTCGGGGGGGGGGGGTGTATTTTTATAATTTTTTTTTGTGTGTTCTTCACGAGAAGGGGGGTTAGGGTGGGAGGGGGAGGCCGGGAGAGTATTGTTGTATGTCTTGAAGAGCATTGAGAGCATTGTTGATTGTTTTGTGTGGATTGTATGTAACTAATATGTAATGTATTGAAAAAACAATAAACGTTTGAATTAAAAAAAAAAAAAAAATCCTCGGCAGTATGAGATGCGCCCCAAAAATTGGAAAGGTGTATCTCACACGTACCGACACAGACTATCACGCAATTTAATTGTTTATACCCAAAGGTTTTGATTAAATAGCGGAATAGAAAATATGATCAAAAAAAAAGTGTATGTATATCACACGTACACAACCACACTAGGCCCCAATTACTATTGTTTGTACCCCTAAAGGCAGGATGAGGAGTAGGAGGAGTATGGAACAGGCAGCACCCTCAAATCTTCAGAAGTATGAGATGAACCCCAAAAACTTGGAAAGGTGGATCTCACACTTACCAACACAGACTATCCCGCAATTTAATTGATCCCCAAAGGTTTTTATTGAATAGCGGAATAGGAAATATGATCAAAAAAAGTGTATGTATCTCACACTTATAGAAGCACACTAGGCCCCAATTACTATTGTTTGTACCCCTAAAGGCAGGATGAGGAGTAGGAGGAGTATGGAACAGGCAGCACCCTCAAATCTTCAGAAGTATGAGATGAACCCCAAAAACTTGGAAAGGTGGATCTCACACGTACCAACACAGACTATCCCGCAATTTAATTGATCCCCAAAGGTTTTTATTGAATAGCGGAATACGAAATATGATCAAAAAAAGTGTATGTATCTCACACGTACAGAAGCACACTAGGCCCCAATTACTATTGTTTGTACCCCTAAAAGGATGGATGAGGAGTAGGAGGAGTATGGAACAGGCAGCACCCTCAAATCTTCAGAAGTATGGGATGAACCCCAAAAACTTGGAAAGGTGGATCTCACACGTACCAACACAGACTACCCCCCAATTTAACTGATCCCCAAAGGTTTTTGATTAAATAGCGGAATAGAAAATATGATCCAAAAAAAGTGTATGTATATCACACGTACACAACCACACTAGGCCCCAATTACTATTGTTTGTATCCCTAAAAGGATGGATGAGGAGTAGGAGGAGTATGGAACAGGCAGCACCCTCAAATCTTCAGAAGTATGAGATGAACCCCAAAAACTTGGAAAGGTGGATCTCACACGTACCAACACAGACTATCCCGCAATTTAATTGATCCCCAAAGGTTTTTATTGAATAGCGGAATAGGAAATATGATCAAAAAAAGTGTATGTATCTCACACGTACAGAAGCACACTAGGCCCCAATTACTATTGTTTATACCCCTAAAAGGATGGATGAGGAGTAGGAGGAGTATGGAACAGGCAGCACCCTCAAATCTTCAGAAGTATGAGATGAACCCCAAAAACTTGGAAAGGTGGATCTCACACGTACCAACACAGACTATCCCCCAATTTAACTGATCCCCAAAGGTTTTTGATTAAATAGCGGAATAGAAAATATGATCAAAAAAAGTGTATGTATATCACACGTACACAACCACACTAGGCCCCAATTACTATTGTTTGTACCCCTAAAAGGATGGATGAGGAGTAGGAGGAGTATGGAACAGGCAGCACCCTCAAATCTTCAGAAGTATGAGATGAACCCCAAAAACTTGGAAAGGTGGATCTCACATGTACCAACACAGACTATCCCGCAATTTAATTGATCCCAAAGGTTTTTATTGAATAGTGGAATAGGAAATATGATCAAAAAAAGTGTATGTATCTCACACGTACAGAAGCACACTAGGCCCCAATTACTATTGTTTGTACCCCTAAAAGGATGGATGAGGAGTAGGAGGAGTATGGAACAGGCAGCACCCTCAAATCTTCAGAAGTATGAGATGAACCCCAAAAACTTGGAAAGGTGGATCTCACACGTACCAACACAGACTATCCCCCAATTTAACTGATCCCCAAAGGTTTTTGATTAAATAGCGGAATAGAAAATATGATCCAAAAATGTGTATGTATCTCACACGTACACAACCACACTAGGCCCCAATTACTATTGTTTGTACCCCTAAAAGGATGGATGAGGAGGAGTATGGAACAGGCAGCACCCTCAAATCTTCAGAAGTATGAGATGAACCCCAAAAACTTGGAAAGGTGGATCTCACACGTACCAACACAGACTATCCCCCAATTTAACTGATCCCCAAAGGTTTTTGATTAAATAGCAAAATAGAAAATATGATCAAAAAAAGTGTATGTATCTCACACGTACACAACTACACTAGGCCCCAATTTCTATTGTTTGTACCCCTAAAAGGATGGATGAGGAGTAGGAGGAGTATGGAACAGGCAGCACCCTCAAATCTTCAGAAGTATGAGATGAACCCCAAAAACTTGGAAAGGTGGATCTCACACGTACCAACACAGACTATCCCCCAATTTAACTGATCCCCAAAGGTTTTTGATTAAATAGCGGAATAGAAAATATGATCCAAAAAAGTGTATGTATCTCACACGTACACAACCACACTAGGCCCCAATTACTATTGTTTGTACCCCTAAAAGGATGGATGAGGATGAGGAGGAGTATGGAACAGGCAGCACCCTCAAATCTTCAGAAGTATGAGATGAACCCCAAAAACTTGGAAAGGTGGATCTCACACGTACCAACACAGACTATCCCCCAATTTAACTGATCCCCAAAGGTTTTTGATTAAATAGCAAAATAGAAAATATGATCAAAAAAAGTGTATGTATCTCACACGTACACAACCACACTAGGCCCCAATTACTATTGTTTGTACCCCTAAAAGGATGGATGAGGAGTAGGAGGAGTATGGAACAGGCAGCACCCTCAAATCTTCAGAAGTATGAGATGAACCCCAAAAACTTGGAAAGGTGGATCTCACACATACCAACACAGACTATCCCCCAATTTAACTGATCCCCAAAGGTTTTTGATTAAATAGCGGAATAGAAAATATGATCAAAAAAAGTGTATGTATCTCACACGTACACAGCTACACTAGGCCCCAATTACTATTGTTTGTACCCCTAAAAGGATGGATGAGGAGTAGGAGGAGTATGGAACAGGCAGCACCCTCAAATCTTCAGAAGTATGAGATGAACCCCAAAAACTTGGAAAGGTGGATCTCACACGTACCAACACAGACTATCCCCCAATTTAACTGATTCCCAAAGGTTTTTGATTAAATAGCGGAATAGAAAATATGATCCAAAAAAGTATATGTATCTCACTTGTACACAACCACACTAGGCCCCAATTACTATTGTTTGTACCCCTAAAAGGATGGATGAGGAGTAGGAGGAGTATGGAACAGGCAGCACCCTCAAATCTTCAGAAGTATGAGATGAACCCCAAAAACTTGGAAAGGTGGATCTCACACGTACCAACACAGACTATCCCCCAATTTAACTGATCCCCAAAGGTTTTTGATTAAATAGCGGAATAGAAAATATGATCCAAAAAAGTGTATGTTTATCACACGTACACAACCACACTAGGCCCCAATTACTATTGTTTGTACCCCTAAAAGGCTGGATGAGGAGTAGGGGGAGTATGGAACAGGCAGCACCCTCAAATCTTCAGAAGTATGAGATGAACCCCAAAAACTTGGAAAGGTGGATCTCACACGTACCAACACAGACTATCCCCCAATTTAACTGATCCCCAAAGGTTTTTGATTAAATAGCGGAATAGAAAATATGATCAAAAAGAGTGTATGTATCTCACACGTACACAACCACACTAGGCCCCAATTACTATTGTTTGTACCCCTAAAAGGATGGATGAGGAGTAGAAGGAGTATGGAACAGGCAGCACCCTCAAATCTTCAGAAGTATGAGATGAACCCCAAAAACCCTAAATATCATTCAGCTCTGCTGCAGGCCACAACTTAATTTTTTTTAACCCAAGGCTGTATATTGAATAGTGGAATAGAAAAAAAGTGTATGATTTTTGAAACCACTCAATATTAGCACATGTGAACTGAACACAGCAGTGTATGATCAGTCACTCAGCACAGCACAGCTGAAGGAAAAAGGCTGCACACAGTGCCTGATAGAAAAATACTTTTCTCCCTCCTCCTCAGTGGGCAAAATAGATTGTGTGCACTGCACCCCAAAAAGATTGTGTTCACTGTACCCCAAAAAGATTGTGTTCACTGCACCCCAAAAAGATTGTGTTCACTGCACCCCAAAAAGATAGTGTTCACTGTACCCCAAAAAGATTGCGTTCACTGCACCCCAAAAAGATTGTGTTCACTGCACCCCAAAAAGATTGTGTTCACTGCAGCCCACACACAGCAAAATGGATGTGGATCACTGACACCTGCCTATCTCCTATCCCACACCAGACAGCAATATCGATTGTAGTTTGCAGAACACACTTTCCCTAAAAATCAGCACACTCTATCCCTAACAGGATTGATAAGATCGTAGATCGGGACTGAAAAACCCACCCCACACAGCAATATCGATTGTAGTTTGTAGAACACACTTTCCCTAAAAATCAGCAGACTCTATCCCTAACAGGATTGATAAGATCGTAGATCGGGACTGCAAACCCCATCCCACACAGCAATATCGATTTTAGTTTGTAGAACACACTTTCCCTAAAAATCAGCAGACTCTCTCCCTAACAGGATTTATAAGATCGTAGATCGGGTAACTGCAAACCCCACCCCACACAGCAATGTCAATTGTAGTTTGTAGAACGCACTGTCCCTAAAATCAACAGACTCTCTCCCTAAAATGCCTACAACTCGCCCTGCCTAACACACTCCGACCTGTCCCTCAATTCTATCCGGACACAAATGTTTTTTTTTTCCTGTCTGTCCCTAATCAGCAGCCAGCACGTTGATGTGTGCTCTCTCCCTGATCTAAACAGCAGAATGACGCCGCAGCGGCGCTGCCTCGAACTTATAAAGACTTGGTCACATGCTTCAGACGGCCAATCTCAGCTACTGATACATTTGCAGGCATGGCTGGGATGGCTTAGGCACACCAGTTAAACGCTTGTTGATTGGCTGTTGAAAGCCCGCCATGAAAAGCGCGCCAAAGCATGCAAAACCCGGAAATAAAATGACCGAACACGGATTTTTACCCCAATATACAGTAAAGTGTTCGTGTCCGTGTTCGGGTAACAAAAATCTAATTATTCGGTACGAACACGAATAATACAGTCCGTGTTCGCTCAACACTACTCCTGAAATGCTTAAAGCTTTAATAGTTACACTTCCCAAACCAGGTAAAGAACCAACCACCCCACAGAATTTATGGCCAATTTCGCTATTGAAATCAGACTTAAAAATAAACGCCAAAAATTATAGCCAACAGATTAGCAGACGTGACTCCTTCCTTGATCGCCCCTGATGAAGTAGGGTTTGTTAAAGAGAGACAGGCTCCTGACGGTACCCGTAGGATCCTGAGTTTAATTCACAAGGCGACTCACAGTAAATTGCCCACGGTCTTTTTGGCTTTAGATGCTGGGGCTACCTTAAAGTGACTCTTCAAAAATTTTGTTTTGGGGGTTTCATTTTATCATCTATCCTTGCCCCATATACCACACCTTTGGCCCACATCTTTACCGCAGCAGCCCTGTCTGAGGCATTCTCCATAATGAATGGCACCAGACAGGGATGCCCTTTATCCCCTATCATTTTCACGATGGTCATGGAGCCTTTTGCGGAGGCTATTAGAACTACAGCCTCTATTTCTGGCATACTGACTACGACCCATTCGCACAAAATCAGTTTATTCGCCGATGATGTGCTACTAATGGTTCATGGGGATGGGGCCTCCCTGGCTGGGGTGAATTCTGTCATTAAATCCTTTGGAGAGATCTCTTATTATACTGTAAGATGAATTTATCCAAATGTCAAGTTTTGTCACTAAATATTCCCCCACAGCTTGAAGCAGATATTCCCTGGAAATTGGGACCAAACAAAAATCCAATACATTGGAATTCAATTTTCCCAACATGTCAGTGACCTGTACAATGTCAATTTTAAACCATTACTACAATCTATCCGAACCGAATGCATTTCTCTTTCCAAACATGAACTTTCCTGGCTAGGATGCATTGCTACATTCAAAATGGTGCTTCTACCGAAAATGTTATATTTATTCAGGACGATTCCAATTTTTCTACCCAATACCTTTTATAAGCAGCTAGATATCATTATTCACTCCTTTATCTGGAAAGGAGCCAAACCAAGAATGTCTTATCACCTGTTATGTAAACATAAATCTAGAGGGGGCATGGGGCTACCGATTATGCAATCCTACCGTGATGCGGCCCTGTTTGATCAACTGCAAGCCTGGGTTAACCACTCCCATGAAAAACAATGGGTGGCACTAGAAAGGGACTCAGTCTATGGCAGGGACCTTACAACCCTGCTATTGGTGGCGGCAACGGGGGCTAAATTGTACATGCCTGATCATCCCTTCCTGTCTGCCTCCGTTAAAGCATGGAAGAACTTACAGGAAATTACAACTACTAAAATGTCTATCCAAATTGATAAACTCCCCTTACATTCTTTTGAATGTCTCATTCCGGATCTGATGGAAGAATATTGGGTGAAACGGGACCTCACATCACTATCTGAAATCCCCACAGGGGTTTCACCACTAACAGCCTTTACCCTACATCGCATCAATCACTTCATTAAAACTCTACCCTCCAAATCCGTGTCTATACCTAAAGAAGCCTGGACCCTGTATCACAGTACTCACATTCAAAAGGGCGGTATCTCGAAATTTTATAACCTCCTTACTATACCGAATCAAACACTGCGCTCTAAGTCAAAGAACAAATGGGAACAAGAGTTAGGGCATGTTTTCACAGACAAGAACTGACGTCAAGCACTCCAACATAGCTTTAAACATCACATTGTGTACTGCATTGGGAAAATGTATTCAAGCTCACCTATAGATGGTAGTTGACTCCAGTCAGATTGGCGTTAATGTACCCTGGTACCTCTACTTTGTGCTAGAGACAGTGTGGTCAAGCGGGTAGTTTACTTCATATACTGTGGCACTGCAGACCAGTGACACGTTTCTGAAGACCAGTGTTTAAACTCATCACTGAAATCACAGGCTGTATAATACAACCCTCACCGGCTTTGGCCTTATTGGGTCTTACAATAGAAAATGTTCCTGCTCTATTCCGTACTCTAATGCTCAATATTTTCATTGCAGCGAGACTAACCATACTTAGTACTTGGAAAATGGACATGATCCCTGCTCTTGCAGAGGTCGTGTCCTGAGTACACCTCCAATTTTCCCATGAGTATGCATTTGCAAAAGCGAATGGAACTGTTAAAGTGTTTAGGCATCAATGGAATCCTTGGATCATAAAATACAAACTGTCATAGCTTTCTAGAGTCATAGCTTACATTGTGGTAATATGGTATCGCATAAACGGGCAAATGGGTTTTTTTCTCTCTCTTTCTGTCTTTTCCCCCCTCCTTTAATCCTTCCTTTTCTTGTTCTCCTGCCTGGTGCTCTTGAGCACTGGGTTCTCCCCTCTCTTTTATATACTTGTTAAGGCTTTATGTGTTGAAGAAGGCAGTTCGCCCATGCCTTTTATTTTGATTTCATAAATGCTGACGGAATTGTTTTATTGGTGTTCTAATGCCCTAGGTAACATGTGATATTTCCTTGTTGATGTCCTTTTTCTTTTCATGCCTAGGCTCCTGTCTGTAATTTGTATTAGCTGTTGTTGACAGACTGTTGTAAATTCAAATTTATGGATATTCCTATGTCATTGCCTTTATATGTTCACAATAAAAAATTTAAAATTGAAAAAAAAAAGAAATGTCAGTTAGGGGTCTGATCTGTCCGCCGCAATGTCACAGTCCTGCAAAAAATCACAATTCAATAAAATTATTTTGGAAAAAAAAAATCACAGATCGCCGCCATTACTAGTAAAAAAAAAAAAGAAAAACAATAAAATTATGTAAATCTTTCCCATAGTTAGTAAACGCAATAGCTTTTGCGCAACCCAATCAACATACACTTATTGCGATTTGTTTTACCAAAAATATGTAGCAGAAAACAAATTGGCCTAAAATGTAAAAAAAAAAAAATGTTTTTAACTTTTTTTATCTTTATTGGGAATGTTATATAGCAAAAAGTGAAAAATATATATATTTTTTTTCAAATTTGTTGCAATTTTTTTGTTTATAGCGCAAAAAAAAAAATCCCACAGGTGATCAAATACCATCAAAAGAAAGCTCTATTTGTGGGAAAAAAAGGACGTCAATTTTATATGGGTACAGCGTCGCACGACCGCGCGATTGCCCGTTAAAGAAATGTAGTGCCATAATCGTAAAATAGGTCCTTCCGGTCCTTCCGGTCCAGAACTGGTTAAATGATGCCATGGTGGATTACCCCACTTTACAAGTATAACATATAATTTTCAATAGAGTTTAAAGCCTCCTTCACTCGCGTCGAAATTAGGCCGGGAATTTTCGTCCGACGACCGATCCGCCGATTTTCGGCTTGTTAGTATGATGCTTCCGACAACCGACTTTTCGGCGGAAAAAATTCTGGTGTGCAGACTATAAAATTTTTTTCCTCCGTCAAAACACGTCCATTTTTCGTGCAGTCAGTGCAGATTTCGACAGGGAAAAATCTTATGAGCAAGACTAGGCATGCTCAGAGAAGAAAGAACACAAAGAAAGCAAACCAACACATGATATCACTTCTGAAGTAGAATTCTGTCGTGTGGGAAAATTCGTGTGCAGTCTAGAGCACATTCCAACCAACAGACACCACTCTGGACAAAAGACGGATGACCGGTCGGTGGAAATTCGTTGCGTGTGTACGGGGCTTTAGTCTTAATAAGATCAACCGCAGTCTGCTTTTTTCTACACTCTAAAGTTAATATAAGCTAACTATTTTGCTGACTCACTATACATGAATGAAATAATGTTACAGTAAGAGGAAAAATTATTTGATCCCCTGCTGATTTTAAAAAGGGTTTAAATACCAGCGCTATGGAGTTTTCAGTACTTTTTGGACTAAAAAAATGGTGGTGTAAGCTGCCCCCAACCTACCACTGAGGTAGTAGAATGGTAAAAGGTGCAAGTGATGTTGGGACCGGCGCTACCACATAAATATTGTGTCTGTGCAATTCCATACACTGTATAATTCATATAAAACATATAAAAGTGCATATAGTGCTTAAACCAAAGTGCTGCGTGCTGTAAACCTTTTAAATATTCGCATGGGCTGTGCTCAGTGTACCATATAAACATATGTATACATATAAAGTGCTGAGTGCTATTGATAACCACGTGTGTGATTGCGTGCTAAACAAAGTTTGGCGCCAGTGGGTGTCCCACCAATTGCACCGTTGCTTACCGCACTCTTAGGATGGTAGCTCAGCACTCCCTGGTCACTAGAACAGAAAACAAGCCTCCATTGCGTAGTATATCCTTGTTAGGGTAAAACAACGTAGCATCCACTCACATTTAGGGAGTTCACTATCAGCTTGAGGTGTTCGCCGGGTCGCTTCCGCGTTCCACCAGCTCAAACCACCGTTCCCGACGCTCCAGATGACGTCGTATGACGAAACGCGTAGGGCGTGGTTTGCGTACGTCAGTACGTCACTTCCGGGAACGGTGGTTTGAGCTGGTGGAACGCGGAAGCGACCCGGCGAACACCTCAAGCTGATAGTGAACTCCCTAAATGTGAGTGGATGCTACGTTGTTTTACCCTAACAAGGATATACTACGCAATGGAGGCTTGTTTTCTGTTCTAGTGACCAGGGAGTGCTGAGCTACCATCCTAAGAGTGCGGTAAGCAACGGTGCAATTGGTGGGACACCCACTGGCGCCAAACTTTGTTTAGCACGCAATCACACACGTGGTTATCAATAGCACTCAGCACTTTATATGTATACATATGTTTATATGGTACACTGAGCACAGCCCATGCGAATATTTAAAAGGTTTGCAGCACGCAGCACTTTGGTTTAAGCACTATATGCACTTTTATATGTTTTATATGAATTATACAGTGTATGGAATTGCACAGACACAATATTTATGTGGTAGCGCCGGTCCCAACATCACTTGCACCTTTTACCCTGCTGATTTTGTCCCACTTTTGCCCACTGACAAAGAAATGATCTGTCTGTAATTTTAATGGTAGGTTTATTTTAACAGTGAGAGACAGAATAACAACACAAATATCCAGAAAAACGCATTTCAAAACAGTTAGTACATTGATTTGCATTTTAATGAGTGAAATTAGTATTTGATCTCCAATCAATTAGCAAGATTTCTGGCTTCCAGGTGTCTTCTATTCAGGTCAAGAGCTGAGATTAGGAGCACTCTCCCAAAGGATCTCAGCTCGTTACCTGTATAAAAGACACCTATCCACAGAAGCAATCAATCAATTAGATTCCAATCTCTCCACCATGGCCAAGACCAAAGAGCTGTCCACTGATGTCAGAGACAAAACTGTAGACCTACACAAAGCTGGAATGGGCTACGAGACCATTGCCAAGCAGCTTGGTGAGAGGGTGACAACAGTTTGGTTATTTGCAAATGGGAAAAAACACAAAATAGCTGTCAATCTCCCTCGGTCTGGGGCTCCATGCAAGATCTCACCTTGTGGAGTTTCAATGATCACGAGAACAGTGAGGATTCAGCCCAGAACTACATGGAATAATCTTGTCAATGATTTCAAGGCAGCTGGGACCATAGTCACCAAGAAAACAATTGGTAAGTCATGAAGAAATTAAATCCTGCAGCGCCCGCAATGTCCCCCTGCTTAAGAAAGCACATGTACAGGCCTGTCTGATGTTTGCTTATAAACATCTGAATGTTTCAGAGGAAAACTGGGTGAAAGTGTTGTGGTCAGATGAGACCAAAATCAAGCTCTTTGGCATCAACTCAACTCGTAATTAGAGGAATAGGATAGGAACACCAGAGGGATTGTGTCCGTGATCCCCACGTCATTATGACTCACCATTCTGATCACTTCTTTGACAGCAGAGACAATGCGGTACACATGTCCTGAACGAGAAGACAATAATGTGAAAAAAAAAAACTGTTCCAATAACAAGTCCTTATATTCACACAAATATGCATTTACAGCCTGGTGATGCAATTGCAGCCTTTGCAACATGACCAAGGTCAAATTCCAGCAGGGAGGAATATCACAGAAAGTGGGTGACAGGCAGTTGGTGTTGCTGCTGAATTTTAGCCAATCGAGCAGCAGCTGGGTATGACCACCTCTGGTTGCATCACACTTTTCAGGCCTGTAAGCAGGTTGGAAGTTTTCACCAGCTAGTTTGGTGCTGTCCTGGTCAGGAGGGTAGGAGTTGAGACCTTCCCCAGTTCTTTTGCTTTTTGGTGGGTCATTTTGTTGGATCCGACCTACTAGTCCTGTGCCATATAAAAGGGACCATAGTCTAGAGCCTGGGGGTTGGCATAGGTGCCCAAGATTAGTCAGTCTGTGGACATTCTCAAGGGAGCCAGAAGGATGCTGGGTATCACTATCGGGATTTGAAGCTACCAAAGACACCAGTGCTGAAATTTGCCTCATAAGGATTCACACTTGTGTGAGAGAGCCTTAGAAGGACAATGATGAATGGAATGCACTTTTTTAGGTATGCAGGGGCAGCACACAAGCCTGTAGGTATAGTTAGGGAATTAGGACCATGTCTTCACTGTTGGATGGTGAAATGTCTATTTTTGTACTTTTGCCAAGTAAAGTATTTAAACATTGTCCTGCCTGGTCTGAAGTTAATAACAGGTGTAGCATAAGTAACTGGCACATACATAGTTTACCGAGTGGGTGTTAACACATTGAGGTATGAAGACATTAGTGAGGAATGGAGTAATGTGAAGAGAAGACACATGTGGTTGCCAAGAGTATTGGAAGTTTAATAAGCAGCCTGTCAATAGCGTGTAACTGTTATAGGTGGCATGCTGATGGTACGTTCATCTCTAAGTGTAGAGGTCCTCCTTAATGTTGAGTATTCCCCAAAGGCAACCTCAACCTTGTCCCAGGGCATTAATGAAAAAGGCACAAAGCAAAGGTACCCCATGTGCGTGAGTAAAATGACCCTGTAACATAGTGCCTAATGTAGCCCAGCAGAACCCACGTGTGGTGGGCCTTCCATGTGACTCAGTACTTGGCACCTAATGAGTTAATGAGGAAACATGGAGGACATTACAAACTATCACCACCCTGCCCCCTCCCTGCTCACAGGCCTGCTGCACGACTTCCTGGAAGCCTGGATACCCAATAGGTTGGTGCTGTTGTCATAGATGATCTTGCCTTGCACAAGATGGCATGGCATCAGCTACAATTCAGCCTGCCTCTGAAGAGCCTGGAGGAGGGTGTAGTGTTAGCATACAAGGTTTGTATTTAATCAGCAACAACCACTGTATGTCATTGCTGTGTGCCTATTACATTGTATGACCACTAGATGGCAGTGTTACATTTGTGAGTTCATGTTTTGTCTATGCCTCAAAAGAGTAATAAAAAGTATAGTTCCTGCTCCGAAAGAGAAAGCAGCGTTCAGTGAATCAACAGACTGTCTGCCTGTACTTTGTTTAGCCCCAAAAAGGTTATATCTAACAGGTAGAGGTGACTTAGATGTCACCATCACTAAGTAGCCCTATCCTGCATCTTCCCAGCTGCCAGCAAATTAATCCAGTAGGCCATGAAGGAGATGTAATGTCCCTGTCCCTGCTTCCTGAACAGCATGTCTGTCACTGACCGTTTTCTCAAGCAACAAGGAAACACGTGCTAGTAGAGGGCAAGAATGGTCTTCTGTGTAAAAAGAAATAGTAGCCACCATGGAACAGCACAAGCTGCAAATTGTGGAAGGGGCAGACTCTACTAGCTGGAATGGGAGCAATTGTAAAGCCAGCAATCTTGCCAAGCTGTAATTGAAACGTCGGTCATTGGGGTGACTTGGTTTATTATTTTTGTTCTGCTCCTGCAGCTGGAGAAGAGATGCCCCCCTGGTCAAGATGTAGCAGGATGGCAGGGTGGGATTAGGAGACCTTTAGCACAGTTAAAGCCTATGCCTGGCCCTACTAACCTTGGCCCCATGCTAACCTTCTTCACTATAGAGACTGAACTTCAAGCTGAAGTTGCTTCCTAAAAGCAACTGCAGACCGGCTGGGTGCCTATGACCACCCACTTCTTTGAAGAGGTAACTTGGGTGACACATTTAAGGGTTAGTTATATATTATATAGGGAACGGCAGTATAGTAGTTACTAAAAGCAAACTGTAGATGGCAAAAAATTAATCAAATATTTTCTATTCCTAATGATTCAATTAGAGGATATAGGAAATTAGATACTTTGTACCTAGTTTTTTTCTCAAGATGCTACAAAATAGTTTAAATTGAGAAATCAAAATGAGTTATATTTGTGACAACACAAATATACAGAATTTCTTTCTATACAACCTTCTGTAATAAAATATCCAACTTCTCCCTAAAATCTTTAGAACAATAAAAATGAGCCATTGTAGAATTATAATAATTTAATTTCAACAGTACAATAAAAAACTATAATAAATAGGAGAAGTTTATTAAACAACAACTGATTAATAAAATATATAAGTCGTCATCATAAACAAAAAATAGGTAACAAATGTCCCCCAACCCCAGCGCTTATATAGCAAAGGATTCTTATAACTCAAATGTTTGCAGTTGGTGCTGCTGCTATAAAATCACATAAACATAAAACAAAAAAACATTTCAACTAATATAAAACGAATCAAAACGTTTAGCAGCACTCCTTAATGTTAACTGGATAACACCACGTGTCTTTGCAAACAGTGTGATACTGAACAAAGTTCATCAGTCCATTTCATTATGATTTTCTCCAAATAAATAAAAGTGCCTTCACCACACTACGTGTGCTTCACTTCCCAGTATAGGTTACACTCACCAGATCACTGGTTAATAAAGCCTCATATAAACCACTCCTCATAGGGAATTATCGGGAGATCACAAATCTGCAGTGGGGAATCTCGTCTTATATTGACACTCCACCATTAGATAGAAGTAGGCCAAGAGCAAAAAAAAAAAAGAGGGGGCTACATAGAGTAATATTGTTAAAAGTCCGTCTGGGATCGCTCGGCTGTCCTGCGCGGTCATTGGTTGCAGTTCCTTAAAAGTAAGGGTGTTCACATCGTGTGGCCACACCTACCGAAGAAGTCGTAATGACGAAACGCATCTAAGTGTGACCACATGACACCCACGGCGTCGGCTGCTTTGTCTTCACCCGGGATCGCCGTTTTTGTTTTGAGAACAGGTGACAGAGACTGAGCAGAAGGAGCAGGTTACATTGAATTTGTTGAGGCATTGGGCTTTTTGTCATGCTGTGATATATTTGATCCATTGTGAGTGCATATAAAGAAGGGGGTTTTACTAATAAACCTTGTTTTACCAATATTACGCTATGCAGCCCCCTCTTTTTTCTATCCATATATATTTTTGAGTTTCTTTGCTCCGGGTCTACTTCTATCTAATGGTGGAGTGTCAATATAAGACGAGATTCCCACTGCAGAGTTGTGATCTCCCAATTATTTCCTATGAGGAGTGGTTGATATGAGGCTTTATTAACCAGTGATCTGGTGAGTGCAATCTATATTGGGAAGTGGAGCGCACGTGGTGTGGTAAAGTTTTTCTGGTAGAACCTATCACTTAGTACCCAGTGTTTGTGGCCATCATCACGATAAATAGATACAAAGAGAGTACCCCCAATGATTTGGGACTTTGCATGCCACTAAAACACTGAAAGAAGGGTGCAACAATGTGTATATAAAAGTCAAAATTTTATTACATAAACAAAAAATAAATCCACAAACATTTATATGACTAGCACAAGCTAGACATGTGCGAATTTTAAAAACCTGCAAGCGAAGACAGACCAGTATCCATACAGAAGACTCTTGGGTACCATTGATAGAAAGAACCGGACAGGACCCTACGCGTTTCGGGTTTAGAAACCCTTCTTCAGTGGTCAACCAGAGTTCTATGTACAATGTTTACCTATACATAAATATAAGTTGCATTTAAACATTTTATAAATGAAAGGGTATTCAAGGTACAAGTATAATTCATATTATATAGGTTATACAAGATGTCATAATCTTCAAATGTAGGTACCTACCCAGAGGAGTCTTTTTTGTAGGGTAACTGGGCTGTCAATTAAAATCTGTGTCAACCGAAAAAGAGGTGTCTGGTCTCATAGAAGACGTAGTTCACTGAGAAAAAGAATATTATAGAAATGGCTGGTAATTGACAACATCGTGGGCGCCACAATGATCCATTGTTGGTCCTAGACGGTCCCCATGGGTAAGTGTGCCAATATAGTGTCTCAGTAGTCACTAGATGGTGGTAAGATAAAGAAGTATATATACGTGAGTATGTATAATAATGATCTTCTAATTAATTATAAAGAAGATGAAGGGGAAAGAAGGGGAGGAAGTATCTTTATCATACCTCTTGTGGGTAAATGTTGCTCACTGTGGTGTGGTAAAGGCACTTTCATTTATTGAATCATTTGGAGAAAATCATTATGAGATGGACTGATGAACTTTGTTCAGTATTACACTGTTTGCAAAGACACTTGAGGTCATCTACAGTAGTTAACGTTAAGTTGTCATCATACTTGAGAAGGTCAGTTTTTCCATACAAAAAATAAAAAGGAAACACTTAATTACAAATCAGTGTTTATTGTGTCCTGAGCCGTTTCATCTTCTGTACACTCATTGATGATCATTTCTCTTTTTTTAAGTATTTTGGACCATAAGTAATTCAAGCCAACAATATACTACCTTAAAATACAACATGATGGGCTGATGTCTTTTGAAGCCCCTTATTTGTTACAGATGAAATATTACAGCTGGACAATAAGCTTCTTCTTTTTTTTTGTAAAGGTCCTCAGTTGTGGCTTCAAAGTCTGGATTGGATACATTTGCATTTGGAAGGAAATCTCTTAACTTTGTAAACTAAAGAAGTATCACCTTCGGGATTATTCCTTTTTTATTTTTTTATTTTTTTTGATCAAACATTAGAAAAAGGGTGATGATGTGAAGAAATGTAATCTAAGCAATTTTGAATTTAGAATGACTGTTGTTGCCAGGTGTGATGGTTGTAACTTCTCCAAAAACCTTGGCATCATGGAAAGCCCTGGTGGAGCCTTATTAAATGAAACATACAGGGTGGAGCCATTTGATGTCAAACAGGGTTAGAAATTCCGTGTTTTACTTTGCATTTTTAATTTTGACTTGAAAAGTATGCGGAGTGGAGCACAGCATTTTCATTTTTGACTTTAAAGGTATGTGGAGTGGAGCACAGGATCTCTAGTAGAGTTTAAAGACCCTAAAGAGGTTCTCATCTGGTTTCTTTTGAATCGCCCTCCAGAGAACAGGGCATGAAACAGGGTTGTTATCTCGGAAAGAATCAAAGTGTATAAAGTTATAGCACCATCTGCTAGTGCAGTGGTTCTCAATTCCGGTCCTCGGGACCCACCAACAGGCCAGGTTTGCAAGATAACTAAATTACATCACAGGTGATCTCATTTGCTGCTCAGTGATTGCAGTATTCTAGTCTGCATCCCCCAAGGTAATACTTAAAATCTGGCCTGTTAGTGGGTCCCGAGGACCGGAATTGAGAACCACTGTGCTAGTGTGCTAGGTGTAAATAGGTTTTGTTAGTGTAGGCAAATTGGTTTGGCTGTGAGCCAGGCTTGGGTTCAATCTGGGTCAGGGTTGAGTGACTCAGGGAGCCTGGATGAATCAGCAAGCAGCAGCTCTGGTACCTCCCCCTGTTTTCTGGAACCTTGGAGAAGCTACCAAATGCAGTGGGTGGAGGCTAAGATGGACTATTTGGAAGATTTGGGAGAGCCCCAGCCAATCCCCAGCAGAAAGTGGCTGGAAGGGGACAGGCCACCTCATAAATAGCCATGAGTCATGCCAGAAGGGTCAGCCGGGTGGAGGATGGGGATGGAGTGCTGAGGAGGCTGTCGGTGGCCCTTGAGGGTGCCCACTAGACTGACAGGGGGTGACCTCAGGCCTGGGGCTCGGGTGCTGCAAGGATCAACCACAGCACATGGAGAAACCCCTTTTCTGAAGGCACTGGAGCAAGGAAAAGACAGCAGGAGCAGGTCAGCACATCTGGGAGATCTCCTGAGAACTCACCCGGGTGGACTGGTGAGTGCTCAGTTGGGAGGACTGTGGAGAAGTTAGCCAGGAGGGCTAGTGAAAGGGGCAGCAGCCAGGCTGGTTGGCAGTGCCTGAAGAGGTGGTGCTGGGATCACTAGCCACAGGGATGTATGCTGGACACTGATCGTTTTTGCTACACACCAAGGGGCCTCAAGTTCCTGCCTATAACAGGCTTTTGCTCTAAATGTGACTGTTTCAAATTAACTATCAATGTGCCAGTATAGTACTGCAAGTAAGTGAGTGCTGGAGGAAGCAGAGTAGTGTATATAGACTATATATACCAAAAGTTGTCCCTGCAATTGTTCTGAAGTCAAGTGGGAATCCCATAATTCCCAATCCCCTTCCAGGTTCTAATCCCTCAAATAAATAACAAAAATAAGTACTGGACTGTTCTCTGACTCTGAATGCCTGTGGGAATTTGGTGTGCCTGGTTGTGCAGGGTGGGGGATCCCATTCTACTTGCAGATCCTAAGGGGGTGCGCTTAAAAGTAAAGTGCCAAAATTGGTTGCCAAATTCATTGCTTGGAGTGATCAAAAAAAGCCAGTATGTTTTAGGAAGCCCTAAGGGACCTTCTTCCTCAAGGTTTGGTAAAAGTCAAAGCTGCATGCTCTGAACAGTATAAAACAAATAATATCATAGAAGACAAATTGAAGTGTAGAGCTGCTCCAGTCACTAGTTTGATATCCAGAATATTATGTTTTAGTCTTTACTAAGCCCTGATGATGTATTACCTTTTTTTTTTTTTATGTGATTCCACACAAAGAACTCTGACGCACCAATTTTGAGGTTTCCCCTAATTAAAGCAGAGCAAAGTGCACCATGGAGGTCTCTCTCGGCTTTCTCTATGTCAGCTACTTGGTACATACATTATAGAGAGCTTCAAATGCTAGATACAAAGATTACACTTTAAGGTTTGGGTCAGTGAAGCTCCTGGGAAAACCGGTTGGTGTTTTGGCTTTATCTGAGATTTTTTATTATAAATGTTTTTAGACCTTCTGAAAAAAGGGTTCCTATCTGAGGGTGAGCTGCAGTTCAATTTTGTAGAGGTGTTTACACCTAAGTGTAGATTGGGTTGAGGTACTGGAGGCATTGGTGATATTGTATGATTCTCAAGTGCGATCATCTGCAGGAAAAAACAATGACATTGACAAGTTACAAAACAAACCAACTCTACTTGATCTAGCACTATACTTATTCATAGTTTTATATTAAACTGAAACTAATGTATATTTCCTGTACGTTTTCACAGAGGTTTTTGATGGATGTGACGTACATTCTTAACCTCCCTGGCGGTATGATTATGTCAGGAATTATGTACCAAAAGCGGTACAATTTTTTGCATGGAAATTTAGCGTTAGGTATTGTAGGCCTACAATTCTTAGTAATTACTTACTTAAACCGACTCTAGTAGACATCCCAGATGTGATAAAATTGAAACACAAACGCATGAATTATAATCTATATTTGTAATTATAATTATAATTATTTGTAATAATTTATAATATTTATAATTATAATAAGTATAATAAGTATAATATATACTTATATAATTATAATAAGTATAAATTATAATTATAATTTATAATTATAATTATTTGTAATTATAATCTATATTCTATAATTATAATTGTATCCCCTCCTTTTTTATGTGTTTGTGTTGGTGCAACATTTGAATTTCCCTCCCCGTTCCGCTCCCATGCACCATTGCTGCTGCAGGGAACGTAACCAGGAAGTCATCAGACCGACGGACAGCGCGGCGGGGATCTCGGCGGTGATCACAGCAATGGGAGATCATCGCTGGATTGCCAGGAGAAGGTAAGGAACCCCGCTGCAGGCTCTGCACATCTACCCCGAGCGTGACTCGGGGATACCAATCCTAACATGAAAAAAACACCCAGAGTCACGCTCGGGGTTACCGCTAAGGGGGTTAAAGGAGAAGTACAGCCAAAGTGCAGTTCGTTTTGCGCTCCTGTGACCCGTTTTCTGCAGACAGTGGGCTGAAGCCCACTGTTGGCTGATGTCACAGAGGCAGTCCAGGCTCGAGCAAGATTGCAACCATATGGTCAAAACCTGCCCACATGCCTGAACCGGCACCCAGCTTTGCCTCTCAGCAAGCTGCTCACAGCCTGAGCCATACACTCCCACCCCCTCCACAGCCATGCACTCGGGGAGGGGGGCAGAGCAAAGAGCTGGTGACTGACAGTCACTAGCTCTTTGCTCAGGGAGCTCTGAGAACCGAGCGATCGGCGGTGTTTGACTGCTCAGTTCTCAGTGTTAGAGGCGGCGGGGGACAAATTACCTAGCATCCAGCTAGGTAAGCATGAATCTGCAAAAACCCTACTTCTTTTTTAAAGTATATAGAAAGCTAAAATACGTATTTATTGTGGAAAGTAGGAAAAAATATAAAACAATGTTAGATTGGTTTGCCTTCTTTGTTACATTTGATCTCCCTAAATTTCCTGTTCCCTAGACACAACAGTAAGTCAGATGATATTTCTCCAAAAAGTGAAGGAAGTCTTATCTTAGGCACCTCCAGAGGAGATGTTCACTTGAAAAATATCCCCTCTCTTCATTTTGCAGTGACAGATCAACATTTTGGATTTTTCCTCCATTTCAGTGATGGCGGTCACAAGGACAGATAAATAGGTTTAATCCTCCAAATGGTGACACAAACAGCATTAAAACCTGGCAGGAGCTCTTCCCTTTCCCTGCTCTATTAAAAACCGAAAAATAAAATGGGTTTAATTTGCTGTTCCTTCTAATCTTACATCATCCATGAATTTGTAAGTGCTCTCTCTTCAGTCTAATTTCAGAAGTAGCCCAATCCAAAGTCCCCCCGTCTCCCGGTCTAACTATACTCAATCTTTGTATTGAAAACTTTCCCCCACACTTACGTAGTTATAACCCACATCTTATTGGCCGATAGGCTATCAATCACCAGATTATGGAAAACTCCCTCATCAGTGGAGAATATGGTCCAATTGATTCAGACTCACTGTAGTTGTGAGCAGGGCTTTTTTTCTCAGAGAATAGGTGCAGGAACTCCCCCCTTCTAAGTCACTTCTTGTCTCTGCCCCTACCCACCTCCAAGCACCATCCCTTGGTTCCACCCTCTACCCACCCCCGAGCACCATCCCTTGATTTCACCCCCTACCCACCTCTGAGCACCATCCCTTGCTTCTACCACCTACCCACCTCCGAGCACCGTCCCTTAGTACCACCCCCTACTAACCTCCAAACACTGTCTCATTTAGAGAATACAAAGCCAAGTATCATTATGTCGTGCTAATCAATTTGTATGGAATTTGGTAATGATAACAAGAAAAGCAGTAAAATAGATCCCCTGCAGTCAGCAACAATATACACCCCCAACAACAATAGATTCCCCCAGCAATAAAAGACCTCCCCAGCAACTTTGGACCTGCAACAAAATATCACTCCAGCAATAATTGACCCCCAGCAGCAAGAACAGATCTCCCAGCAGCCAGCATCAATAGACTCTCCAGCAGCCAGGAACAATAGACCCCTGCCTCAACAGTGGATCCCTTGCAACAACAATTGACCCCACCAGCAACAGTGGGCCACCACACAAAACTAGATCCTGACCAGCTACAATAGATCCCCCAGCAGCCAGCATCAGTGGACCTTCCATCACACCCCATCCCAGCACCCCTTGCCATTACATACATTCAGTTCTGGAGGTGCCGGGAACTGCGTTCCCCCGCGTTCCCCCTGAAAAAATGACCTGGTTATGAGACATTGCTGGCTCCCACCAGGATTGCTTTCTGAACGTACGCTAGAACAACTCTGTGATTCTACACCTAGAATGTAATTCAGTTTTGTATGTTTACACCAAATATTATAATCCTTATGTTATAAATGGCTTGTATGAGAATTATATCATTTGATTGCTCTACATCTGCATTGTCATGTTGTTATATGGTTTGTTTCTTTTTGCTAAAATCCTAAAAAAATTATTGAAATGAAAAAAATAAAAATAAGACCTACCAGTATTTTCACATCCTTTGATAAAAACAGCTGATCTTCTCATGATAAAGTCCTTAGCGCAGGATATAGTTTGGAGGTATAATGTAAAATGCAACTTGAAACACTGACAGTCAACAAGGATAAGATGATAACCAGCACGTTCGAACCAATTAGAATATAGTAAATTATATATGTACCCGCCTGCAAAAAAAAACAAAGGATATATATACTGTACATAGTTTACCTACACTTAACATTGTTTTTGCTAAGTATAGACAGTCAGACTCTTCATTATCCAGCACTTCCAGGAATGTCTGCTGCCCACATCCCCTGCTGCACTCTGTGGTTCAGTCCTCTGACCTCTATGGTCCTGCTGAGTCCTGTTGATAATGTTGAAAAAGAGGTGATAACCACAGCCAAAATGGGGGGACCCAGGCATCTGATACTCCCAGAAAAGTGAAATGCTGAAGAATCTTATAGATGCTGCAGTGTTTGAATCAAGAGAAGACATAAGCCACCAGAGAGTTTATATTATTTTCATTATTTTATGGAGGCACCCAATACTGCATTGTATGATAAAAGAGGATGTCTCATGTGCTAGTCTGTTACGTTGCCCAAAATGACAAAAAGTATAGGTTTAATGTACGGAAAAGGGTTAAAGTTATGGCGCAGAAGTGCAAATGACCTATGAACCGGGGGGGGGGGGGCGGTCGTGGTGATTCCGAATGGACTCTTGCGGGGTTCCAGGACACTTTGGGGCAGCACCTCTTAAGAGACTGAAGGTTCTCTGGGCTGATAATGACAGCAGAGGGCGCATCTGAGCGTAGTGGGTTAAAACATATTTATTGAAGTAGACAATTGGCAACTGGTGCAAATCATAAGGGGTAGCTTGCACATCAGAAAATATAGATTCTTTAATGAGCTCTGTGCAGTTCCTTAATTGGGAAAAGCAGCATCTGTAGCTGAAATACCAAGACACCCTAAGGGGGGCAATAGAATAACTGCAGCAGTATATATGTAGCAAGGTTTCCAGGCCTATGGCCTGATACAGGTCAGTCATTAGTACCAGTAATCCCTCCAGCCCATGTGAGCTGTGACCCTGGGTGTGACAACTGAAGCAGCGACAACTCCGGCATCTTTGTTTGTGGTTTTAATTGGAATAAAGGGGATGGGAGAAGGGAATGAGTGGGATACTCCTTGAGGCTTAACTAATTACAATTGGGACTTCTGAAATGCCCGTTGGTGCTTCCTTGATGCTAGCCGACGCTTACTGACACTGAGAATACTCTGTAGAACAGAAGAAGTGCTGAATCCTCGACTTATAGTCCAGAACATCCAAGACTGAGAACTGTAGAACTCCTGACACTGTTGTACTGTGAAAGTCACTGAATACTTTCCCCTGCCTGGCACAGCTTGAGGTAGTATATATTAGAACTCTGTATAGCTGTCACTTTAACTGGCACGCTCTGTGTAATTCAGGGCCCAAACTGCAGGTGCCCCCTTTGGCCTTGAACTCTTTAGGGTCCACTGACCATGTACCCCCTCTGTAGCTTCAGGGTCCTCAACCTGGGTACCCCCTTTACAGCTAGCTGACACTGGATCACAGAACCTCTTCCGGAGTGGTCTCCTCTAACTTCAGGAAGACCCCCCAGGGGCAATCCTCAGTACTCATGACCTGTGTAGGCTTTCCTGAGACTGGACCCCTCTTTCTCTCTGCAGGCTCTCGGCACACCGGATCCCCTCAGCTCAACGTACCACTTTCTGGAAACTCTCCCTACTGGGACTCTGCTCCCGCCAAAGACACTATGCCACGCACTTCCCCCCGAACTTATACCCACTCCCAAAATCTGTTGCAGCATAATCTGCCTTCTCGGGTAGTTACAAGCTGGGATGTGTCCACTGATTGGGCTTCCCACACTGCCCTATGAGAATCCTCTCACAGGAGCCAGTGGAGATACTTCTCCCCTCAGCAGGCACATCTGGAAGCCCTGACACCCTAGCTAAATAAATCACAGCCCTGCTGTTAGGCAGACAAGGCCCACTATACATTTACCTGGCACCTACCTGTAGGGTGCTACAAATAGAAGGATAACACTCACATATTATGGCAACTCACAGAGTTAAATGGGAAAGCACATGAACGATAAGTCCATACCCCCTCAACTTTCTCAGATGGGAATGAGGGACACCTATTAGCAAAAGTATGTAGGCATAGGGCCCACCCCCTTTAAGGAGAACTCTACATAAAATGATTGGTTAAACCCACAAGTGATTTTCTCAAATGCAGCGGTTTAGAAATTGGATGACAGGTTTAGAACTGTAAAACACTTTTTCATAGATAAGTAGTGCATTTTATATACAACTATATAGATCAGACCAAAATGAGGGACAAATTAGGAGGAAAAGGGGACAGAGGGACATTGTTCTGAATGAGGCACAGTCCCTCAAAATCAGGGACAGTTGGGAGAAATGTAAGTCACTGTGACTTCTATCCCATTCTCTCATGCAGTTCCTCAGGTCCTTTGGGTGGCGGAGAAGTGACACAGTATAGCTTGAGTGATCAAGAGACTTAATTACCTTTTATGACCCTTACCTGTGTCTGTGGTCTGGCTTTGGCCATCTCTCCTCCCATATCAATGTGTCTCAAATCAGATCCTATATTGATCAATTGACAAATGCTTGCCTACTCAATCTCCCTATAAATTTAAAGCGTTCTATGGGGAGGCGCAGACGGGGCAAGGCGCAGACATCATGTCTCATTCTTGAGTGTCTCAGTCACGAGTGTTGCACAGTTTCACCACCGCAGTTTAACTACAGCAGGATAACTAAAGTTGCATGAAGATAGAACAAGAACTCTGGAAAGACTGCAAGCAAACCAGCACTCAGCATTTAACTTATTTGAAGTCAGATTCCCACTTTCTTTCTGCAAACATGCTTCTTCTACTCTTCTTTCTCACATCGGTGTCTTCCATCCTCAAAATATCTTTACACTACCCCTCCTCTCCACCCCACAGCATACACATAGCACCCTCACTCACACCCTTTCCCTACCACTGTACCCATCACCTCCTTCAGTTGCTGAGCTCACATGCTAACCTAAACAGCAGGGCAATTAGACATGTGTACTCATACATATCCCGCTCCCATCTTACCTTTCTCACCCTCCTTCTTCTCCTAGCCTCAGGGGATATTTCCCCAAATCCTGGCCCTCCTTTTTCTAACTGCAAACCACATAACCCGCACCCCTCCTCCTCTGGGAACAGCCGCAATCCACTCAGTTTAATTTCTGTCCCCCTGCTTCCTAAAACCAGCCCCCCTATCTCATGTGCCCTTTGGAATGCTCGCTACATCTGTAACAAGCTCACATCTGTGCACAACCTTTTTATCTCTCATAGCTTTAACATACTCGCCATTTTGAAACCTAGCTTCAAAATTTAGACACTGCTTCTCTTGCTGCCCTCTCCTATGGTGGGCTCCACTGGACTCACTCCCCTAGACCCAGCGGACAGAAAGGAGGTGGAGTTGGATTCCTTTTATCCCCGCAATGCACCTACAAAGTCCTTCCAAACCCTCCCTCTCTGTCACTCTCTTCTTTCGAGATGCATTGTATTCGTCTGTTTTCTCCAATTTAAGGATTGCAGCAATCTATCGGCCCCCTGGACCAGCATCACACTTTTTTGATGACTTTGCTGCCTGGCTACCCTACTTTCTCTCCTCTGAAACACCCAATATCATTCTTGGTGACTTCAACATCCCTGTCAATGTTAACAGCACAGCTACAACTCAACTCCTCAACCTAACTTCATCTTTTGACCTAACCCAATGGACACACACTTCCACTCACTCCAATGGTAAGACCCTCGACTTTATATTCTCCCATCTCTGCTCTGCTGACAACCTCACCAACACCCCCTTTCCTCTCTCTGATTACAACCTCATCAGTTTCACTGTATCCTTGCCTCAAATCACCCAACCCCCCAAGCAGCAAACAATTACTTGAAGGAACCTTCGTTACTTTAACCCCTCTCTCCTCTATTCTGCTACTGACCACCTACATGACATAATCTCTCCCCTGTCCTGTCCTGACCTGGCCACCTCTGTTTACAACAGTTCACTCTCGTCATCACGTGACGCACTTGCTCCTCTAACTACACGCAGAATCAGGCCCCGATCGTTGCAACCCTGGCAAACTGACTACAGTAGAAATCTCAAGAGACACTGCGGTGCTCTTGAAAGATGATGGCATAAAACCAAATGCTTGCAGGACTTCACCCTATATAAATCTTCCCTCCAAACTTACAATTCATGCCTCCATGCTGCCAAACAAGCCTACTTTGTCTCTCTTATCACTACCCTGTCATCCAGTCCCTGCCGGCTCTTCTCAACTTTTAACTCTCTACTTCGTCCCCCACCCCCTCTACTCACTAACTCACTCATTGCCCAAGAGATTGCCAATCACTTCAAAGACAAGGTTGATGCAATACAGTAGGACACCTCCACTGCGTGCATATCTTCCCCACTCAACATACCCTGCCTAACAGCACAGTCAACGCTCTCCTCCTTTGAACTGGCTACTACTGAAGAGGTTAAAAAACTGTTTTCAGATGCCCACCTAACCACCTGTTCCCTGGATCCTGTTCCCTCACAACTACTACGGACACCCTCTTACTCTATCCTATGCTCCCTTACTCACATCTTAAATCTCTCCCTCTCTAGTGGCACCTTCCCCTCCCCTCCCCTCTAAAACATGCACAGATCACTCCCATACTTAAAAAGCCCTCACTAGACCCCAACCTGAACAACTTAAGACCCATTTCACTGCTTTCATTCACTTCTAAACTTCTAGGACGCTTAGTCTACAACCGTCTCAGCTCCTACCTCAGTGAAAATAACCTTCTTGATCACTTACAGTCTGGCTTTCGCTCGCAGCACTCTACAGAAACTGCCTTACTAAAACTCACAAACGATCTTCTAACTGCTAAAACCAATGGCCACTACTCCATACTTCTATTACTCAACCTTTTTGCGGCCTTTGATACTGTTGACCACCCGCACCTTCTTAATAAACTCTGTTCCCTTGGCCTCCAAGATTCTGCTCTATCTTGGTTCTCCTCCTACCTATCACAGCGCTCCTTCAGTGTTACCCACAACTCTACCTCCTCCTCCCCATTGTCCCTTTCTGTGGGGGTTCCCCAAGGCTCTCTTCTTGGACCCCTCCTCTTCTCTATCTACACCGCCTCCCTTGGTCACTTGATAACCACCCACGGCTTCCAATACCATCTATACGCCGATAACACACAAATCTATCTGTCTAATCCTCACCTCACTCCTTCAGTCTCCTCTCGCATTGCTAACTTACTTACTGACATATCAACATGGATGTCGCACCACTTCCTCAAACTAAATCTCTCTAAAACTGAGCTGGTAATATTCCCTCCCGCCCGTGCCCCCCTCCATGACTTTTCTATCAAAGTTAGTTATGCAACCATCAATCCGGAAGTGGCTTCACGTAGTCTGGATGTGGGGGGTATGGTTACGTGTTGGTTGGTTGGTTGGTTGGTTTGTTGAAGAGGCGGGTCGCTTTAAAATGTTGAACCACGCCCCCCACATCCAGACATACATGAAGCCACCTCCGGTGCCACATGCTTTCCACCCCTCTGGCATTCTCCAAGGCTCCATCCACAATTTATTGGATCCTAATGGCTGCTATACTCTGTCACATCCCTGCCACCCAGATAACCTGAGGAACTGCATGAGAGACTGGGACTGATGCCACAGTGACTTATCATTCCTGCGCTTCTCCACCTAACTCTGTGCCATAATATATGCGTGTTTTCCTTTTATATACTGCTATACTTAAGCTGGCCATACATTATACAATTTTCTTGTTCGATTTCCTTTAGATTTACCTTCAACTATGTAGCGCAAGGGCCTGCCTGATTGCACACAAATTGAAAAAATGTTTAATATAAATGAAAATTGTATGATGTATGGTCAGCCCTAGTATGTTGCCCCATGGGGTGTCTTGTTATTTAAGCTGCATGTGCTGCTTGTCCCAATTGAGGAAATGCATACAGCGTATTAAAGACTCACCTCCTAGGTATTTATGTTCTGATGTGCAAGCTACTCCTTATGAATTGTGTAAGTTGCTAATTGTCTACTTCAATGAATGTTTTAACCCACTACACTCAGATGCGCCCTCTGCTTTATATATCTATCACTGTACAGAAAAGCTCATGCTTTATGTATTCTTTTCAACGTCCATTAACTAGTTTTTTAATTCATCTAGCGTGTTTGAATGAAACCTGCCTTTATGCAGGGCTATCACATGGGTTGTAATTTGAATATCTCCTTTATGAAACTTACTGGTGGGCTTAGGAGGTACTTAAAGCTAGGGCAATTTTATTCTCTACCACTTTGTAGCATTTACTGATTACCAGCACACTTACTCTATTTAGCTGCAATGACGCAACTGACACTAAGTAGTTACATTTCTCAGCAGCAACTTTTAAATATATTCCGTAATTTAAGGAGTGACAGAGTTCAGGCAAGCATCACTGCTGGTATGATGTTCTTCATTAGTTGTCCATAGAACAGACAGAGGGTCGGACAGTGGCACTGACCAGGCCAAGGCTTTTTCATCTTTTTGTAGCCATATGATATAGCATAGGTGCATAGATTACAAATACTTTGACAGATAAGTGTGTGTGTGTGTGTAAAAGCTGTAATTATATTTTTTGTTGGAGAAGCCCTTTAAGACAATCTTTTTTAAAAATGGAGTTTGAATTAATTATCTGTAGCACACTCTAGCTAGTGTACATAGGTTTAGTTGTAGGCAAATTGGCTTGGCTGAGAGCCAGTCCTGGGTTGTATATCTGGGTCAGGGATCAGTGACTAAGGGGCTGGATGACTCATCCTAACAGCTAGCCTAGTGCCTCCCCCTGTTCTCTGGAAATTGGAGAATGTTCTAGACATAGTGGGGGGAAGCTAGGAGGGGCTGTTAGGAATAAGCATGCCAAACCCCAGTGAAGGACTGGCAGGGGGCAGGCCTCCTCATAAATAGGCATGAGTTATGCCAGCAAGGAGCAGTCAGGTGGAAGATGGAGATGGAGTGCTAAGGAGACTGTTGGTGGCTCTTGAGGGTGCCTCCTACTCTGGGGGGGTGACCTCAGGCCTGGGGCTCAGGTGCTGGAGGAGTCCCCCTAAACCACACAGAGAGGAAACCCTTCCTGGATAAACAGGAGCAAGGAGAGGACAACAGGAGTAGGTGAGCACATCTGGAATATCTCCTGAGCTGGGTGGGCTGGTGAGTGTCAGGCTGGAGGACTGTGGGGAGATATTAGCCTGGAGGGCTAGTGAAAGGGGCAGCTGCAGCCAAGTGGTTTGGCAGTGCCTGAAGAGGTGGTGCTGGGACCAGTAGCCACAGCAGGAATGTATGCTTGACACTGAACTTTTGCTACATAACTAAGGGGCCTTGAGTTCCTGCTTCTAATGGGCATTTGCTTTAACTGACAGAGTAACTCTTGGATAATTCACAGTTTTCCAGCTGAGTTCCATAAGCAAGTGAGTGCAGGAGGAATAAGTGGAGCTGTATATAGAGACTGTATATAGGAAGAGTTGTCCCTGAAGTTGTCGTTAAAGTCAAGTGGGCATCCTAATATCTGTAATCCCTATCCAAGTTTATATCCCCTTAATAAAAACAAAAAAAAAAACAAAGTTGCAGACTGTTTTCTGAATATGAGTGCCTGTGGAAATTTGGTGTGCCTGGCTGTGCAGGGTGGGGTATCCCAGAATACTTGTGGCTCCTTAGGGGGTGCACTACAAATGTATCGACTTACAAATGGCTGTTTGCACATGGATCCGAAAAAGGAAAAGGAAGTACATTGAATGTTCTGCAGGTCCTGCAGGTCGAGGATGCTGAGTGCCAACCCGACACAACTGAGAGCCAATGAGATTAAGTTCAAGGAAAGAAAACTCTTGACCTATAGAGAGAAATTGGATAAGGATTAAAGGTATCAGTAAGGATAGCATTAACCCCCTTCATGAATCAGACCTCCCAACACAATATATCGCCTTTCCCCACTTCACCTGTTGGTTTAGCTTGACATGCCTGGGCACTGATGCAAAATTTGAGCTAGAGCTCCTAAGATTTAAGTCAAACCCTTGACTAGGTACAAAAAATGTTTTCTCCCAGACCACCACTCCAATGACCATTATAATAAATTAACCAGACATGACACCAACTGGAGTTTTAATGGCCATAGCAGCCTTGTATTAACCAAATATAAATAACATATTAAACATATTAACTAGGACTGTATTATTCGTGTTCGTACCGAATAATTGGATTTTTGTTACCCGAACACGGACCCGAAAACTTTACTGTATGTTCGGGTTTAAAATCCGTGTTCGGTCATTTTATTTCCTGTTTTGTATGTAATGGCGCGCTTTTAATGGCGGGCTTTCAACAGCCAATCAACAAGCATTTAACTGGTGTGCCTTAAGCCATCCCAGCCATGCCTACTAATGTATTAGTAGCTGTGATTGGCCATCTGAAGCATGTGACCATGTTTTTATAAGTTCGAGAGCCACAGCGCGCTGCGTCATTCTGCTGTAGTTTAGGGACAGAGCACACATCATATGTGCTGGCTGCTGATTAGGGACAGACAGTGATTCTGTGAAAAATTGTGTGCGAAAAGAATGCAGGGTCAGGTCGGAGTGCAGGCAGGGAGAGTTATTAGAGCATTTTAGGGCGAGGCTGGAGATTAGGCAGGGTCAGTGTTCTACATCGATTTTGCTGTGTGGGGGGTTGTGCAGTGAACAATCTTATTGAGCATATTAGGGCGAGGCTGGAGATTAGGCAGGGTCAGTGTTCTACATCGATTTTGCTCTGTGGGGGGTTGTGCAGTGAACGATCTTATTGAGCATATAAGGGCGAGGCTGGAGATTAGGCAGGGTCAGTGTTCTACATCGATTTTGCTGTGTGGGGGGTGGTGCAGTGAACGATTTTATCGAGCATATTAGGGCCAGGCTGCAGAGATTAGGCAGGGACAGTATACATCGATTTTGCTGTGTGGGGGGTGGTGCAGTGAACACAATCTTTTTGCCCTCACTTGAGCCCACTGAGGAGGAGGAGGGAGAAAAAAAATCTATTTTTATCAGTCAGTTGTGTGCAGCGTTCATCTTAGATCTATTTTACTACAAGTTAAAAGGTTTTTTTTTTTTTTCCCCCTTCATAGCCTTTTTGCTTCAGTGCTGACTGTGATAAGACACTGCTGTGTTCACATGTGCTATTGAGTGATTTTCAACTTTATACACTTTTTTCTATTCCACTATTCAATATACACCCTTTTGGGTTAAAAAAAATTTAATTGTGGCATAGTCTGTACTAATCTATTTAAAAATTACAAACTTAAAGGGGAATTTTCTTTTTTTCCCCTTCATAGCCTGCAGCAGAGCTGACTGACATAAGACACTGCTGTGTTCACATGTGCTATTGAAAAATCACCAATTTTATATCATATTTTCTACTCTGCTATTCAATCTACACCCTTTGGGGTAAAAAGAATTAAATTGCGGCATAGTCAGTATCGGTATGTGTGAGATACACCTTTCCAATTTTTGGGGCGCATCTTACACCGCCGAGGATTGCAGGGTGCTTCAGTTTGCCTCCTGCCTGTTCCGAACTCCTCCTACTCCTCATCCTGCCTTTAGGGTACAAAAAATAGTAATCAAGGCCTAGTCTGGGTCTGTACGTGTGAGATAGATATACCTTTTGATATCATATTTTCTATTCCGCTATTCAATCTACACCCTTGGGGTAAAAAGAATTAAATTGTGGCATAGTCTGTATCGGTACGTGTGAGATACACCTTTCCAATTTTTAGGGCGCATCTTACACCGCCGAGGATTGCAGGGTGTTTCAGTTTGCCTCCTGCCTGTTCCGAACTCCTCCTACTTCTCATCCTGCCTTTGGGGTACAAAAATAGTAATCAGGGCCTAGTCTGGGTCTGTACGTGTGAGATAGATACACCTTTTGATATCATATTTTCTATTCCGCTATTCAATCTACACCCTTGGGGGAAAAATAATTAAATTGGGGCATAGTCTGTATCGGTACGTGTGAGATACACCTTTCCAATTTTTGGGGCGCATCTTACACCGCCGAGGATTGCAGGGTGTTTCAGTTTGCCTCCTGCCTGTTCCGAACTCCTCCTACTCCTCATTCTGCCTTTGGGGTGCAAAAAATAGTAATCAGGGCCTAGTCTGGGTCTGTACGTGTGAGATAGATACACCTTTTGATATCATATTTTCTATTCCGCAATCTACACCCTTGGGGTAAAAAGAATTCCATTGCGGCATAGTCTGTATCGGTACGTGTGAGATACACCTTTCCAATTTTTGGGACGCATCTTACACCGCCGAGGATTGCAGGGTGTTTCAGTTTGCCTCCTCCCTGTTCCTAACTCCTCCTACTCCTCATCCTGCCTTTGGGGTACAAAAATTAGTAATCAGGGCCTAGTCTGGGTCTGTACGTGTGAGATAGATACACCTTTTGATATCATATTGCGGCATAGTCTGTATCGGTACGTGTGAGATACACCTTTCCAATCTTTTGGGGCGCATCTTCCACCGCCGAGGATTGCAGGGTGCTTCAGTTTGCCTCCTGTTCCGAACTCCTCCTACTCCTCATCCTGCCTTTAGGGTACAAAAAATAGTAATCGGGGCCTAGTCTGGGTCTGTACGTGTGAGATAGGTACACCTTTTGATATCATATTTTCTATTCCTCTATTCAATCTACACCCTTGGAGTAAAAAGAATTAAATTGCGGCATAGTCTGTATCAGTAAGTGTAAGATACACCTTTTTCAATTTTTGGGGCGCATCTTACACCGCCGAGGATTGCAGGGTGCTTCAGTTTGCCTCCTGCCTGTTCCGAACTCCTCCTACTCCTCATCCTGCCTTTAGGGTAAAAAAAATAGTAATCGGGGCCTAGTCTGGGTCTGTACGTGTGAGATAGATATACCTTTTGATATAATATTTTCTATTCCGCCATTCAATCTACACCCTTTGGGGTAAAAAGAATTAAATTGCGGCATAGTCTGTATCGGTACGTGTGAGATATACCTTCCAATCTTTTGTGGCGCATCTTTCACCGCCGAGGATTGCAGGGCGCTTCAGTTTGCCTCCTGTTCCGAACTCCTCCTACTCATCATCCTCATCCTGCCTTTAGGGTACAAAAAATTGTAATCGGGGGCCTAGTCTGTGTTTGTACGTGTGAGATACACCGTTTTATAAATTTTTTTCTATTCCGCTATTCAATATACACCCTGTTTGAGTGTAAAAAATTAAATTACAGCATAGTCTGTATCGGTACATGTGAGATACACCTTTTTAAATTTGGTGGCGCATCTCCTTCCACCGCCGAGGATTGCAGGGCGCTTCAGTTTGCCTCCTGTTCCGAACTCCTCCTACTCATCATCCTCATCCTGCCTTTAGGGTACAAAAAATTGTAATCGGGGCCTAGTCTGTGTTTGTTCGTGTGAGATACACCGTTTTATAAAATGTTTTCTATTCCGCTATTCAATATACACCCTGTTTGAGTGTAAAAAATTAAATTACGGCATAGTCTGTATCGGTACATGTGAGATACACCTTTTTAAATTTGTTTGGAGCATCTCCTTCCACCGCTGAGGATTGCAGGGCGCATCAGTTTGCCTCCTTTTCCGAACTCCTCCTACTCCTCTTCCTCATCCTCATCCTGCCTTTAGGGTGCAAAAAATTGTAATCGGGGCCTAGTCTGTGTTTGTTCGTGTGAGATACACCATTTTATAAAATGTTTTCTATTCCGCTATTCAATATACACCCTGTTTGAGTGTAAAAAATTAAATTACCGCATAGTCTGTATCGGTACGTGTGAGATACACCTTATAAATTTGTTTGGCGCATCTCCTTCCACCGCCAAGGATTGCAGGGCGCTTCAGTTTGCCTCCTGTTCCGAACGCCTCCTACTCCTCTTCCTCATCCTCCCTTTAGGGTACAAAAAATTGTAATCGGGGCCTAGTCTGTGTTTGTACGTGTGAGATACAACGTTTTATATCCTTTTTTCTATTCCGCTATTCAATATACACCCTTTTGGGGTGAAAATTTTTTAATTTGCATCATACTTTGCATATTTGACTGTGAGATACACCCGTTGTATTTGTATACTGTTTTTCTATTCTGCTATTTAATAAACACCTTTTTGGGGTAAAAAAAAATAAATTGCGGCATCGTTTGCATATTTGACTGTGAGATACACCCGTGCGATACTGTTGTTGTTTTGTTCCGCTATTCAATAAACACCTTTCTAGGGCAAGATCATAAATTACAGAAATATGAGGAGAACGTCAAATAGGGGCCGTGGTGCTGCTGGTAGAGCTCCTGTTGCAAGGAGAGGACGTGGTCGATCTGTGCCAGCTACACGCACAAGTGAAACACCTTCCTCAAGTGTGAGTAGGCGACAGAACCTGCAGCAGTATTTGGTAGGGCATCATGCGCCTCTAGAAGTGATGAGGCCAGAAGAAGTACAGGCGATAGTAGATTGGGTTGCTGACAGTGCCTCCAGTTCCTTCACATTGTCTCCCACCCAGTCTACTGCAGAAAGGTCAGAGTTGGCACTTGCAGCCGATGTCCAACCGTCTTTCACCTCACCCCCTTGCAATTCAGGCAAGCAGTCTGAGCCCCAAGTCATGCAGTAGTCTCTTCTTCTTTTTGATGACTCTGTCAGCAGGGTTTCCCAGGGCCATCCACCTAGCCCTGCCCCAGAAGTGGAAGAGATTGAGTGCAGCGATGCCCAACCACTTATTTCTCAAGATGAGTACATGGAAGGACCATCGCAGCACGTCTCCGATGATGACGAAACGCAGGTGCCAACTGCTGCGGCACTCAGAATTGTGGAGACCGACAAGGAGGGCAGGGGTGAAGACTGGGTGGAAGATGATGTGGAGGACGATGAGGTCCTCGACCTCACATGGAATGAAGGTCATGCAGGTGACCTGAGTAGTTTGGAGGAAGAGGCGGTAGTCGCACAGAGCCACCAGCACAGCAGAAGAGGGAGCAGGGTGTAGAAGCGGAGCGGCCGTGCCCTAGACACTACGCCTGCTACTGCCCAACGCAGCAAGGGACCGAACGCACCAAAGCCAGCTCAAAGGAGTTCTCTAGCGTGGAAGTTCTTCAGAAAATGTGCTGATGACAGGACACGAGTGGTTTGCACCCTGTGCAATCAGAGCCTGAAGCGAGGCATAAACCTTCTCAACCTGAGCACAACCTGCATGATCAGGCATCTAAGTGCAAAGCATGAGCTGCAGTGGAGTAGACACCTTCAAAACCAAGAAAGGTCTCTAGCTCCTCCTGCTTCCTCTTCTGCTGCAGTCTCGGCCTCTTCATCCACCTCTGTAGTGATACTGGCACCTTCCACCCCACAAACAGACGATCTGTCAGCAACACCACCACCTGGGTCACCAACCATCTCCACAATGTCCCGTGGAAGCGTTCAGCTTTCCATCTCCCAAACACTTGAGAGGAAGAGGAAGTACCGCCCTACCCACCCGCGATCCCTGGCCCTGAATGCCAGCATTTCAAAATTCTTGGCCTTTGAAATGCTGTCATTCCGTCTGGTGGAGACGCACAGTTTTAAAAGCCTTATGTCGGTGGCTGTCCCACAGTACGTCGTGCCCAGCCGCCACTACTTTTCCAGGCAAGCCATCCCTTCCCTGCACAACCAAGTGGGGGAAAAAAATCAGATGTGCACTGCGCAACGCCATCTGTGCCAAGGTCCACCTAACTACCGTTACGTGGACCAGTAAGCACGGTCAGGGGCGTTATATCTCCCTAACGGCACACTGGGTAAATGCAGTGGCGGATGGGCCTGAGGCGGATAGCAATTTGGCGCATGTCCTTCCACCACCGAGGATTGCAGGACGCATCAGTTTGCCTCCTGTTCCTAACTCCTCCTACTCCACTTCCTCATCCTCTACCGCCTCCTCATCCGGTCAGTGTAACACCTTCGCCATCAACTTCAGCACAGCCAGGGGTAAACGACGGCAGGCAGTTTTAAAACTTGCCTGTTTGGGGGAAAAACCACACACCGCACAGTAGTTGTGGAGGAGCATGGAACAGCAGACAAACGAGTGGTTGCTGCCAGCGAGCCTCAAGCCCGGCCTGGTGGTGTGCGATAATGGGCGAAATCTCATAGCAGCTCTGGGCCTAGCAGGTTTGACGCACATCCCTTGCCTGGCGCATGTGCTGAATTTGGTGGTGCAGAGGTTCCTTAAAAATTACCCCGATATGTCAGAGCTGCTGCAGAAAGTGCGGGCCGTCTGTGCGCACTTTTGGCGTTCTCACCCTGCTGCTGCTCGCCTGTCAGCGCTGCAGCGTAACTTCGGCCTTCCCGCTCACCACCTCATATGTGACGTGCCCACTAAGGATGATCGAACTTTTGAAAAGTTCGGTTCGGCCAGAACATCCGAACTTCCCGAAAGTTCGGCCCGGATTTTAGAACCCCATTGAAATCAATGGGACCCGAACTTCGGTAATCAAAAAACACCATTTTTAAGCCCTAAAACCCAATAAATGCCCCTAAAAAGTGCCTAGGGTTCTGGGTCATGCCCCATTAACTATTAATCACATAAAAAAAGTTCTTAAAAATTGTCATTTTTGATAAAAAAGCCAATTATTGAAAAAATTAAAAAAAAAAAAAAAAGATTTTTTGATTTTTACTTTGGATTTAGTATCTGGGGGGTCTAAGGTGTGCATGTGAAGTTTCAGCTCTGTAGCATGTCCAGAACCATGAAAAAAAAAAGATAATTCTTCAGTAGAACAGGGATGTGGGTCGGGACCCTCCTTTAACTTTAACACATATATGATCTTTTTTTCTGGTTCTGGACATGCTACAGAGCTGAAACTTCACAGGTACACCTTTTAGACCCCCCAGACACAAAATCACACAAAAAAAGTTCTTAAAAATTGTAATTTTTCATAAAAAAAAGCCAATTATTGAAAAAAAAAAAAGAGATTTTTTGATTTTTTTACTTTGGATTTCGTATCTGGGGGGTCTAAAAGGTGTACATGTGAAGTTTCAGCTCTGTAGCATGTCCAGAACCAGAAAAAAAAAAAGATTGTTTGTATTAGAACACTTTAAACACAGGAATATGGCTTCGCTGTCGGTTTAATATTAATAGAAGGCATTTTTTGGGGTTCTTTGCAGTCAGGAAAAACATCTGAACTTGTGTATAGTGGTACTGTGCACAAGTTCTGATGTTTTGCCTGCCTCCAAAAACCCCCAAAAAATGGCAGCAAAAACACACCTGGGCATTTTTTTTTTTGACGCTAGCGTTTTTTTGGGCATTTTTTTGGGTTCTTTTGAGGCAGGCAAAACATCTAAACTTGTCTATAGTGGTATATATACACACATACTTATATGTTTATACACACCTAGACATATATAGGTGTGATAGTAGCAGAAATATATGCTTGCGCTAATGAAATCATTTACACTAATATATTTCTGCTACTATCACACCTATATATGTCTAGGTGTGTATAAACATATAAGTATGTGTGTATATATACCACTATAGACAAGTTCAGATGTTTTGCCTGCCTCAAAAGAACCCAAAAAAATGCCAAAAAAAAACGCTAGCGTAAAAAAAAAAAAAAAATGCCCAGGTGTGTTTTTGCTGCCATTTTTTGGGGGTTTTTGGAGGCAGGCAAAACATCAGAACTTGTGCACAGTACCACTATACACAAGTTCAGATGTTTTTCCTGACTGCAAAGAACCCAAAAAAATGCCTGCTATTAATATTAAACCGGCAGCGAAGCCATATTCCTGTGTTTAAAGTGTTCTAATACAAACAATCTTTTTTTTTTTCTGGTTCTGGACATGCTACAGAGCTGAAACTTCACATGTACACCTTTTAGACCCCCCAGATACGAAATCCAAAGTAAAAATCAAAAAATCTCTTTTTTTTTTTTCAATAATTGGCTTTTTTTTATCAAAAATGACAATTTTTAAGAACTTTTTTTTGTGTGATTTTGTGTCTGGGGGGTCTAAAAAGTGTACCTGTGAAGTTTCAGCTCTGTAGCATGTCCAGAACCATTAAAAAAAAGGATTGTTTGTATTAGAACACTTTAAACACAGGTAGTTGGCTTCTCTCCCGGTTTAATAGCAGGCATTTTTTGGGGTTCTTTGCAGTCAGGAAAAACATCTGAACTTGTGTATAGTGGTACTGTGCACAAGTTCTGATGTTTTGCCTGCCTCCAAAAACTCCCCAAAAATGCCAGCAAAAACACACCTGGGCATTTTTTTTTTACGCTAGCATTTTTTTGGGCATTTTTTGGGGTTCTTTTGACGCAGGCAAAACATCTGAACTTGTGTATAGTGGTATATATACACACATACATATATTTATATACACACCTAGACATATATAGGTGTGATAGTAGCAGAAATATATCTGTGTAAATGATTTAATTAGCGCAAGCATTTATTTCTGCTACTATCACACCTATATATGTCTAGGGGTGTATATACAGACATATATGTATGTATATATACCTCCTATACACATGTTCAGATGTCATGTCTGACATCAAACATGTCCTCAAAAAAGCACTGACAGTGGCAGCCCCTGCAGCATAAAAAATGCTTGGCTGGTGAGAAGCCATATTCCTGAACTGAAGTTCAGAGAAATGATCATTTCTCTATAGCGGTCACCCTGCTATGGAGGGGTTTTGTCACCCTTCCATAGCAGTCACTGTCAGTTAACCCTACACTACACTACGGTCCCCTGACACTTCATACTTTCCCTACAGAAACTAAATTTTTGAAGCTAACTAAAGTGTAAAGGAGCACTGTAACTACACTAGATATCCCTTTCCTCACACTAAAAATAGCTAAATGACACTTTGTAGCAGATTAGAATAGAACAGCATTCCACTCTCTTTCATGTCCCGTACAAGAATGCTAGGAATTTGGCGGGGGCGATCTTATATACTGGGGGGCGTATTCACTAATGATTGGTCTAGGGACCCCCTAGTCACTCCAATCACATTCCTAGCATTCTCCTGCCCCTCAATTGGCTTTTGCTAATGGTTCTGGTCCAATCACAGGCTTCTAAAGCCCATTTCCTGAAGCATTGCATTTTGGGCGGTTCTGGTTGCCGAATTCCGAACTTTTTGGGCAAAAAGTTCGGAATTTGGCCAACCTTTGAACAGCCAATGTTCGGGTCGAACCGATGGTCGACCCGAACCGTTCGATCATCCCTAGTGCCCACAAGGTGGAACTCCACCTTGCACATGCTGGAAAGACTGTGCAAGCAGCAGCAGGCCATAGTGGAGTTTCAGCTGCAGCACGCACGCGTGAGTCGCTCTGCGGAACAGCACCACTTCACCACCAATAACTGGGCCTCCATGCGAGACCTGTGTGCCTTGTTGCGCTGTTTTGAGTACTCCACCAACATGGCCAGTGCCGATGACGCCGTTGTCAGCTTAACTATCCCACTTCTATGCCTCCTTCAAAAAACGATTTGGGCGATGATGGAAGAGGATGTGGCACAGGATGAGGAGGAGGATGATGAAGAGGTAACATTTCCAAGGCTTTCAGGGCAGTCATTCGCAAGTGTTTCGAGGGTGGGTTCCTGCACCCACAAACGCCAGGGACACAATTGTCCAGCAGGGGCACAGTTCTGGAGGATGAGGAGAAGGAGGAGATGGAGGAGGAGATGGAACCATGTTCACAGCAGGGTGGCACCCAGGCCAGCTCATGGCCATCACTGGTGCATGGCTGGGGGAATTCAGAGGACACAGACGATACACCTCCCACAGCCTGGCACACATGAGCGATTACATGCTGCAGTGTCTCCACAACGACCGCCGAGTTGCCCACATTCTAACTTGTGCTGATTACTGGGTGGCCACGCTGCTGGATCCCCATTACAAGGACAACGTACCGTCCTTAATTCACTCACTGAAGCGCGATCGCAAGATGCGCGAGTACAAGCGCACGCTGGTAGACGCGATGCTGCTGGCATTCCCACCTGACTGCGGGGCCACAGTGGAAGTACAAGGCCAAGGCAGAGGAGGAGGAGGAAGAGGTCGCCAACGCAACCAGGGCACCGCCAGCACCTCAGAAGGCAGGGTTAGCATGGCCGAAATGTGGAAAAGCTTTGTCAGCACGCCACAACAAACAGCAGCACCAGCAGCTCATATGGAACGTCTTAGCAGGAGGCAGCTTTTCACCAACATGGTGGAGCAGTATGTGTGCACACGCCTACATGTAGTGAATGACCCCTTCAACTTCTGGGTCTCCAAATTGGGCACATGGCCTGAGCTTGCCCTTTACGCCTTGGAGGTGCTGGCGTGCCCTGCAGCCAGTGTATTATCTGAACGGGTATTTAGCACGGCTGGGGGCGTTATCACAGACAAGCACAGCCGCCTGTTCAGAGACAATGTGGACAAGCTCACGTTCATTAAAATGAACCAGGCATGGATCCCACAGGACTTTTCTGAACCTTATGCAGAATAGAGATGGATACCGACCTTACCCAGCCATTGTTCTATTTTTGATCTTTCTCACTCTTTTGGGGTGTACCCTCATTTAAAATGACTGAAAAAAAGCAGTGTTGGCTACCTCGTCCTCCTCCACTGCCGCTTCCACCTACACCGCCACATCCACCACCACCTCAACCACCACCTCAACCTCCCTCCTACTCCATATGGGCCTCGTCCTTCACAGATGAAGACATTTTTTTTATTTTTCTGTTTTTTTTTGTTGTTTTAAGTTATTTCCCTATCCATATTTGTTTGCCGAACACTTGCCATGCTCTTAACTACGTTTTGCTGCCATTTGCAGCACTCTAGCCCTTTCCATTGGTGTTTTAGAGCCATTTTAGTGCCTGAAAGTTCGGGTCCCCATTGACTTCAATGGGGTTCGGTGTCCGGGTAAAGTTCGGAAAAAGTCCGGGACACGGACCCAGACTTTTTTTTCAAGTTCGGCCGAACCCGCCGAACACGGACATCCAGGTGTCCGCTCAACTCTAATATTAACATATGAACACACAGACAGTATTCCCAGGAGCCCCAAGGTCCTCATGTGCAAACACTTCAAGTACCTGTGAAAACCACCATTATAGGCCTCTAGCTGCAGAAACACCGGCTTGGAGACAAACCAGTATCACAGGTACCACCAGCCAGAATAATGGGAGCCGTACCCAAGACGGGTCCCTACAAAATGTACCTTTTTGCACCTAATCATAACACATCCACCTCGTGCCCCGCCAGCTGCTATGACAAAAATGCAAAAACCTAGAACTTGTAAATGACAAAACAAAGACCGAATCGTCATTAAAAAACCTTTAACTCTAAGGGCGGGAGGGTGGGAAGTTGTTCTGTCCAGGCTGTCTCCTGACTGACTTCTCCCAACTACTTCCTACATTCCCAAACTACTGAAGCCCCACCTGCTCCATACTTTCCACCAATCCAGTAAGTACTGTATAACCTCATTATTTACTTTTTCTCCAGAAAACTACTCCTATGTCCAACCCATTTTAACCCAGCAATGCCTGCCCTGCGTCTAGGCTTTTCTCTTCTACTCCGGGCCTAACTTTACTGCAAACTTGAAGAAAATCTATCCTTTGCTCATACAGGAAAGCAAAAATATCACTTAAAGTGAGAATAAACTCCCTAGTATGATTTCTATAATAAGGCTTACCTATAGGCAGTGGCAGCTGGTGCATATGGGGTGCAGGGGCATCCCCCCACCCCTTATCCACGTGTCCGGCCCCCTAATCTACATGCGGGGCTCTTTTTTTTTTTTTTTAACCACGTGACTAGAGCCAGAGGCTCTCACAGGTTAAAAAAAGCGTGGGATCGGATCTCGGAGCCCACCCAGTTGTGTGACAATACTGTAGCGAATGAAAATTCGCTATTGTCACACGGATCCTCCTCTAAGCCAATCAGCAAACGATTGGCCGAAAAAGAGAAGCCATGCCATTGGGCATGGAGGAGGAGGGAGGAGACGCAGAAGACAGGGGGAAGAAGCTGAAGCTGCCGCCACCTACCGATGCAGATATCCAGGTAGTGTGAGTGAGCAGGGGGGTCCTGTCCTGTCTCCTGTCTCCTGTGGTCTGGGGGGGGGGGGGTATGGTGTGTGGCCTGGTTTGGTTGGGGGAGGAGGGTATGGTGCGGTCCATCTGCCCCCCCCCCCCGACCCATGCAGCACCAGCAGCCACTGCCTATAGGTACAGTAAATATCTCCTAAATGTGCACCGTTTAGGATATATTTACTTTAGACGCAGCCAGTGATGTCATTGGCGCATGCGTTCTGAAGGAACGGAAAACCTGTGCCATTCCTTCAGATCCATGCCGATAACAGCGACTCCTGTGTTCTTGCACACATCAAAGTGCCTAAAGTGGAACTGAAGTCATCCCAGGGCCCCAATAACATTTACATAATCCATGGCCAAAGAAAGAAGATGTCACATTATATAACACATGCGTATGTGTACTGGAGTTACACCATCCCAGCAAAACCCACTTCACTCTTGGCATCTTACAGATACTGAGTGTGGACTGAGAGTGTACACTGCTCTTAGAATGCAGAGACAAAATACATTTTTTATACTTTAAGTGCTGTGTTTATTACTTTGCTACGTTGATGTTAAATATCGGGATTATGGCAGCAGATAGCTGCCATAACGCCTGTATTTTTTTTACTGGGCGGGCGGTCCTCTTTCTCATAAAAGTGGTCCCACCGCGGGATCACTTTTATGGGCGGCGGGAGAGGTGCCCCCCCCCCCCACCTCCCGCCGCTTCCCGATCGTTTTCTCTGCTTACCAGAGCCATTGGTAACGGGGAAAACGATACGGTCCTTTACCCTCCTAGGCAGGAAGTCAAGTGAGGGCAAGCCTACTTGACTCTATGGCTTTGGAGGACCGGAGCGGTGTCATACTGCCTTATATATAATTTTTTATAATGATAAAAAAATTATTATTTTTTTTTTACTATTTTAGTGTAGATGTGAGATGTGAGGTTGTTTTGTTTCGTCACAATAAAGAGGACCTGTCCTGCCTATTTCTATTACAAGGGATGTTTACATTCCTTGTAATAGGAATAAAAGTGATCTTTTTTTTTTTTTTTTAACCGTTTGCCGACCGCCGAACGACTATTTACTGTGGTGGTCAGCCCTTCACAGGCAAAGCGACGTAGTACTACGTCGCTAGCCTGTGAGGCTCTAGGGAGCAAGCGCGCGCCGCCGGAGGTGCGCTCCCGCGCGGTCACGGACCCCCCCCCTGTGCGTGTGCCTGGCGGACCCGATGTCCTCCGGGCACTCGCGACCGTCCATTACACCGGAAGAAAGGCAGGCGGCTAATGTAAACAAAGCCGCCTGTCATTCTTCCCTGTGTAAGAATGGAGATCACACGGTTCTACTATGTAGGACCGTTGATCTCTGTTCTTACACTAGTAGCCACAGCCAATCACAGTTAAAAAACACGCCCCTAGGGACACACTTAACCCCTACCTCTCCAATAAAGTTAACTCCTTCACTGCCAGTGTCATTTTTACAGTAACAGTGCATATGTATAGCACTGATTACTGCAGTAATGTCACTGGTAACCCCAAAAGTGTCAAAAATGTCAGTCAAGGGTCCGATCTGTATTCCGCAATGTCGCAGTCCCGCAAAAAAAATCGAAGATCGCCGCCATTACTCGTTAAAAAAAAAACAACAAAAATGACAAAAATCTTTCCCTTAGTTAGTAAACGCAATAACTTTTGCGCAAACCAATCAAAATACGCTTTTTGCGATTTTTTTTAACCAAACATAGGTAGCATAAAACAAATTGGCCTAAAATGTTAAAAAATTTAGATTTTTACATTTTTTTGGGGGGGAATTTCATATAAAAAAAATGTGAAAAATATTGTTATTTTTGCAAAATTGACACTCTTTTTTTGTTTATAGCGCATGATCAAAAAATCACACAGGTGATCAAATACCACCAAAAGAAAGCTCTGTTTGTGAGAAAAAAAGGACGTCAAATTAGTTTAGGTACAGCATGCGCAATTGTCCGTTAAAGTCATGCAGTGCCGAATCGCAAAATAGGCCCTGGTCAGGAAGGGGGTAAAATCTTCCGGGGCTTAAGTGGTTAGGGGACAGTGTAAAAATAAGAAACAAAATGTAAAATATATAAGAAAAAAAAAATTTAAAGTGCCCCGTCCCTCCGCATACACAAGTTGCGCCCACATATGCAAACGGAGATCGCCGCGATTGTTAGAGCGAGAGCAATAATTCCAACCCTAAACCTCTTCTGTACCTCTAAACTGTGGTAACCTGTAGAAATTTTTAAAGTGTCGCTTATGGAGATTTTTAGGTACAAATGTTTGTCGCCATTCCGCCAGCGTGCACAATTTTGAAGCATGACATGTTGGGTATCTATTTACTCGGCGTAACATTATCTTTCACATTATTGCCTCTCAGGGGATCAGGAAGGAATTTTTTTCCCCTACTGTAGTAAATTGGATCATGCTTTGCTGGGGGTTTTTTTTCGCCTTTCTCTGAATCAACTGCGGGTATAGGATTGTGTATATGGGATTGTATGGTTGGGTTTTTCAATATTGTTTGTTTTGTTTTTTTTCTTGGGAGAATGCATGTGATCAGCATAGGGCCATTCAGGGGTCCTGCAGCCTCATAGGACAATCAGTGGAGAATGAAAACTCCTCCTACAAGCTTTACCCAGTGCTCTGTTGGACACTGATAGAAGTCACAAGACTGCTATATACTGCCAATGAGAAAAAAGGTATTTAGCAGTTTATATTTACTAAAATAATTGCATTTCCATGTTCTGTGTACTGTGGGAGATCAGATATAGTGACTGCAGGCTGGGTCCACTTTAACCACTTGCCAACTGCGTGCCGCAGCACTAAAATGCGTAAAATTGTGGCAGACTGGCTCAGCTGCGCGAACCCCCATACCTGTAAGGCAGCTTGCGGAATTGCTCCTGGGGGGGGGGGGGGGAGGGGCGCGCTGCCCACCCCCCATTAGGCAGCAGGGAAAACGATCCACAGGGCCGGCTCCCGCGATTCCTGTCGAGCACCGCCAGGATCGCTTCCCATGGAGAGAGGACAACGGTCAGCTGTTGTAAACACAGTAGACCATTGTTCTCTCTGGAATAAACACAGAGCTCCTGTGATCCTCCTATTTAGGATCACAGGTCTCTGTGTTCATTTCACAAGTCCCTCCCCCATACAGTTGGAAAACACTCCCTAGGCTCACACATAACCCTTTGATCCCCCCTGGGTTAATCCCTTCCCTGCCAGTGTCATTATTACAGTAACAGTGCACATTTTTAGCACTGATTACTGTAGTAATGTCACTGGTCCTCCCCAAAAGTGTCAAAAATGTCAGTCGTCCGAACTATCCTCCGCACGCAATCGCTGATCGCTGCTATTACTAGTAAAAGAAAAAAAATTAAAATGTCATAAATCTTTCCCCTAGTTTGTAGACGCGATAACTTTTGCGCAAATCAATCAAAATACACTTTTGGGATTTTTGTTTTTAACAAAAATATGTAGCAGAATACAAATTAACCTGAAAGGATAAAAAATATATATATTTTTATTTATTCTTTTTTTTTTTTAAATTGGGAATGTTTTATATCAGAAAGTGAAAAATATATATATTTTTTTTATTTTGTTTATAGCTCAAAAAGTAAAAATCGCACAGGTGATCAAAAGAAAGTTTCTATTTGTGGGGAAAAAAGGGCATCAATTTTATTTGGGTACAGCGTCGCACAGCTGTGCAATTTTCACGTGCAATTTTTGTGCAGTGCCGAATCGCAAAAAATGGCCTGGTCATTAAGGGGGGAAAACCTTCCAGTCCAGAAGTGGGTAAGTTCTGCTGTGATATGCCCCTTTTATTGTGATGTAGTTGACCTAATAAAGAAGTACTAGACTTCCAAGTTCTGGCACCACTGTTGACTCCAGTCAGCAAATCAGGCAGCGTCCCCCTATGATACTGCACCCCATGTGACCTTATAAAGGGACCCAAAGACCCCTTTACCAGTTCCCCTACCATGCAGATCATTTTTCCTAGCAGTTTAGGAATCTATATGCAACATTCAGTTGCTATTTGTTCATTTTGCAAACTGTGACTTTGTTGACTGTGGCTTTTTGCACCATCTACCTAATTAGCCTGTCTGTATGAATAGTACAAAAAAAATTCTGATAAGGCCCAATTTATTTACTTCTTGATTGAATTTATTTTCTGATGGCTTACCTTGCAGAGTGTGAGTTCAATGCTTGCTACAATAGTGAAAGATCCTGTAATTAGGTACTGTAAAAAAAAAAAAAAAAAAAAAAAAAAAAAAACAGTTAATATGCTTATAATGGTTCTACATGTTCTAAAAGATGCAATACATATAAGCAGGGCTGCTGTTAGAAATCATGGGGCCCCGTACAGCCTACCTGGCAGGGCCCCTCGAATATGTCAAGACAATATTTTCACTAATAATACACTAAAAATCATTATTAGCGGACACAAACATAACAGAAAACCTGTGCGAATCAGCCGTTTTTACAAAGTATTTGTTTTTTATATTTAAAAAAAATATATATAATATATAATTTTTTTTAAAAATGTTTACAATAATTGAATATTACAATTTTTTAAATTATGTTTTACAATGTTTAGTTATTATTTTTTTTTTTTTACAATTTGTTATTTTTTTACAGGGCAGGGAATCCGTTGGGAGGGAGGGGGGGGGCACAGTGAAAGGGGGGCACACAGGGAGAGGGGGGATCAGAAGGAGGCAGAACAGGAAGGGGGATCCGTGTCAGAGAAGCAATTACAGGAACGATGCCCTGTGCTTGTGTCTCTCCCTGCAGCAGCTTTGAGCTGCTGCAGAGAGCCACACAGGGCTTCCTTCTGTATTTGCCCCTCCACTCGACCGCATGCTGTTGAGGCCCCCCCTGTGTGCCCGGGCCCCCTACAGGAGGACTGGAGGTCCCCCCCCCATCAGTGACCCTGCATATATACAGTGGTGTATTTAGGTTTTGTGCTGCCCTAGGCCAGACTAAACTCGTGCGCCCCCTAATTTAAATATGACCCACCCCTTCCTATTAAGGCCACACCCCTTCCTGTTTCAGACCCACCCTGTCATCTGTAAACCACACCCCTTCCTCTTTAGGCTCCAACTCTTCCTCTTTGTACATTAAAAGTAGGTACAAATTGCCTACTTGTATATTTTGTTGTTTTGTTGGGTATGTTGGTTCGTGGGAGCTCTCCTGGGGGCCCTCAATAGGCGGCAGGGATGCCAATCCACAGGGCTGGTGGCTGCAATTGCCGCCGGGCACCCGCGATCGCTCCCCACAGAGAGAGAACGACGGTCTGCTATTGTAAACATCAGACCGTTCTTCTCTCTGAAATTATCACAAAGCTCCTGTGTTCCTCCTATTTAGGATCACAGGTCTCTATGTTCATTTCAGAAGTCCCTCCCCCATATAGTTAGAAAACACCCCTAGGCTCACACTTAACCCTTTGATCACCCCTGGGTTAACCCCTCCCCTGCCAGTGTCATTATTACAGTAACAGTGCATATTTTTAGCACAGATTACTGTAGTAATGTCACTGGTCCCCCCAAAAGTGTCAAAAATGTCAGTTAGGGGTCCGATCTGTCCACCGCAGTTTCACAGTCCCGCTAAAAATCGCAGATCGCCGACATTACTAGTAAAAAAATAAATAAATAAATAAAAACGACATTAATCTTTACCATAGTTTGTAGACGTGATAACTTTTGCACAAACCAATCCAAATACGCTTGTTGGGATTTTTTTTTATTAAAAATATATAGCAGAATACAAATTGGCCTAAAATGATGAAAAATTTTGATTTTAAATTTTTTTTGGGGAATATATATAGCATAATGTGAGAAAAATTGTGGCTCATTTTTTTGTTTATAGCGCAATAAACAAAAATCGCAGAGGTGATCAAATACCACCAAAAGAAAGCTATTTGTGGGAAAAAAAGGACGTCAATTTTTTTAGGGTACATTGTCATACGACCGCGCAATTGTCCATTAAAGTAACGCAGTCTTGAATTGCAAAAAATGGCCTGGTCATTAATGGGGAAAATATTCCAGTCCAGAAGTGGTTAAAGCTTGGAGCAGTTTGCAGTACAGTACATGAACTTTCACTGCATGTGAACTGTTAAATGAGTTTGCATTGGTTTCAGCATGTATGGAGTACTTTGCACATGCTGTAATCAATGCAAATTAATTTAACAGTTCACATGCAGTGAAAGTTCATGCACTGTACTGCAAACTTCTCCATATTTGTTGAACATATATTTGCTGCAAAACTTAAATGGAATTAGTAATTGTAATTGCCAATATAGCAGTGGTGGTACTACTGTTACCGTGGTAACCTAAAATCATTCCTACCTGCTCCTGCAGTCGGATCATCCTGGCCTGGCTGGGGGTTCCCTGGTCCTCTCTCTCTCCTCCTCCTCCTCGACTTAGACCCCCGCCCCGCCGCGGGGAGAAGCTAGTATTCCACAGGCCGCGCAGTATTCCACAGGCCGCGCGGTATTCCACAGGCCGCGCGGAGGAGGGTAGGCAGAGCATTAGGCTCCGCTCCACCCACTGATTGCAGAGCAGCCGGTTTGGCCGCTCACTGTGGCTCTATGGGGGCATGAGTTCCTCCCTCCCTGTGGCACGTACGCTCCTACTGAAAGCCGGACTGTGTGTGTGGAGTGTGGGAGGTGGCAGGAGGCAGACAAGGACCAGGTGAGTGACGGGCGGTGGGACTCGCAAACAAGATGACCGGAGCACTATAGACATGTCTCGGTCTCGGATCGGGTTTTCTTATGCAAAGTGCCGACCTAGGCCTAGTTGGCCTAGGCCAAAATACAGCAGTGCATATATACAATTCATATAGTGTAGTGAAGTGCCTCTTTACCTGCTTTCCTTAGCAGTGGGTGCAGGCCCTTATAACTCCTCAAAGTGACCATGTCTGATGGGACAGCAATGACTGGGTATATGAGCTGCCACCAGGCATGGGGTTTGCCAACCAGAGTGTGGGTCGCCGATGATTGCAAGACCATTCAGATTTCTTGTAAGCTCCAGTCACGGTGGATACTGTGCCAACTGGCTCTTGCATACAGTAAAACCTTAAACTGTGAGCATAATTTAATCCGGAAACATGCTTGTAATCTAGAGCACTCTTATATCAAGGCAAATTTCCCCATAAGAAAAACTGGAAACTCAGATGATTCATTCCCCAACCATTTAATCATAAGTAGGGTTGAGTGAACCCGGACTGTATTGTTCGTGTTCGTATCGGACTTTTGGGTATTCGGTACCCTGTCCCGAACCCGGACATTTCACTGTATGTTTGGGTACTGTCCGTTGTCTGGTAACGTTATTTGATATTTTGGCGCGGTTTTAATGGCGCCTTTCAACAGGTGCAAGGCAGCCAATCAGCAAGCTTTTAACTAGTGTGCCCTAGAAGCCATCACAGCCATGTCTACTAATGGCATGGCTGTGGTAGGCCAGTGCAGCATGTGACCCAGACTCTATATAAGCTGAAGTCACACAGCGCCGCGCATCACTCTGCTATAACTACTGTAGGGAGAGGTTCCTGACTGCTGCTGCTGAGGGAGAGATAGGACTTTACTATAGGGTGAGGCTGGAGAGATTTCTTGTAGGGAATTCATAGGAGGAACAATCTGCTTTATCATACAGCGATCTACATTGATTTGATTTTGTGGGGTGCAGTGAACGATGTTTTTGCCCGGAGGGAAAGATAGGAGTTTACTGTAGGGCCAGGCTGGAGACATTGCTTGTAGGGAAAGCATAGGATAGGAACAATCTGCTTTAATCAGAGAGCGATCTACATTGATTGTATTGTGTGGGGGTGCAGTGAACGATCTTTATGCCCTGACCTGAGCCAAGTGAGGAGGAGAAGGGAGAAACAAAAAAATGTTATCAGTCTGTTAGGCGTGCGGTGCTCCACATTTCATGCAACCTCAGTGCATATGTGTGTGCTTAATCTGCATTTAAAAAAGAAAAAACATTTTGTCATTCATATTTAACTTTAAAGACTGTATGTGAGACAGACATTGCTTTTCTAACCTGCTCTTCAAAAAGCACCAATGTGAGGGGAAACAAATTATTTTACAGTATTTAGGGTAAAAAATTTTTTTTCAGTTTTTCATTCAAATGTTTTTTTTTTTATTCAATAGCGGAATAGAACAACAACAGTATCCAACCTGTTAGGTATGCGGTGCTGCACATTTCATGCAACCTCAGTGCATATGTGTCTGCTTAATCTGCATTTTATTAAGAAAAAAAACTTCATACTTTACTGTGACTTACAGCGTTTAGACAGACACTGCATTTCAAAACAGCTATTCAACAAGCAACAATTAAGGGGACAATTATTTTTCAGTTTTTCATTCATACATTACAGTGCGATACACCCATTGCATACTGTTGTATTGCGCCTTGCAATAAAAAAAAACATTTAGGGGCAAAAAAAGTTGATTGCGGCCCTGTCCGTGTATGTTACAGTGAGATACAGCCATTGCATACTGTTGCAATTGCACCTTGCAACCAAAAAAAATATTTAGGTGACAAAAGAGTTTATTGCTGCCCTGTCCGCATATGTTACAGTGAGATACACCCATTGCATACTGTTGTATTGCGCCTTGCAATAAAAAAAACAACATTTAGGGGCAAAAAAAGTTGATTGCGGCCCTGTCCGCGTATGTTACAGTGAGATACACCCATTGCATAATGTTGAATGAGTCGGAAATTGTTGCCAAGGGAAGTCAGTTATGCGGCCATTGAGAAAGAGTGCCTGGCGCTGGTCTGGACCCTCAAAAAAAAAAAAAAAAAACTCACCCCCCAACTGTATGGCCATGCATTCACTCTCATGACTGACCACAAACCCTTGGTTTGGCTCAACCGGGTCGCTGGAGACAATGCTCGTTTCTTACGGTGGAGCCTTGCCCTCCAGCCCTATGATTTCACCATCCATTACCGCCCTGGGAAGCAAAACGGCAACGCGGATGGGCTGTCAAGGCAAACTGACTTACTATCTGACTAGGCCTGGAGCACCTCCAGCCCCTACTAGACCAGGAAAGGTCTAACCGTGTCTGCCAGAGCAGGGAGAAAAAGGGGGGCCATTGTGAAGGATACCCTTCTATGTCTGTTTGCAGGTTTCCTCTTCCTGCTTAAAAAACTATATTGAGGATTAGTTTATATGTCTGTGACAAACTCCCCTCTTTTGAGTTGCCACGAATACCTGGAGAGGACTACTTGTCAGCCTCTTACCATGTGATTATGGTCTCATGTTGAAACACTTGTTTTTCCCCTGCTGTTGAATCCCTACGTATGTGATCTGAGCGCCATTCAGTAATAATGTGCGCTCAGATCTAAGCTATCTGGGGATATGTTGAATGTACCTGTTTTATGCAATAAGCTGCATAGTTATATAGTTTCATGTATTTTGCTGTCCTTGGGAGATGAGTGGATCACTTCTCAATTGTCTCCAGGACAAAAGACTGTGTAGAACCAGTTTTGGGCAGACAAGCAATGTGTACTGCCAGGCCATAGAGACTTGTACTAACTTTTGAACCCATGGTCCGATTCGTGCCATTTTTTAATATGTTGTTCTCCTGAATGGATTGATTGTGAATATGTATTTGTATAAAGATTGGATGTATAGTTTTATTGATTGTAACCTTTGTGTTATTGGTTAATGTGTATTTGTTGTGGGTGTCTCCCTTGCATGGGGGTAGGGGATAAAATAAATTGTAGTTTGAAATGCCGGGGGTTGCTTCCAATAAAGTGCGTTCCAGCATTCAGCTTTGGCTCATGTGTGGATTTATTCAGCGATACCAGCGATTTCGTATTTGGCGAATTGGGGATTCTTCAACTATTGGGGATTAAGGAATTACAAGGCGGTGAGATACAGTGATACCGTTACACCTTGCAACCAAAAAAACTATTCAGGGGACAAAATAGTTTATTGCTGACCTATCCGCATATGTTACAGTGAGATACACCCATTGCATACTGTTGTATTGCGCCTTGCAATAAAAAAAATCATTTAGGGGACAAAAGAGTTTATTGCTGCCCTGTCCGCCTATGTTACAGTGAGATACACCCATTGCATACTGTTGTACTGTGCCTTGCAACCAAAAAAACAATTTAGGGGAAAAAAGAGTTTATTGTTGCCCTGTCCGCATATGTTACAGTGAGATACATCCATTGCATACTGTTGAATGAGTCGGGAATTGTTGCCAAGGGAAGTCAGTTATGCGGCCATTGAGAAAGAGTGCCTGGCGCTGGTCTGGGCCCTCAAAAAAAAAAACTCACCCCCATCTGTATGTTACAGTGAGATACATCTATTGCATACTGTTGTATTGCGCCTTGCAATAAAAAAATCATTTAGGGGCAAAAAAAGTTGATTGCGGCTCTGTCCGCGTATGTTACAGTGAGATACACCCATAGCATACTGTTGAATTGCGCCTTGTAATAAAAAAAACTATTTAGGGGACAAAAGAGTTTATTGCTGCCCTGTCCACGTATGTTACAGTGAGATACACCTATTAAATACTGTTGTATTGCGCCTTGTAACCAAAAAAACCTTTTAGGGGACAAAAGAGTTTATTGCTGCCCTTTCCGCATGTGTTACAGTGAGATACACCCATTGCATACTGTTGTATTGCGCCTTGCAATAAAAGAAAAATTTAGGGGCAAAAAAAGTTGATTGAGGCCCTGTCCGCGTATGTTATAGTGAGATACACCCATTGCATACTGTTGAATTGTGCCTTGCAACCAAACAAACTATTTAGGGGACAAAAGAGTTTATTGCTGCCCTGTCCGCGTATGTTACAGTGAGATACACCCATTGCATACTGTTGAATTGCGCCTTGTAATAAAAGAAACTATTTAGGGGACAAAAGAGTTTATTGCTGCCCTGTCCGCATATGTTACAGTGAGATACACCCATTGCATACTGTTGAATTGTGCCTTGTAATAAAAAAAACTATTTAGGGGACAAAAGAGTTTATTGCTGCCCTGTCTGCATATGTTACAGTGAGATACACCCATTGCATACTGTTGTATTGCGCCTTGCAATTAAAAAAAAACATTTAGGGGCAAAAAAAGTTGATTGCTACCCTCTCCGCATATTTTACAGTGAGATACACCCATTGCATACTGTTGAATTGCGCCTTGTAATAAAAAAAACTATTTAGGAGAAAAAAGAGTTTATTGCTGCCCTGTCCACGAATGTTACAAAGAGATACACCCATTTGCAACCAAAAAAACGATTTAGGGGACAAAAGAGTTTATTGCTGCCCTGTCCGCATATGTTACAGTGAGATACACCCATTGCATACTGTTGTATTGCGCCTTGCAATAAAAAAAAAAAACATTTAGGGGCAAAAAAAGTTGATTGCGGCCCTGTCCGCGTATGTGACAGTGAGATACACCCATTGCATACTGTTGTATTGCGCCTTGCAATAAAAAAAAACTATTTAGGGGAAAAAAGAGTTTATTGCCGCCCTGTCCACATATGTTACAGTGAGATACACCCATTAAATACTGTTGTATTGCGCCTTGCAACCAAAAAAAACTATTTAGGGGACAAAAGAGTTTATTTCTGCCCTGTCTGCAAATGTTACAGTGAGATACACACATTGCATACTGTTGTATTGCGCCTTGCAATAAAAAAAAACATTTAGGGGCAAAAAAAGTTGATTGTGGCCCTGTCCGCGTATGTTACAGTGAGATACACCCATTGCATACTGTTGTATTGCGCCGTGCAATAAAAAAAAAAAATGTCGGGCAAAACAGTTGATTGCGGCCCTGTCCGCGTATGTTACAGTGAGATACACCCATTAAATACTGTTGTATTGCGCCTTGCAACCAAAAACACTATTTAGGGGACAAAAGAGTTTATTGTGGCCCTGTCTGTGTATGTTACAGTGAGATACAGCCATTGCATACTATTGTATTGCGCCTTGCAACCAAAAAAAAATATTTAGGGGCAAAAAAATTTGATTGCGGCCCTGTTCGCATATATTACAGTGAGATACTCCCATTGCATACTGTTGTTTTGCGCCCAGCAAAAAAAAAATTATTTAGGGGACAAAAGAGTTTATTGCTGCCCTGTCCGCATATGTTACAGTGAGATACACCCATTGCATATTGTTGTATTGAGCCTTGCAATAAAAAAAAAAAATGAGGGGACAGAAAGATATCAAATTGCGGCTTAGTCTATATCTGTACATGTGAGATACACTCGTTGGATACTGTTATTCTATTCAGCTATTCAATAAACACCCATTTAGGAAAAAAATATTAAATTGCGGCCTAGTTTGTATCTGTACGTGTGAGATACACCCGTTGTATACTGTTGTTCTAGTCCGCTATTCAATAAACACCCATTTAGGGAAAAAATATTACATTGCGGCTTAGTCTTCATATTTTACTGTGAGGTACACTCGTTGGATACTGTTGTTCTATTCCGCTACTCAATAAACACCCATTTAGGGAAAAAAGATTACATTGCGGCCTAGTCTGCATATGTTACAGCGCAACAAAGCACGTAGGTCTCGCATGGAGGCCCAGTTACTGGTGGTGAAGTGGTGCAGCTGAAACTTCACTATTGCCTGCTGCTGCTTGCACAGTCTGGCTAGCATGTGCAAGGTGGAGTTCCACCTTGCGGGCACGTCACATATGAGGCGGTGAGCGGGAAGGCCGAAGTTACACTGCCCCGCTGACAGGTGAGCAGCAGCAGGGTGAGAACGCCAAAAGTGCACACAGACGGCCCGCACTTTCTGCAGCAACACTGACATATCGGGGTAATTTCTAAGGAACCTCTGCAACACCAAATTCAGCACATGCGCCAGGCAAGGGATGTGCGTCAACCCGGCTAGGCCCAGAGCTGCTATGAGATTTCGCCCATTATCGCACACCACCAGGCCGGGCTTGAGGCTCACTGGCACCAACCACTCATCGGTCTGCTGTTCAATGCCCCTCCACAACTCCTGCGCGGTGTGTGGTTTTTCCCCCAAAACAGAAAAGTTTTAAAACTGCCTGCTGTCGTTTACCCCTGGCTGTGCTGAAGTTGGTGGTGAAGGTGTTACGCTGACTGATGAGGAGGCGGTAGAGGATGAGGAAGCGGAGTAGGAGGAGTTAGGAACAGGAGGCAAACTGAAGCACACTGCAATCCTCGGTGGTTGAAGGACATGCACCAAACTGCCATCCGCCTCAGGCCCAGCTGCCACTGAATTTACCCAGTGTACTGTTAGGGAGACATAACGTCCCTGACCGTGCTTACTGGTCCACGTATCCGTAGTTAGGTGGACCTTGCCACAGATGGCGTTGCGCAGTGCACACCTGATTTTTTCACTCACTTGGTTGTGCAGGGAAGGGATGGCTTGCCTGGAAAATTAGTGGGGGCTGGGCACGACGTACTGTGGGACAGCCACTGCCATAAGGCTTTTAAAACTCTGAGTCTCCACCAGACGGAATGACAGCATTTCAAAGGCCAGGAATTTTCAAATGCTGGCATTCAGGGCCAGGGATCGCGGGTGGGTAGGGGGGTACTTCCTCTTCCACTCCAGTGCTTGGAAGATAGAAAGCTGAACGCTTCCATGGGACATTGTGGAGATGGTTGTTGGTGACTAGTGTTGAGCGAACACGGACTGTATTATTCGGGTCCGTACCGGATAATTGGATTTTTGTTACCCGGACACGGACCTGAAAACTTTACTGTATGTTCAGGTTGAAAATCCGTGTTCGGTAATTTTATTTCCTGTTTTGTATGTAATGGCGCGCTTTTAATGGCGTTTAATGGCGGGCTTTCAACAGCCAATCAACAAGCGTTTAACTGGTGTGCCATAGAAGCCATCACAGCCATGCCTACTAATGGCATGGCTGTGATTGGCCAGCTGAAGCATGTGACCCAGGTCTTTATAAGCTCGAGAGACACAGCACGCTGTGCGTCAGTCTACTGTAGTGTAGGGAGAGAGCACACATAACGGTGCAGGCTGCTGCTGATTAGGGACAGACAGGGAAAAACAACATTGTGCCCGAAAAGAATGCAGGGACAGGTCGGAGTGTAGGCAGGGAAAGATATTTGAGCATTTTAGGGACAGGCTGGAGAGAGTAGGCAGGGAGAGTTTAGGAGACACAGGACAGAACAATCGTCCGTTAGCGATCTACATCGATTTTGCTGTGTGGGGGGTGGTGCAGTGAACGATCTTTTTGCCCTCAATTGAGCCCACTGAGGAGGAGGAGGAGGAGGAGGAGGAGGGAGAAAAAAATATATTTTTATCAGTCTGTTGTGTGCAGCGTTCAGCTATATTTTACTACAGATTGCTGTTCTAATCTGCTATTTAAAAATTACAAAGATAAAGGGGAATTTTTTTTTCCCTTCATAGCCTGCTGCTGACCGTGACATAAAACATAAGACACTGCTGTGTTCACATGTGCTATTGAAAAATCACCAATTTTATATACTTTTTTCTATTCCGCTATTCAATATACACCCTTTTGGGGTGAAAAAAATTAAATTGCGGCATAGTCTGTATCGGTACGTGTGAGATACACCTTTTTATATACTTTTTTCTATTCCGCTATTCAATATACACCCTTTTGGGGTGAAAAAAATTAAATTGCGGCATAGTCTGTATCGGTACGTGTGAGATACACCTTTTAAATTTGTGATTGCAGCGCTGCTATTTTAAATATATAAATAAGTGTTCATAAAACAATTGTCCTGAACTTAGAAAATGGTAATTAAACCATTCATGTAAACCATCAGTAAAGTGCTATTCGGTGCAATTATTGTGCAAAATACAAAATATTAAATAAAAAATATAAAGTGCAGATATTACAATGTAAAACTCAAAAAATGTAAACTGAGTGTAAACAGTCCATAAAACAGTTCTTTGCGGTAACAGAAGCAGGATGCTTGATCTTGCAACTTCGGGGTCTCCCCCTTAGGGTATCTACTTACCACTACGTGGTGTTTTTAAACCAGATTATAGTGGAGTGAGCTGTTGTTTCTTGCAAAGCTGTTTGGACTATGTTGGAAGCGATCCTTCTTCTTTAAGCGGTATTCTCAGGTGTCCTCATGAAATAAAGAATTGCTGGACATAGTGAGGACCGTTTAAACTGTGAATTTATTAAGTTAAAATACAATGGAATACTCACAAACATACAACATGATAAAGCCTGTAAGTGCCTATGTTAGGTGCGGTGGTGTATCGCTCCTCAGCGTTCTCCTTTCCGACCTGGAGTCACGTGGCTGCCTCTCGGCCAATGGCTATACGCGTTTCGCTGTGAACACAGCGTCATCTGTAGCTGGCTAATTCGAGGTGCCATCTGTATTATATAGCCGCGCTGAGCTATCCTTCCGGTGTATTGAATATTGGATTCTACTTGTTACATTTAATAGTGTCTAGATTTACTGGTATTATAACTCCGATGCAATGTATCTTATGTTAGTCTATTCAGATTGTGTATTGTATTTTTGCTGGAATATCTTTCTAAATTACTACATACAACCTCTCTTACGATAACAATACCAGGTGTGTGCTAAATAAATAAGTGAATAATTCTAATTGTTGAGTCGGCCCCTAGTGGACTTCCTGGGTAGCTGCTACCACAGATTGTGTTGTAGCCATACATACGCCAATTTGTATCCAATTATTAACCAATAAAGTGCTGCAATCTTTTTATAAATAAATAAATAACAAGTTGGAACGACTAGGTAATTAGATATAAGTTAATATCAATTAAAAAAATAAAAAATAAAATAAATTATCTGGATATAGAAAAATTTAAAAGTCATTTATAAAACAATTAATATCTATTTCTACGTTTAAACCCTTCGGTGCCATACTTCCTAATTTGTGTATCCACCATGTTTCATTCTGTGAGATAGCTCTTGTCATATGTGTGCCCCTCCAATGTTTGACAATAGTATCTATTCCACAGAATTTCAACTTGCTCGGATCTTTGTTGTGGCAGATACGGAAATGGTTGGACAAACTGTGCTTTTGGAATCCATTTTTTATGTTTTTGATGTGTTCTCTTAATCTGATGCGAAGTTCTCTTGTTGTGCGTCCCACGTACTGGAGACCGCATTCACATTCTAATAAGTACGTAACATGTGTGGTTCTACAAGTAATAAATTTATCAATTTTAAATTGTTGCCCAGTGACTGTGGATTGGAATTGTGTTTCCTTTCTTCGCTTATTGTTTGTCCTGCATGTGCGACATATAACGCAGTCGCCACATCTATAATAACCTTTTTGGTCTAAAAATGTATTTGGTTTTTTAGGAGGGTCTGGTATATTTCTTGCCAGTTTGTCCTTCAAAATAGGAGGTCTCCTATAAATAAAATGTGGTTTTTTAGGTAAAATCTTGCTGAAGGTTGGATCTCTCAATAAAATAGGCCAGTGTGTTTTAAAAATATTTTCCAACTGTTTGTATTGTTTGTTAAACTCTGTGCAAAAAGCCATTTGGTAAGATTTGTGCGTTTTTGGTTTTGGTTTTAAGAGTTCCTTTCTATCAGTTTTTAAAACTTTGCGTTGAATCTGCTGTAAAGTTGTTGGTTTGTACCCTTTATCCTTGAATCTTTTAATCAGTACCTCAGACTGTGTAAGGTAGTCTTGCTCTGACTTACAGTTACGTTTAATCCTAAGCAGTTGTCCTTTCGGTACTGCTGATAACCATTTGGGATGATGGTTGCTATTTGTTGGGATATAGCTAGTGTTGAGCGAACACGGACTGTATTATTCGTGTTCGTACCGAATAATTGGATTTTTTGTACCCGAACACGGACACGGACACTTTACTGTATGTTCGGGTAAAAATCCGTGTTCGGTCGTTTTATTTCCGGGTTTTGCATGCTTTGGCGCTCTTTTCATGGCGGGCTTTCAACAGCCAATCAACAATCGTTTAACTGGTGTGCCTTAAGCCATCCCAGCCATGCCTGCAAATGTCTCAGTAGCTGTGATTGGCCGTCTGAAGCATGTGACCAAGTCTTTATAAGTTCGAGGCAGCCGCAGCGGCGTCATTATGCTGCTTAGATTCAGGGACAGAGCACACATCAACGTGCTGGCTGCTGATTAGGGAAAGATAGGCAGGAAAAAACCATTTGTGTCCGGATAGAATTGAGGGACAGGTCGGAGTGTTTAGGCAGGGCGAGTTGTAGGCATTTTAGGGATAGAGTCTGCTGAATTATATAGGGTCAGTGTCTTCTACAAACTACAATCGATATTGCTGTGTGGGGGGTGGGGTCTGCACTCAATCCTGATCTACGATCTCTTCTCAATCCTGTTAGGGACAGAGTCTGCTGAATTTTAGGGAAACTGTGTTCTACAAACTACAATCGATATTGCTGTGTGGTGTGGGATTGGAGATAGGCAGGTGTCAGTGATCCACATCCATTTTTCTGTGTGTGAGCTGCAGTGAACACAATCTTTTTGGGCTGCAGTGAACACAATCTTTTTGGGCTGCAGTGAACACAATCTTTTTGGGCTGCAGTGAACACAATCTTTTTGGGCTGCAGTGAACACAATCTTTTTGGGGTGCAGTGAACAAAATCTTTTTGGGGTGCAGTGAACACAATCCTTTTTGGTGTGCAGTGAACACAATCTTTGTGGGGTGCAGTGAACAAAATCCTTTGTGGGGTGCAGTGAACACAATCTTTTTGGGGTGCAGTGAACAAAATCCTTTTTGGGGTGCAGTGAACAACATCCTTTTTGGGGTGCAGTGAACACAATCTTTTTGGGGTGCAGTGAACAAAATCCTTTGTGGGGTGCAGTGAACACAATCTTTTTGGGGTGCAGTGAACACAATCTTTTTGGGGTGGAGTGAACAACATCCTTTTTGGGGTGCAGTGAACAAAATCCTTTTTGGGGTGCAGTGAACAAAATCATTTTTGGGGTGCAGTGAACACAATCTTTTTGGGGTGCAGTGAACACAATCTTTGTGGGGTGCAGTGAACACAATCTTTTTGGGGTGGAGTGAACAACATCCTTTTTGGGGTGCAGTGAACAACATCCTTTTTGGGGTGCAGTGAACACAATCTTTTTGGGGTGCAGTGAACACAATCTTTGTGGGGTACAGTGAACAGAATCTTTGTGGGGTGCAGTGAACACAATCTTTGGGGGGTACAGTGAACACAATCTTTGTGAGGTGCAGTGAACACAATCTTTGTGGGGTGCAGTGAACACAATCATTGTGGGGTGCAGTGAACTCAATCTTTGTGGGGTACAGTGAACACAATCTCATACTGAAGGTTTGAGGGTGCTGCCTGTTCCATACTCCCCCTACTCCTCATCTAGCCTTTTAGGGGTACAAACAATAGTAATTGGGGCCTAGTGTGGTTGTGTACGTGTGATATACATACACTTTTTTGGGATCATATTTTCTATTCCGCTATTTAATCAAAAACCTTTGGGGATCAGTTAAATTGGGGGATAGTCTGTGTTGGTACGTGTGAGAGAGATCCACCTTTCCAAGTTGTTGGGGTTCATCTCATACTTCTGAAGGTTTGAGGGTGCTGCCTGTTCCATACTCCCCCTACTCCTAGCCTTTTAGGGGTACAAACAATAGTAATTGGGGCCTAGTGTGGTTGTGTACGTGTGATATACATACACTTTTTTGGGATCATATTTTCTATTCCGCTATTTAATCAAAAACCTTTGGGGATCAGTTAAATTGGGGGATAGTCTGTGTTGGTACGTGTGAGAGAGATCCACCTTTCCAAGTTGTTGAGGTTCATCTCATACTTCTGAAGGTTTGAGGGTGCTGCCTGTTCCATACTCCCCCTACTCCTAGCCTTTTAGGGGTACAAACAATAGTAATTGGGGCCTAGTGTGGTTGTGTACGTGTGATATACATACACTTTTTTGGGATCATATTTTCTATTCCGCTATTTAATCAAAAACCTCTGGGGATCAGTTAAATTGGGGGATAGTCTGTGTTGGTACGTGTGAGAGAGATCCACCTTTCCAAGTTGTTGGGGTTCATCTCATACTTCTGAAGGTTTGAGGGTGCTGCCTGTTCCATACTCCCCCTACTCCTAGCCTTTTAGGGGTACAAACAATAGTAATTGGGGCCTAGTGTGGTTGTGTACGTGTGATATACATACACTTTTTTGGGATCATATTTTCTATTCCGCTATTTAATCAAAAACCTTTGGGGATCAGTTAAATTGGGGGATAGTCTGTGTTGGTACGTGTGAGAGAGATCCACCTTTCCAAGTTGTTGGGGTTCATCTCATACTTCTGAAGGTTTGAGGGTGCTGCCTGTTCCATACTCCCCCTACTCCTAGCCTTTTAGGGGTACAAACAATAGTAATTGGGGCCTAGTGTGGTTGTGTACGTGTGATATACATACACTTTTTTTGGATCATATTTTCTATTCCTCTATTTAATCAAAAACCTTTGGGGATCAGTTAAATTGGGGGATAGTCTGTGTTGGTACGTGTGAGAGAGATCCACCTTTCCAAGTTGTTGGGGTTCATCTCATACTTCTGAAGGTTTGAGGGTGCTGCCTGTTCCATACTCCCCCTACTCCTAGCCTTTTAGGGGTACAAACAATAGTAATTGGGGCCTAGTGTGGTTGTGTACGTGTGATATACATACACTTTTTTGGGATCATATTTTCTATTCCGCTATTTAATCAAAAACCTTTGGGGATCAGTTAAATTGGGGGATAGTCTGTGTTGGTACGTGTGAGAGAGATCCACCTTTCCAAGTTGTTGGGGTTCATCTCATACTTCTGAAGGTTTGAGGGTGCTGCCTGTTCCATACTCCCCCTACTCCTAGCCTTTTAGGGGTACAAACAATAGTAATTGGGGCCTAGTGTGGTTGTGTACGTGTGATATACATACACTTTTTTGGGATCATATTTTCTATTCCGCTATTTAATCAAAAACCTTTGGGGATCAGTTAAATTGGGGGGTAGTCTGTGTTGGTACGTGTGAGAGAGATCCACCTTTCCAAGTTGTTGGGGTTCATCTCATACTTCTGAAGGTTTGAGGGTGCTGCCTGTTCCATACCCCCCCTACTCCTCATCTAGCCTTTTAGGGGTACAAACAATAGTAATTGGGGCCTAGTGTGGTTGTGTACGTGTGATATACATACACTTTTTTTGGATCATATTTTCTATTCCGCTATTTAATCAAAAACCTTTGGGGATCAGTTAAATTGGGGGATAGTCTGTGTCGGTACGTGTGAGAGAGATCCACCTTTCCAAGTTGTTGGGGTTCATCTCATACTTCTGAAGGTTTGAGGGTGCTGCCTGTTCCATACTCCCCCTACTCCTCATCTAGCCTTTTAGGGGTACAAACAATAGTAATTGGGGCCTAGTGTGGTTGTGTACGTGTGATATACATACACTTTTTTTGGATCATATTTTCTATTCCGCTATTTAATCAAAAACCTTTGGGGATCAGTTAAATTGGGGGATAGTCTGTGTTGGTACGTGTGAGAGAGATCCACCTTTCCAAGTTGTTGGGGTTCATCTCATACTTCTGAAGGTTTGAGGGTGCTGCCTGTTCCATACTCCCCCTACTCCTCATCTAGCCTTTTAGGGGTACAAACAATAGTAATTGGGGCCCAGTGTGGTTGTGTACGTGTGATATACATACACTTTTTTGGGATCATATTTTCTATTCCGCTATTTAATCAAAAACCTCTGGGGATCAGTTAAATTGGGGGATAGTCTGTGTTGGTACGTGTGAGAGAGATCCACCTTTCCAAGTTGTTGGGGTTCATCTCATACTTCTGAAGGTTTGAGGGTGCTGCCTGTTCCATACTCCCCCTACTCCTCATCTAGCCTTTTAGGGGTACAAACAATAGTAATTGGGGCCTAGTGTGGTTGTGTACGTGTGATATACATACACTTTTTTGGGATCATATTTTCTATTCCGCTATTTAATCAAAAACCTTTGGGGATCAGTTAAATTGGGGGATAGTCTGTGTTGGTACGTGTGAGAGAGATCCACCTTTCCAAGTTGTTGAGGTTCATCTCATACTTCTGAAGGTTTGAGGGTGCTGCCTGTTCCATACTCCCCCTACTCCTAGCCTTTTAGGGGTACAAACAATAGTAATTGGGGCCTAGTGTGGTTGTGTACGTGTGATATACATACACTTTTTTGGGATCATATTTTCTATTCCGCTATTTAATCAAAAACCTCTGGGGATCAGTTAAATTGGGGGATAGTCTGTGTTGGTACGTGTGAGAGAGATCCACCTTTCCAAGTTGTTGGGGTTCATCTCATACTTCTGAAGGTTTGAGGGTGCTGCCTGTTCCATACTCCCCCTACTCCTAGCCTTTTAGGGGTACAAACAATAGTAATTGGGGCCTAGTGTGGTTGTGTACGTGTGATATACATACACTTTTTTGGGATCATATTTTCTATTCCGCTATTTAATCAAAAACCTTTGGGGATCAGTTAAATTGGGGGATAGTCTGTGTTGGTACGTGTGAGAGAGATCCACCTTTCCAAGTTGTTGGGGTTCATCTCATACTTCTGAAGGTTTGAGGGTGCTGCCTGTTCCATACTCCCCCTACTCCTAGCCTTTTAGGGGTACAAACAATAGTAATTGGGGCCTAGTGTGGTTGTGTACGTGTGATATACATACACTTTTTTTGGATCATATTTTCTATTCCTCTATTTAATCAAAAACCTTTGGGGATCAGTTAAATTGGGGGATAGTCTGTGTTGGTACGTGTGAGAGAGATCCACCTTTCCAAGTTGTTGGGGTTCATCTCATACTTCTGAAGGTTTGAGGGTGCTGCCTGTTCCATACTCCCCCTACTCCTAGCCTTTTAGGGGTACAAACAATAGTAATTGGGGCCTAGTGTGGTTGTGTACGTGTGATATACATACACTTTTTTTGGATCATATTTTCTATTCCTCTATTTAATCAAAAACCTTTGGGGATCAGTTAAATTGGGGGATAGTCTGTGTTGGTACGTGTGAGAGAGATCCACCTTTCCAAGTTGTTGGGGTTCATCTCATACTTCTGAAGGTTTGAGGGTGCTGCCTGTTCCATACTCCCCCTACTCCTAGCCTTTTAGGGGTACAAACAATAGTAATTGGGGCCTAGTGTGGTTGTGTACGTGTGATATACATACACTTTTTTGGGATCATATTTTCTATTCCGCTATTTAATCAAAAACCTTTGGGGATCAGTTAAATTGGGGGATAGTCTGTGTTGGTACGTGTGAGAGAGATCCACCTTTCCAAGTTGTTGGGGTTCATCTCATACTTCTGAAGGTTTGAGGGTGCTGCCTGTTCCATACTCCCCCTACTCCTAGCCTTTTAGGGGTACAAACAATAGTAATTGGGGCCTAGTGTGGTTGTGTACGTGTGATATACATACACTTTTTTGGGATCATATTTTCTATTCCGCTATTTAATCAAAAACCTTTGGGGATCAGTTAAATTGGGGGGTAGTCTGTGTTGGTACGTGTGAGAGAGATCCACCTTTCCAAGTTGTTGGGGTTCATCTCATACTTCTGAAGGTTTGAGGGTGCTGCCTGTTCCATACCCCCCCTACTCCTCATCTAGCCTTTTAGGGGTACAAACAATAGTAATTGGGGCCTAGTGTGGTTGTGTACGTGTGATATACATACACTTTTTTTGGATCATATTTTCTATTCCGCTATTTAATCAAAAACCTTTGGGGATCAGTTAAATTGGGGGATAGTCTGTGTCGGTACGTGTGAGAGAGATCCACCTTTCCAAGTTGTTGGGGTTCATCTCATACTTCTGAAGGTTTGAGGGTGCTGCCTGTTCCATACTCCCCCTACTCCTCATCTAGCCTTTTAGGGGTACAAACAATAGTAATTGGGGCCTAGTGTGGTTGTGTACGTGTGATATACATACACTTTTTTTGGATCATATTTTCTATTCCGCTATTTAATCAAAAACCTTTGGGGATCAGTTAAATTGGGGGATAGTCTGTGTTGGTACGTGTGAGAGAGATCCACCTTTCCAAGTTGTTGGGGTTCATCTCATACTTCTGAAGGTTTGAGGGTGCTGCCTGTTCCATACTCCCCCTACTCCTCATCTAGCCTTTTAGGGGTACAAACAATAGTAATTGGGGCCCAGTGTGGTTGTGTACGTGTGATATACATACACTTTTTTGGGATCATATTTTCTATTCCGCTATTTAATCAAAAACCTTTGGGGATCAGTTAAATTGGGGGATAGTCTGTGTCGGTACGTGTGAGAGAGATCCACCTTTCCAAGTTGTTGGAGTTCATCTCATACTTCTGAAGGTTTGAGGGTGCTGCCTGTTCCATACCCCCCCTACTCCTCATCTAGCCTTTTAGGGGTACAAACAATAGTAATTGGGGCCTAGTGTGGTTGTGTACGTGCGAGATACATACACTTTTTTTGATCATATTTCCTACTCCGCTATTCAATAAAAACCTTTGAGGATCAATTGAATTGCGGGATAGTCTGTGTCGGTACGTGTGAGAGAGATCCACCTTTCCAAGTTGTTGGGGTTCATCTCATACTTCTGAAGGTTTGAGGGTGCTGCCTGTTCCATACTCCCCCTACTCCTCATCTAGCCTTTTAGGGGTACAAACAATAGTAATTGGGGCCCAGTGTGGTTGTGTACGTGTGATATACATACACTTTTTTGGGATCATATTTTCTATTCCGCTATTTAATCAAAAACCTTTGGGGATCAGTTAAATTGGGGGATAGTCTGTGTCGGTACGTGTGAGAGAGATCCACCTTTCCAAGTTGTTGGGGTTCATCTCATACTTCTGAAGGTTTGAGGGTGCTGCCTGTTCCATACCCCCCCTACTCCTCATCTAGCCTTTTAGGGGTACAAACAATAGTAATTGGGGCCTAGTGTGGTTGTGTACGTGCGAGATACATACACTTTTTTTGATCATATTTCCTATTCCGCTATTCAATAAAAACCTTTGAGGATCAATTGAATTGCGGGATAGTCTGTGTCGGTACGTGTGAGAGAGATCCACCTTTCCAAGTTGTTGGGGTTCATCTCATACTTCTGAAGGTTTGAGGGTGCTGCCTGTTCCATACCCCCCCTACTCCTCATCTAGCCTTTTAGGGGTACAAACAATAGTAATTGGGGCCTAGTGTGGTTGTGTACGTGCGAGATACATACACTTTTTTTGATCATATTTCCTATTCCGCTATTCAATAAAAACCTTTGAGGATCAATTGAATTGCGGGATAGTCTGTGTCGGTACGTGTGAGAGAGATCCACCTTTCCAAGTTGTTGGGGTTCATCTCATACTTCTGAAGGTTTGAGGGTGCTGCCTGTTCCATACTCCCCCTACTCCTCATCTAGCCTTTTAGGGGTACAAACAATAGTAATTGGGGCCCAGTGTGGTTGTGTACGTGTGATATACATACACTTTTTTTGGATCATATTTTCTATTCCGCTATTTAATTTAACTGGGCCTCCATGCGAGACCTGTGTGCCTTGTTGCGCTGTTTTGAGTACTCCACCAACATGGCCAGTGGCAATGACGCCGTTCTCAGCTTAACTATCCCACTTCCATGCCTCCTTGAAAAAACAATTCGGGCGATGATGGAAGAGGATGTGGCACAGGATGAGGAGGAGGAGGAGGATGAAGAGGTAACATTTCCAAGGCTTTCAGGGCAGTCATTCGCAAGGGGCTCCGAGGGTGGGTTCCTGCACACGCAAACGCCAGGGACGCAATTGTCCAGCAGGGGCACAGTTCTGGAGGATGAGGAGGATGAGGAGGAGGAGGAGCTGGAGGAGGAGATGGAACCATGTTCACAGCAGGGTGGCACCCAGGCCAGCTCATGGCCATCACTGGTGCGTGGCTGGGGGGATACAGAGGACACGGACGATACACCTCCCACAGAGGACAGCCTTTCGTTGCCTCTGGGCAGCCTGGCACACATGAGCGATTACATGCTGCAGTGTCTCCACAACGACCGCCGAGTTGCCCACATTCTAACTTGTGCTGATTACTGGGTGGCCACGCTGCTGGATCCCCGTTACAAGGACAACGTACCGTCCTTAATTCACTCACTGGAGCGCGATCGCAAGATGCGCGAGTACAAGCGCACGCTGGTAGACGCCATGCTGCTGGCATTCCCATCTGACAGCGGGGCCACAGTGGAAGCACAAGGCAGAGGAGGAGGAGGTCGCCAACGCAACCAGGGCACCGCCAGCACCTCAGAAGGCAGGGTTAGCATGGCCGAAATGTGGAAAAGCTTTGTCAGCACGCCACAACAAACAGCAGCACCAGCAGCTCAGATGGAACGTCTTAGCAGGAGGCAGCATTTTACCAACATGGTGGAGCAGTATGTGTGCACACGCCTACATGTAGTGAATGACGGGTCTGCCCCCTTCAACTTCTGGGTCTCCAAATTGGGCACATGGCTTGAGCTTGCCCTTTACGCCTTGGAGGTGCTGGCGTGCCCTGCAGCCAGTGTATTATCTGAACGGGTATTTAGCACGGCTGGGGGCGTTATAACAGACAAGCGCAGCCGCCTGTCCAGAGACAATGTGGACAAGCTCACGTTCATTAAAATGAACCAGGCATGGATCCCACGGGACTTTTCCGTACCTTATGCAGAATAGCAATGGATACCGACCTTACCCACCCATTGTTCCATTTTTGCTCTTTCTCACTCTTTTGGGGTGTACCCTCATTTAAAATTTTTGAAAAGAAGCAGTGTTGGCTACCTCGTCCTCCTCCTCAGGGCCAGATTAATGTAGGGGCTATTGGAGCTGCAGCTCCAGGCCCCTACCTTTTATATAGGCCCCGGGTTGGCCATATTCACTGTTACCGCTCTTCTGTCACTTGTAAACACAGAAGTCTGGCTTCTATGCTCGCTTCCCCAGGCAGCACCCTCAGAACCTCCCCACACAGCGTGAAGGCCGGACAAGGAGGGACAGTTGGCGATGCATGGATGTGTTTATGGGCTTCAGAGACAGCATCCCATGTTGAATTAGGCATGCATGGCTGCACCCTTCCTCCTCTGGGTGCATGGCAAGGCACGGCCCTTAAGGCCCTTCAAAATCCTCAGCACCAAGCCCATGATGCTGTTAATCCGGCCCTGGTCCTCCTCCACCGCCGCTTCCACCTACACCGCCCATAGGTGTGCGCAGCCTATTGCATTAAGGTGTGCACCCCAAAGTTGAAATACACATGCATGTGTTTGCCAGCAGGGAGAGTAATGTATCGGGGCCATGTACCTGTAGGCAAGGAGAAATAGAGCAGAGCAGGTCCCAGGGAGATCTTTCCCATCTCCTCACTGGCAATGCTATGTGCCCTAGGTGATTAGGGTGTGCCCAGGCACACCCAGCACACCCTGTGCGCACGCCTATGTCACCGCTAGGCTTGTGACGGTATCAGATTTTCATGCTGCGATTAATTGATTAAGGTTTTGCCACGGTATACGGTATTATCACGGTATTCTATTATTAAATTTAAATTATTAAATTTCCACCTCACTTCAATTTCATTGCTGAATTTAGGGGCTTTGGTTCACTTATGCACATTATTATATAGTCAGTCAGTACAGACTCTGTGAACCAGGCCTAAAATAGGTCATCAAGCAGTGTCTGGCCTAACTGGTGATAACTGGTTCTGGCGCTCGGCTCCGATCCGATGGCCTGGTCATTAAGAGGGCAAATCCTTGTGGTCAAGAAGTGGTTAAACCTGAAGGAGGTGTTGTTTATAAATTACTTTACTATTGCTTTAGGCCTGGTTCACATGTATGCGGGTTGGTGGTTCACATTTGCACAGGCATAGCAGCCCATTGATTTGAATGGGCTGCTATGCCCTCATTTTCCGCAGAAAAAAGGTGCATGCAGCATTTTTTTAAAATTCAGTGGCCTTGAAATCCATCCTGCTTTTGCACCATGCGACTAACCTGCAGTTCCTGCTCTGGCAAGCTTTCTGCATTTTTTGTATACGTGGGCACGGCATTTAAAAATAAACAGTTTGCGTGTGCAGCAACGGCAGGTAAGTCGCATGGTGCAAAAGAAGGATGGATTTCATGGCCACTGCATTTTTTTAAATTCTGCATGCACCTTTTTTCAGCTGAAAACGCAGGCATAGCAGCTCAAGCCCATTCACATCAATGGGCTGCTATGCCTGTGCAAATGTGGGCCCCCAACCCGCATACATGTGAACCAGGCCTAAAGCAATAGTAAAGTCATTAATTGGTTAAACCTGCAGGAGGACCGGTGTTTTTATCTATTAATGACTTTACTATTGCTTTAGGCCTGGTTCACATGTATGCGGGTTGGGGGCCCACATTTGCACAGGCATAGCAGCCCATTGATGTGAATGGGCTTGAGCTGCTATGCCTGCGTTTTCAGCTGAAAAAAGGTGCATGCAGAATTTAAAAAAATGCAGTGGCCATGAAATCCATCCTTCTTTTGCACCATGCGACTTACCTGCCGTTGCTGCACACGCAAACTGTTTATTTTTAAATGCCGTGCCCACGTATACAAAAAATGCAGAAAGCTTGCCAGAGCAGGAACTGCAGGTTAGTCGCATGGTGCAAAAGCAGGATGGATTTCAAGGCCACTGAATTTAAAAAAAATGCTGCATGCACCTTTTTTCTGCGGAAAATGAGGGCATAGCAGCCCGTTCAAATCAATGGGCTGCTATGCCTGTGCAAATGTGGGCCGCCAACCCGCATACATGTGAACCGCCAACCCGCATACATGTGAACCACCAACCCGCATACATGTGAACCAGGCCTAAAGCAATAGTAAAGTCATTAATAGATAAAAACACCGGTCCTCCTGCAGGTTTAACCACTTCTGGATCGCAAGGATTTGCCCCTTTAAAGACCAGGCCATCGGATCAGAGCGCCAGGACCAGTCATCACCAGGTAGGCCAGACACTGCTTGATGGCTATATAATAATGTAATGTGGGCTGCTAGGCGTGTGTGTGTGTATATATATATTTATTAGAGCTGCACGATTCTGGCCAAAATGAGAATCACGATTTTTTAGCTTGGAATAAAGATCACGATTCTCTCACGATTCTCTGTGTAACAAAAAAAAAAAAAATTGGGATAACTTTACTGTTACGTTTTTTTTTTTTTTTTTATTCATTAAAGTCTAATCATTGCGTTTGAAAGACTGCTGCGCAAATACAGTGTGACATAAAATATTACAACAATCGCCATTTTATTCTGTAGGGTCTCTGCTAAAAAAATATATAAAATGTTTGGGGGTTCTAAGTACTTTTCTAGCAAAAAAAAAACTGATTTTAACTTGCAAACAGCAAGTGTCAGAAAAAGATCCAGTCTTTAAGAGGTTAAACTTCCTTTCTCCCTGGCAGAGGGAAGGAAAAGATACAAATGTAATCATTTTTGTTTATAGTTAGGAGACTTAATGCTGAAAGGTGTTAGCTGAGTGAGTGAATGAGTCATCCAGCTCACTGAAATGTATCAATTCACAAGTCAGGCAGACTTGACAGAGAAACTCGGTATTTTAAAAATGCCACAATAACAATACCGTGGCTATGCAATACCGCGATATATCGAATTACCGAAAACCGGCATATGTCTAGTCACCGCCACATCCACCACCACCTCAACCTCCCTCCTACTCCATATGGGCCTCGTCCTTCAGAGATGAAGAAGAACATTGTTTTATTTTTCTGTTTTTTTTTGTTGTTTTAAGTTATTTCCCTATCCACATTTGTTTGCAGAGCACTTGCCATGCTCTTAATTACGTTTTGCTGCCATTTGCAGCACTCTAGCCCTTTCCTTTGGTGTTTTAGAGCCATTTTAGTGCCTTAAAGTTCGGGTCCCCATTGACTTCAATGGGGTTCGGTGTCCGGGAAAAGTTCGGTAAAAGTCCGGGACACGGACCCGGACTTTTTTTTAAAGTTCGGCCGAACCCGTCGAACACGGACATCTAGGTGTTCGCTCAACCCTAGATATAGCTGTTCCTATCAGTGCTTTTAAAAAATGTTTTTGTAGCCATTTGATTCCCTGTTTTAAAGATAGTTAGATCTAAATAGTTTATCTCTGATTGGTTTATGGTGGCTGTGAACGAAATTTGATATTTATTGTCATTCATACGTTCTATGTACTCTGCAAGAGATTCTTTAGATCCTTCCCAAATTATTAAAATGTCATCTATGTAGCGTTTGAAACCACGTAGCTGTGGGTGGGGGTTCATAAAAATATATTCCATTTCCCACTTACTCATGAAAATATTGGCTACTGTGGGTGCGTACTTAGCCCCCATCGCTACGCCTTTGATTTGTTTAAAAAAGTGCTTATTGTGCCAAAAGTAGTTATTGCACATTGCTAATTCTAAAATGTCTAGGATAAAATCAATTTGTACTGGGGGTAGGGATTTATCTTCTTGCAGAGCCCATTTTACTGCTGTCAGAGCGTCTTTTTGCTTAATATTAGTATATAGTGAATTCACATCCACACTTGCTAAAATAGTATTATCAGTTGTGCTCAGGCTTTCAATATAATTAATTGCATCTTTGCTGTCCTTGAGGTAAGATGTAGTTTTTTGTGCAAGGGGCTGTAAATGGTAATCTATATATTCTCCAACTCTTGCGAATATGGATTCGATTCCATTTATGATCGGACGTCCTGGCGGTTTGATCAATCTTTTGTGAATTTTTGGTACTTGATAAATAATGGGCATTTTGGGAGCCTCAGGTACTAAATATTTTAATTCTTTTTTGTTGAGTATGTCATCTTTATAAGCTTTTTTTGTTTTTTTGACCAACTTGGCTTTTAATTTATTCAGTGGATTGCTCTTTAATTTAATATAAGTCTCACTGTCATGAACAATGCGATCCAACTCTTCTATGTAGTCTTGTTTGTCTAAAATCACAATTCCTCCCCCTTTGTCCGCTGGTCTTATTACAATATTTTTCTTTTTTTCCAATGCCTCTATATTTTGTTGTAACTTCTTGCTGCCAGGGACAGGGTGAGTCGAAATATTTTCAATGTCCTGTTGTACTAACAGTTTGAAAACCTCTAAACATTGATTATTGCTGGGTTTCGGGTTAAACGTAGATTTATTTTTTAAAATACTATGCGTGACTCCCGTTGGTGATGATGTGGTGATTTCTTTGGTGTCATTTTTGTTAGCATAAAACTTTTTGATATTCAGAGTTCTTACGAATTTATGCACATCAATGTATGCTTGAAATTTGTTAATATTTTTAGGGGGGGCAAATTTTAATCCTAAATCAAGTATACGGAGTTCCTCATCATTAAAAGTTTCTTTACTTAAGTTATAAATTCCTGCTCCTAGTTGTTCCTTTTTCTTTTGTTTTTTCCCCCCTCTACATCCTCTTTTCTTTCTGGGTTTTGTGGGTAGGGAGGTGGATTGTAAAATGGCGGTGGACCCTGTTGGTATCCCCTGGGTCTCCAATAATATGGGTTGCCCCTTGGAGGGCCCCAATAAGACCCTCTGCCTCTGTTGCCTCTCCATGGTGGTCTCCCTTGTCCTCTGTTCCAAAAATCCCCTCGATATGGGGGTTGATGTTGATACCCTTGATAGTACTGAGGTGGGGGTCTCCTCCCTCTAGGTGATGGGGTATATTGGTTTAAAGATTCATATCTGTTTTGTGTATCTACATTATACTGTGGTGAATCCGTCTCGTGTTGTGGCGTTTGATTGGCATATGACGTACTAGCTACTGGAGTTTGTGTTGGAAAAGGAGAAAAAATATTCTCTCTTTCTGGTGAGGAGTCTCTGGAGGGAATCTGCTCATCCTCCATTAACTCCTGCCATTTATATATATTCCCCGCTTTATAGTCATTGAGGTCTCTCTGAAATTTTTTTTTTTTTTTTTTCCTTTGTGTGTCTTTATCTAATTTGGAAATGAATTCTTGTGTGCTTTTCATTTTCTCTTTGTAATCATTTGTATTAACATGCGGCTGTAAGGCTTCTTTCAAGTTAAGGATCTTACTTTCCAACATTTTAAGTTTGCTTTTTCGTCTGATTAATATTAAATCTAACAATTTTTGCTCACATGTATTAAAGAAGGTATACCAATTGTCATTCAAGTCTTTATTGTCTAGACCATCATTGGGACCCAAGTCCCAACGTAGTCTTCTGGGTGTCATTCCTTCTTTTATATACTGTTCAAGTGTGGTGATATCCCACCACACTCTTACCTGCTTGTCTAACGTGTGTTTTAACGTTTTAAAACTTTGCCCCATATCAAAGGATGAGGGGTTGCCGGAAAATATTTCTTCAGTATTAATTTTCCTTTTACTTATAAACGTTAAAACACACGTTAGACAAGCAGGTAAGAGCAGGTAAGAGTGTGGTGGGATATCACCACACTTGAACAGTATATAAAAGAAGGAATGACACCCAGAAGACTACGTTGGGACTTGGGTCCCAATGATGGTCTAGACAATAAAGACTTGAATGACAATTGGTATACCTTCTTTAATACATGTGAGCAAAAATTGTTAGATTTAATATTAATCAGACGAAAAAGCAAACTTAAAATGTTGGAAAGTAAGATCCTTAACTTGAAAGAAGCCTTACAGCCGCATGTTAATACAAATGATTACAAAGAGAAAATGAAAAGCACACAAGAATTCATTTCCAAATTAGATAAAGACACACAAAGGAAAAAAAAAAAAAAAAAATTTCAGAGAGACCTCAATGACTATAAAGCGGGGAATATATATAAATGGCAGGAGTTAATGGAGGATGAGCAGATTCCCTCCAGAGACTCCTCACCAGAAAGAGAGAATATTTTTTCTCCTTTTCCAACACAAACTCCAGTAGCTAGTACGTCATATGCCAATCAAACGCCACAACACGAGACGGATTCACCACAGTATAATGTAGATACACAAAACAGATATGAATCTTTAAACCAATATACCCCATCACCTAGAGGGAGGAGACCCCCACCTCAGTACTATCAAGGGTATCAACATCAACCCCCATATCGAGGGGATTTTTGGAACAGAGGACAAGGGAGACCACCATGGAGAGGCAACAGAGGCAGAGGGTCTTATTGGGGCCCTCCAAGGGGCAACCCATATTATTGGAGACCCAGGGGATACCAACAGGGTCCACCGCCATTTTACAAACCTCCCTACCCACAAAACCCAGAAAGAAAAGAGGATGTAGAGGGGGGAAAAAACAAAAGAAAAAGGAACAACTAGGAGCAGGAATTTATAACTTAAGTAAAGAAACTTTTAATGATGAGGAACTCCGTATACTTGATTTAGGATTAAAATTTGCCCCCCCTAAAAATATTAACAAATTTCAAGCATACATTGATGTGCATAAATTCGTAAGAACTCTGAATATCAAAAAGTTTTATGCTAACAAAAATGACACCAAAGAAATCACCACATCATCACCAACGGGAGTCACGCATAGTATTTTAAAAAATAAATCTACGTTTAACCCGAAACCCAGCAATAATCAATGTTTAGAGGTTTTCAAACTGTTAGTACAACAGGACATTGAAAATATTTCGACTCACCCTGTCCCTGGCAGCAAGAAGTTACAACAAAATATAGAGGCATTGGAAAAAAAGAAAAATATTGTAATAAGACCAGCGGACAAAGGGGGAGGAATTGTGATTTTAGACAAACAAGACTACATAGAAGAGTTGGATCGCATTGTTCATGACAGTGAGACTTATATTAAATTAAAGAGCAATCCACTGAATAAATTAAAAGCCAAGTTGGTCAAAAAAACAAAAAAAGCTTATAAAGATGACATACTCAACAAAAAAGAATTAAAATATTTAGTACCTGAGGCTCCCAAAATGCCCATTATTTATCAAGTACCAAAAATTCACAAAAGATTGATCAAACCGCCAGGACGTCCGATCATAAATGGAATCGAATCCATATTCGCAAGAGTTGGAGAATATATAGATTACCATTTACAGCCCCTTGCACAAAAAACTACATCTTACCTCAAGGACAGCAAAGATGCAATTAATTATATTGAAAGCCTGAGCACAACTGATAATACTATTTTAGCAAGTGTGGATGTGAATTCACTATATACTAATATTAAGCAAAAAGACGCTCTGACAGCAGTAAAATGGGCTCTGCAAGAAGATAAATCCCTACCCCCAGTACAAATTGATTTTATCCTAGACATTTTAGAATTAGCAATGTGCAATAACTACTTTTGGCACAATAAGCACTTTTTTAAACAAATCAAAGGCGTAGCGATGGGGGCTAAGTACGCACCCACAGTAGCCAATATTTTCATGAGTAAGTGGGAAATGGAATATATTTTTATGAACCCCCACCCACAGCTACGTGGTTTCAAACGCTACATAGATGACATTTTAATAATTTGGGAAGGATCTAAAGAATCTCTTGCAGAGTACATAGAACGTATGAATGACAATAAATATCAAATTTCGTTCACAGCCACCATAAACCAATCAGAGATAAACTATTTAGATCTAACTATCTTTAAAACAGGGAATCAAATGGCTACAAAAACATTTTTTAAAAGCACTGATAGGAACAGCTATATCCCAACAAATAGCAACCATCATCCCAAATGGTTATCAGCAGTACCGAAAGGACAACTGCTTAGGATTAAACGTAACTGTAAGTCAGAGCAAGACTACCTTACACAGTCTGAGGTACTGATTAAAAGATTCAAGGATAAAGGGTACAAACCAACAACTTTACAGCAGATTCAACGCAAAGTTTTAAAAACTGATAGAAAGGAACTCTTAAAACCAAAACCAAAAACGCACAAATCTTACCAAATGGCTTTTTGCACAGAGTTTAACAAACAATACAAACAGTTGGAAAATATTTTTAAAACACACTGGCCTATTTTATTGAGAGATCCAACCTTCAGCAAGATTTTACCTAAAAAACCACATTTTATTTATAGGAGACCTCCTATTTTGAAGGACAAACTGGCAAGAAATATACCAGACCCTCCTAAAAAACCAAATACATTTTTAGACCAAAAAGGTTATTATAGATGTGGCGACTGCGTTATATGTCGCACATGCAGGACAAACAATAAGCGAAGAAAGGAAACACAATTCCAATCCACAGTCACTGGGCAACAATTTAAAATTGATAAATTTATTACTTGTAGAACCACACATGTTACGTACTTATTAGAATGTGAATGCGGTCTCCAGTACGTGGGACGCACAACAAGAGAACTTCGCATCAGATTAAGAGAACACATCAAAAACATAAAAAATGGATTCCAAAAGCACAGTTTGTCCAACCATTTCCGTATCTGCCACAACAAAGATCCGAGCAAGTTGAAATTCTGTGGAATAGATACTATTGTCAAACATTGGAGGGGCACACATATGACAAGAGCTATCTCACAGAACGAAACATGGTGGATACACAAATTAGGAAGTATGGCACCGAAGGGTTTAAACGTAGAAATAGATATTAATTGTTTTATAAATGACTTTTAAATTTTTCTATATCCAGATAATTTATTTTATTTTTTATTTTTTTAATTGATATTAACTTATATCTAATTACCTAGTCGTTCCAACTTGTTATTTATTTATTTATAAAAAGATTGCAGCACTTTATTGGTTAATAATTGGATACAAATTGGCGTATGTATGGCTACAACACAATCTGTGGTAGCAGCTACCCAGGAAGTCCACTAGGGGCCGACTCAACAATTAGAATTATTCACTTATTTATTTAGCACACACCTGGTATTGTTATCGTAAGAGAGGTTGTATGTAGTAATTTAGAAAGATATTCCAGCAAAAATACAATACACAATCTGAATAGACTAACATAAGATACATTGCATCGGAGTTATAATACCAGTAAATCTAGACACTATTAAATGTAACAAGTAGAATCCAATATTCAATACACCGGAAGGATAGCTCAGCGCGGCTATATAATACAGATGGCACCTCGAATTAGCCAGCTACAGATGACGCTGTGTTCACAGCGAAACGCGTATAGCCATTGGCCGAGAGGCAGCCACGTGACTCCAGGTCGGAAAGGAGAACGCTGAGGAGCGATACACCACCGCACCTAACATAGGCACTTACAGGCTTTATCATGTTGTATGTTTGTGAGTATTCCATTGTATTTTAACTTAATAAATTCACAGTTTAAACGGTCCTCACTATGTCCAGCAATTCTTTATTTCATGAGGACACCTGAGAATACCGCTTAAAGAAGAAGGATCGCTTCCAACATAGTCCAAACAGCTTTGCAAGAAACAACAGCTCACTCCACTATAATCTGGTTTAAAAACACCACGTAGTGGTAAGTAGATACCCTAAGGGGGAGACCCCGAAGTTGCAAGATCAAGCATCCTGCTTCTGTTACCGCAAAGAACTGTTTTATGGACTGTTTACACTCAGTTTACATTTTTTGAGTTTTACATTGTAATATCTGCACTTTATATTTTTTATTTAATATTTTGTATTTTGCACAATAATTGCACCGAATAGCACTTTACTGATGGTTTACATGAATGGTTTAATTACCATTTTCTAAGTTCAGGACAATTGTTTTATGAACACTTATTTATATATTTAAAATAGCAGCGCTGCAATCACTGACCTTCACTCATTCAAAGCACTAGCACTATTATTGCAGCAGGCAGCTAATTTATAAACACTTAATTGGATAATACCACACATCCCATAAGCGCGAGGTCCACAGTCCCGACCTTTTAAATTTGTTTGGCGCATCTTCCACCGCCGAGGATTGCAGGGCGCTTCAGTTTGCCTCCTGTTCTGAACTCCTTCTACTCCTCTTCCTCATCCTGCCTTTAGGGTACAAAAAATTGTAATCGGGGCCTAGTCTGTGTTTGTACATGTGAGATACACCATTTTATAATTTTTTTTCTATTCCTCTATTCAATATACACCCTTTTGGGGTGAAAAAAATTAAATTGCGGCATAGTCTGTATCGGTACGTGTGAGATACACCTTTTAAATTTGTTTGGCGCACCTTCCACCGCCGAGGATTGCAGGGCGCTTCAGTTTGCCTCCTGTTCCGAACTCCTTCTACTCCTCTTCCTCATCCTGCCATTAGGGTACAAAAAATTGTAATCGGGGCCTAGTCTGTGTTTGTACATGTGAGATACACCATTTTATATTTTTTTTTCTATTCCGCTATTCAATATACACCCTTTTGGGGTGAAAAAAATTAAATTGCGGCATAGTCTGTATCGGTACGTGTGAGATACACCTTTTAAATTTGTTTGGCGCATCTCCTTCCACCGCCGAGGATTGCAGGGCGCTTCAGTTTGCCTCCTGTTCCGAACTCCTTCTACTCCTCTTCCTCATCCTGCCATTAGGGTACAAAAAATTGTAATCGGGGCCTAGTCTGTGTTTGTACATGTGAGATACACCATTTTATATTTTTTTTTCTATTCCGCTATTCAATATACACCCTTTTGGGGTGAAAAAAATTAAATTGCGGCATAGTCTGTATCGGTACGTGTGAGATACACCTTTTAAATTTGTTTGGCGCATCTCCTTCCACCGCCGAGGATTGCAGGGCGCTTCAGTTTGCCTCCTGTTCCGAACTCCTCCTACTCCTCTTCCTCATCCTCATCCTGCCTTTAGGGTACAAAAAATTGTAATTGGGGCCTAGTCTGTGTTTGTACGTGTGAGATACACCGTTATACTTTTTTCTATTCCGCTATTCAATATACACCCTTTTGGGGTGAAAAAAATTAAATTGCGGCATAGTCTGTATCAGTATGTGTGAGATACACCTTTTAAATTTGTTTGGCGCATCTCCTTCCACCGCCGAGGATGGCAGGGCGCTTCAGTTTGACTCCTGTTCCGAACTCCTCCTCCTCCTCTTCCTCATCCTCCCTTTAGGGTACAAAAAATTGTAATCGGGGCCTAGTCTGTGTTTGTACGTGTGAGATACACCGTTTTATAATTTTTTTTCTATTCTGCTATTCAATATACACCCTTTTGGGGTGAAAAAAATTAAATTGCGGCATAGTTTGCATATTTGACTGTGAGATACACCCGTGCGATACTGTTGTTGTTTTGTTACGCTGTTCAATAAACACCTTTCTAGGGCAAGATCATAAATTACAGAAATATGAGGAGAACATCAAATAGGGGCTGTGGCCTGGGTCGTGGTGCTGCTGGTAGAGCTCCTGTTGCAAGGAGAGGACGTGGTCGATCTGTGCCAGCTACACGCACAAGTGAAACACCTTCCTCAAGTGTGAGTAGGTGACAGAACCTGCAGCAGTATTTGGTAGGGCATCATGCACCTCTACAAGTGTTGAGGCAAGAACAATTACAGGCGATAGTAGATTGGGTTGCTGACAGTGCCTCCTGTTCCTTCACATTGTCTCCCACCCAGTCTACTGCAGAAAGGTCAGAGTTGGCACCTGCAGCTGATGTCCAACCGTCTTTCACCTCACCCCCTTGCAAATCAGGCAAGCAGTCTGAGCCCCAAGTCATGCCGCAGTCTCTTCTTCTTTTTGATGACTCTGTCAGCAGGGTTTCCCAGGGCCATCCACCTAGCCCTGCCCCAGAAGTCGAAGAGATTGAGTGCAGCGATGCCCAACCACTTATTTCTCAAGATGAGTACATGGAAGGACCATCGCAGCAAAACCAAGAAAGGTCTCTGGCTCCTCCTGCTTCCTCTTCTGCTGCAGTCTCGGCCTCTTCATCCACCTCTGTAGTGATACCGGCACCTGCCACCCCGCAAACAGAGGATCTGTCAGCAACACCATCACCTGGGTCACCAACCATCTCCACAATGTCCCATGGAAGCGTTCAGCTTTCCATCTCCCAAACACTTGAGAGGAAGAGGAAGTACCCCCCCACCCACCCGCGATCCCTGGCCCTGAATGCCAGCATTTCAAAATTCTTGGCCTTTGAAATGCTGTCATTCCGTCTGGTGGAGACGCACAGTTTTAAAAGACTTATGTCGGTGACTGTCCCACAGTACGTCGTGCCCAGCTGCCACTACTTTTCCAGGCAAGCCATCCCTTCCCTGCACAACCAAGTGGGGGAAAAAATCAGGTGTGCACTGCGCAACGCCATCTGTGCCAAGGTCCACCTAACTACCGATACGTGGACCAGTAAGCACGGTCAGGGCATTATATCTCCCTAACGGCACACTGGGTAAATGCAATGGTGGATGGGCCTGAGGCGGATAGCAATTTGGAGCATGTCCTTCCACCACCGAGGATTGCAGGGCGTTTCAGTTTGCCTCCTGTTCCTAACTCCTCCTACTCCTCTTCCTCATCCTCTACCGCCTCCTCATCCAGTCAGCGTAACACCTTCACCACCAACTTCAGCACAGCCAGGGGTAAACGACAGCAGGCAGTTTTAAAACTTGCCTGTTTGGGGGAAAAACCACACACCGCGCAGGAGTTGTGGAGGAGCATGGAACAGCAGACCGATGAGTGGTTGCTGCCAGCGAGCCTCAAGCCCGGCCTGGTGGTGTGCGATAACGGGCGAAATTTCATAGCAGCTCTGGGCCTAGCCGGTTTGACGCACATCCCTTGCCTGGCGCAAGCGCTGAACTTGGTGGTGCAGAGGTTCCTTAAAAATTACCCCGATATGTCAGAGCTGCTGCAGAAAGTGCGGGCCGTCTGTGCGCACTTTCGGCGTTCTCATCCTGCTGCTGCTCGCCTGTCAGCTCTGCAGCGTAACTTCGGCCTTCCCGCTCACCGCCTCATATGTGACGTGCCCACAAGGTGGAACTCCACCTTGCACATGCTGGAAAGACTGTGCGAGCAGCAGCAGGCCATAGTGGAGTTCCAGCTGCTGCACGCACGCGTGAGTCGCTCTGCGGAACAGCACCACTTCACCACCAATAACTGGGCCTCCATGCAAGACCTGTGTGCCTTGTTGCGCTGTTTTGAGTACTCCACCAACATGGCCAGTGCCGATGACGCCGTTGTCAGCTTAACTATCCCACTTCTATGCCTCCTTGAAAAAACTATTCGGGCAATGATGGAAGAGGATGTGGTACAGGAGGAGGAGGAAGAGGGATCATTTCCAAGGCTTTCAGGCAGTCATTCGCAAGTGGCTCCGAGGGTGGGTTCCTGCACCCACAAACGCCAGGGACACAATTGTCCAGCAGGGGCACAGTTCTGGAGGATGAGGAGGATGAGGAGGAGGAGCTGGAGGAGGAGATGGAACCATGTTCACAGCAGGGTGGCACCCAGGACAGCTCATGGCCATCACTGGTGCGTGGCTGGGGGGATACAGAGGACACAGACTATACACCTCCCACAGAGGACAGCCTTTCGTTGCCTCTGGGCAGCCTGGCACACATGAGCGATTACATGCTGCAGTGTCTCCACAACGTCCGCCGAGTTGCCCACATTCTAACTTGTGCTGATTACTGGGTGGCCACGCTGCTGGATCCCCGTTACAAGGACAACGTACCGTCTTTAATTCACTCACTGGAGCATGATTGCAAGATGCGCGAGTACAAGCGCACGCTGGTAGACGCGATGCTGCTGGCATTCCCACCTGACAGCGGGGCCACAGTGGAAGCACAAGGCCAAGGCAGAGGAGGAAGAGGTCGCCAACGCAACCAGGGCACCGCCAGCACCTCAGAAGGCAGGGTTAGCATGGCCGAAATGTGGAAAAGCTTTGTCAGCACGCCACAACAAACAGCAGCACCAGCAGCTCATATGGAACGTCTTAGCAGGAGGCAGCATTTCACCAACATGGAGCAGTATGTGTGCACACGCCTACATGTAGTGAATGACGGGTCTGCCCCCTTCAACTGCTGGGTCTCCAAATTGGGCACATGGCCTGAGCTTGCCCTTTATGCCTTGGAGGTGCTGGCGTGCCCTGCAGCCAGTGTATTATCTGAACGTGTATTTAGCATGGCTGGGGGCGTTATTACAGACAAGCGCAGCCATCTGTCCAGAGCCAATGTGGACAAGCTCACATTCATTAAAATGAACCAGGCATGGATCCCACAGGACTTGTCTGTACCTTGTGCAGAATAGAGATGGATACCGGCTTACCCAGCCATTGTTATATTTTTGATCTTTCTAAAGCCCCGTACACACGTACCGATTGTCGGCCGTAAATATTGATCGGCCGATTGTAGGCTTGTCAGTATGATGCTTCCGACATCCGACAGCACACTTTCGTCCGAAAAGAATCTGTCAAGCAGGCATTAAAATTTTTGTTGGCCAACACCAGAACGGCCGATTGTTCGCCAGTCAGTACAGATTTCGGCCGACAGACAGCAGATTAGCAAGACTGGGCATGCTCAGAAAAGAAAAAAGACAAGGAAAGTTAACCATCACATGACATCACTTCTGCAGTCGGCTGTTGTTGGCCGACAAAATTCGTGTGCAGTCTTTTGCAGTTTTCAACAGACACGACAGCCCTGGACAAAAGACGGCCGATCGTTCGGCCGACGATCGGTACGTGTGTACGGGGCTTTACTCTTTTGGGGTGTATCCTAATTTAAAATGACAAAAAAAAGCAGTGTTGGCTACCTCGTCCCCCTCCACCGCCGCTTCCACCTACACCGCCACATCCACCGCCACCTCAACCTCCCTCCTACTCCATATGGGCCTCGTCCTTCACAGATGAAGAAAATTGTTTTATTTTTCTGTTTTTTTTTTTGTTGTTTTAAGTTATTTCCCTATCCACATTTGTTTGCAGAGCACTTGCCATGCTCTTAACTACATTTTGCTGCCATTTGAAGCACTCTAGCCCTTTCCATTGGTTTTTTAGAGCCATTTTAGTGCCTGAAAGTTTGGGTCCCCATTGACTTCAATGGGGTTCGGTGTCCGGGTCAAGTTCGGAAAAAGTCCGGGTCACGGACCCGGACTTTTTTTTCAAGTTCGGCCGGACCCACCGAACACGGACATCCAGGTGTCCGCTCAACTCTAGCCAAGACCCCTACACTGCAGGCTCCTCAAGCCCACCAAAGTCATAGAGAGATTCATAAGGAATGTTTTAGAGAATCTGTCCAAGTTTGTGAGCCACAGCCATCAGAGGTTCAGTGATCATTGCCTTATTTTCTTCCAGCATTACCTCCAAGAGCCTGAGAATTTACAGATCTGGATGATGCCACACAGCCTGATGGTCACCCATCTCAGGTCCTGGCTCCTATTGTGGAGCCCTTTGATCCACTATCTACTGACGCATCATCTCCTGTTCCTGAAGAGGTACTCAAAACTCAACTGCTGAGGTGCGAGAAGAGTTTGTATAGTTTGAGAACTTACCCAGGACCACAATTTCAAGTCAGTTGGAGGGTAGAGAAGTACCCCTTAAGTTGCTTTCCTCAGCAGCAGACACATGCTTCATTACCCAGAATTCTCTGGCTTCCCATCATCCCCTGGACTGCTGCACATGCCCCACTCTTTCTGCAACTGGTGCTCAGAGGGACCAAACCTGATAGGACAGCAGTGACTGGGCACATGAACTGTAACCAGGTGCTGAGCCTTCCAACTTTGTATCCAACACACAAGCTGTCATTGAGTGCAAGAGCACACAGCTTCCTTGTAAGCCCCAGTCTCAGTGGACACTGTGCCAGCTGGCTCTGGAATACTGCCTTTCCAGTGGGGTGGCGTTACCTTCAGCCACATAAATCTTTACACCAAAGACTCCTTCAGCCCTACGTTTTGTAGGCCTGCCTGGATATCCCTGCAAACCACTACCTGAATTACCAGCTACAGTCAGCCTCCTAGTGGGAGAGGTAACCCAATTTCCAGGGAACCACAAGTAATTTTATTTGTTCTAATCTTTGCTATACTCTTTGTTTTGCATGTGAACTTTCTGGTACTCTTTTTTTTTTTTAACTTTATTATATAGGATTCACTCTAACAGGTTATAATCCATGCTAGTTCCATTGTATAAGCGTTTGGCAGCCATTTTAGCAATTGTGTAAGGTCCCTGTTTCACGGAACAGCTGGAAACTTCTGCACACAGTTTCAGTTGGTTCATTCACATGCACTCCTATTTCTATTGTACATTTGAATGTATACAAGTCTGTCATTGGCTGATGTGGTGTAGCCATCACTTCCTGTCTCTGTTCTTTTGTAAAGAACTAAATAAATAAATAAATGAAGCCCATTGTTCAACTGAGGACTGCTCCTATGGACATCGACCGTGATACAGCGTGTGTCTGTCTCTCTCTTTGTCGCTGAGCGAGCTTGGATATTTTTATACAAAAGAGCTGTACGCTGTACTTTTCAGTACAAGGAATTAATGGCGCTTGGCACATATTAACATCCGCAAGTGCGCATTTAAGTTTTCAGCGCACCAAGCCAATTTCTATGCTCCAAACCCCATTAATTTCCATAACAACTACATAGGTCAGCACATATATTTGAAGCTCAACTCCAAGCAAATTTTTTAAATTTAAATGGTCCCCCAGCAGCACTTTAAAATAAAAAAAGAAAGTTGCATCATTCACCCCTAGTCTGGAACTGTCCCATGCAACATTTCCTTTTCACCACAAGATGTTCCAGTCTTACAAAATGAATGATGCTCATTGCCATTCAACTTGGAAGACCGAGGGCATGCTGTGAATGCAGAGTGTCATGGGATTGTCCTCACAGTGTGTTGATGCTGAGAGTAGCACTGACTCAATCACATTAGTGGTGCTCTTTGCGTTAGAGAATTGCCCACCAATACCAGAAGGCCACCGCATCTGGTAACCAGTCTGAAAACTAAATTAAAACAATCTTTACTACTAGGGGGGGGGGGGTCTGAGGGTGATTGGGGGGGGGGGGGCAGATTGGGTTGTAAAGATCAAAGTTAGGCTTTAGATCAGCTCTGTCGTCATAAAAAAAAAAAAAAAAAATACAAACAGCTCATCCTAAACAAGAAGTGAAGGAGTTGTTACCTAACCTGCATCCCAGATTTCTAGAGAAGAAAAAAGATTGTGTGGCCAGCTGTAGGTTGTGTGACTCCCCGTATAAATTTGTAGTTTGGAAGGGGCAAACCCCCTTCTTGCATTCTCTTTTGATGTTTGTTAGTGAGATCTCTGCATTCAGTTAATGGCTCCGCACTCCTACTGTGGCCATTATGAGAGGCTTCCATCATCCCTAATGGATTTTATATTTATTTCATATTATGCAGAAAGTAACAGGAAGAGTTGGGACTCACAAAGTTCGAGCAACACCAAAAACTTCATGGTGGTAGGGAACTTGTGAAATTGTGAGTTGTGAATTATGGCAGGGAGATCTCACTGTTGGAGTATATAAGACATATAAGAACCCAAGGGTTGACCTGGATCACCAGTCTCCACTGTCAGGACTATGATAAGAAATAGGCCTATTTTTCATATTGCATGTAAAGAATTATGAACTACAATAGACCTCAGTGACAAAGTTCAATTTGTGACCTTCGCTCTAAGTTTCAGTCAGAAACTCTGGTTTCAAGTGTCCGTTGTTCATTGTTGAAAAGTGGTAAGCCATTGTTGACTAAACCTGGAGATAACACCTATATTCCCTAGTCTTGAAAAGCAAATGTATTTGGAGAGGTTTATAAAACATTGCATTTTGGCCATGAAGTGTTTTCCATACAATGGCAGATCCTAACAGGTTTCACGAGATCAGCTACGTATGGTATTAGTATACATACACATTCAACGGCGTTACCAGAACTGAACCTTTCAAGAGATATTACAGAAATATCAGATGGCCATGCCTGCACCATGAGAATCTGGACAGATTTTTATTTTTCTTATTTCTATAAATAAATCTAGTAATTGTATAACAGATTTTTGCTCTCCGACATACGTGGTGATTAGTAGAGGTATTGCATGATTACTTAACCAGTTAATAGTCATTTACCTCAACCAATGGGAAGAAGTTCCACCTTCTGGGTTCGACTTATTGTAATTTTTATGGCCTTTTTGTTCTATACAAAATAAAAAGGAACCCAGACGTGAAACAGGGACACACACACACATCCACCCATACACACTCATACTCACTCACACATACTCCATCCTACTTCGCCCTCATTTGATGCCTGAAACTCTAAAAAACTTTAAGGACGCCAGACGCAAACTCCTCCCTAACCATATACAGGCAAAATTCATCACAGAAATTCATCAAAACAATTTCTATAGAACTTCAGTAGCGCAAGGATGGTATAACCTTCCTATCATAAAGTGCATAGAGTGCTAAATGTCATCTGATTAGCATAAAACCTGGTACAATTCATAAAATTATTTACAGCGCTAAAAAAGTCTTTTGTTGTAAACCACAGTATGAAGAGTGTCTTGTTTGTGCTGATATAAGGATCACCACAAGATGTCACCACCACCGGTGCTGGGAATATGGCCAAAAAACACACTCACCGGAAAACCATGCCTAACCACTCTCATGGAATAGGCTGAAAAAGCATGGATAGATCAAACAGCTTGGATAGATCAAACAGCTTCCTCCCAGTAATGTTGGCCGCTACAAGCAATCCTCCTCTCACATATAATACATGGATGATAAAACAAAAGGCACTTCCATAGCGTGATACCGTTTTGGCACAAATTTATTTCACAAAACAATTCACATCACACTCACTTATTAAAAGATCGTTACGAGCAAAGCAGTAACTGGTTCAGGATCTGGTAGCGCTAAGAGTGCGGTCCACGGTCCCGCTAGGCACACCGAACGCCAGATAACCAGCCATCATTTTGGGAAAGGCAGCCATCTTAGGACTCTAGTAAGGACCATTTTGAGCCAGCAGCCATTTTGGAGTGGTAATTATGCATTGTTGATTACTTTGATTTTTGTTTCCTTATATGCTTTAAATTGTATGCTCAGGATATTTAGATTACCTCCCCAGTCGTAACAACCATAGTAGATTTTTTCTCTAAACATTATTTTTGTTTTTATATATTTTTCCATTATTGGTTTAGCGCTATATTAGCGAATTAGTCTCACGTTTTGCCTAGTCTATTCTCACTCCAACTGCAGTGGAGTGACTGTTGGCTACGCCATCCGCAGACAATTTTGTCTGATATATAGAACTCTTGATATATGGTTTTTACTCCTTCTGGGAAAAAGTAATCCTGCCTTTTGATTTGTATTGCTGAGCCAAACAGATTCAATTAGCATTTATCATTAAGCTTGTATTTTATGTGAAATTATATTTTTGTGTCACCCATATCGCACTATTTATTGTGAATACATGTCTTGTGAATATATATATATGTATATATTCCCTATTTTAGTCTGTATTCACTATGATTGGTATATGCTGTTAAAAAGAAATTAATAAATTAAAAAGAACTCGTTATTCTTCATTCAGAATAATACTCTCGAACGTGTAACACATAACACCACCTTTATCTAAAATATCACTTTCCGATGGACTTACCCTTAAAAACAACAAAACATAAGGAGATTATGTGCCAGCGAAATGTAAGTTATGGCTTACTTTTAATACTTACAAACAACGGTGCCCAGAAGATGATGCCAGAAGATAATGACCGAGATCCTCCACTGAATTCATCAGTTGCAAATGCAATGCCATCTCCAAACTGTACAACTACTACCAGACTCAGCAAACGCTACAGGCCAGAGAAAACAATAATTAATAAGTTTATCAAAAAATAATATAATATGACTATTTAAGACACCATGGTTTAAGGTTTTGTGTATCTTTTATGGATACATAGTTTGTCAGGTTGAAAAAAGACACAAGATCATCTAGTTCTCTCAACCTATTACAGAACCCAAGATAATATTCATGCACTTGCAAAAAAAAATGTAAACCTTAGTCACAAAAAACTAAGTAAAACAAATGCAATAAACTCAGTTAGATCAAACAGACAGCAGTATCTAAATCACCAATCAAAGTAGAAAGTGTAATAAGCTCCAACCAAACAATAAAATGTGTGCTGTCCTTGTGCTAGGTATAAGCACAATAAAAGTGCATTAAACATATGATGAACTCATCCTAAATTGACACATCTGTGCAAATAAAGTCCATATAATATATATATATATTATATATTTATACACAGTATCTCACAAAAGTAAGTACACCCCTCACATTTTTGTCAATATTTTATTATAAAAAAAAAAAAGATTTTTAATACAGAAATGTTGGCTTACTGAAAAGTATGTCCATGTACAGTATAGTGTGCATTCAGTCAGGGTTCCTTTTGCATGAATTACGACATCAATGCAACATAAGCCCCTGGCACTACTGAGGTGTTATGGCAGCCCAGGTTTCTTTAATAGTGGTTTTCAGCTCATCTGCATTGTTGGGTCTGGTGTCTCTCGTCTTCCTCTTGACAATACCCCATAGATTCTCTATGGGGTTTTGGTCAGGCTGGTCAATCAAGCACAGCAATACCATGATCATGAAACCAGGTATTGGTAGATCATGAAACCAGATATTGGTACTTTTGGCAGTGTGGGCAGGTGCCAAGTCCTGCTGGAAAATGAAATCAGCATCTCCACAAAGCTGGTCAACAGAGTCACATGACACATGTGTCACATGACACAGGGGAGGGAAAAATGGCTAATTGGGCCCAATTTGGACATTTTGACTTAGTTGTGTACTCACTTTTGTTGCCAGTGGTTTAGAAATGAATGGTTGTGTGTTGAGTTATTTTGAGGGGACAGCAAATTTACACTGTTATACAAGCTGTACACTCACTACTTTACATTGTAGCAAAGTGTCATTTCTTCAGTGTTGTCACATGAAAATATAGAATAAAATATTTATAAAAATGTGAGGGGTGAGAGATAATGTATATACAGTATATATGGTAAAAAAAAGTGCTCAGATTACTACATAATGCGGCGTGGCATGGAGGCGATCAGCCTGTGGCACTGCTGAGGTGTTATGGAAGCCCAGGTTGCTTTGATAGAGGCTTTCAACTCATCTGCAAGTTTGCTGGCCAATCAAGCACAGTGATACCATGATCAATAAACCAGGTATTGGTACTTTTGGCAGTGTGGCCAGGTGCCAAGTCCTCCTGGAAAATGAAATCAGCATCTCCTTAAAGCTGGTAAGCAGAGGGAAGCATAAAGTATTCTAGAATTTCCTGGTAGAGGGCTGCATTGACTTTGGACTTAATAAAACACAGTGGACCAACACCAGCAGATGATGTGGCTCCCCAAATCATCACAGACTGGGGAAACTTCACATTGGACCTCATGCAACTTGGATTCTGTGCCTCTCCGCTCTTCCTCCAGACTCTGGGACCTTGATTTCCAAATGAAGTGCAAAATTTTCCACAGTTCGTGATGTCATCTGCTGGTGTTAGGCCACTGTGTTTTTTCAAGACCAAAGTAAGCGCATCCCTCTACTATGAAATTCTAGAGCACTTCATGCTTCCCTCTGCTGACCAGCTTTGTGGAGATGCTGATTTAATTTTCCAGCAGGACTTGGCACCTCCCCACACTGCCAAAAGTACCAATACCTGGTTTCATGATCTACCAATACCTGGTTTCATGATCATGGTATTGCTGTGCTTGATTGACCAGCCTGACCAAAACCCCATAGAGAATCTATGGGGTATTGTCAAGAGGAAGACGAGAGACACCAGACCCAACAATGCAGATGAGCTGAAAACCACTATTAAAGAAACCTGGGCTTCCATAACACCTCAGTAGTGCCAGGGGCTTACGTCGCATTGATGCCGTAATTCATGCAAAAGGAGCCCTGACTGAGTGCACACTATACTGTACATGGACATACTTTTCAGTAAGCCAACATTTCTGTATTAAAAATCTATTTTTTTTTTTTTTTTATTGGTCTTATGTAACATTTTAATAATGTAGATACTGAATTTTGGGTTTTCACTACCTGTAAGCCATAATCATCAAAATTAAAAGAAAGAAATGCTTGAAATATATCACTCTGTGTGTAACTCATCTATATAAAATATACGAGTTTCACTTTTTGAATTGAATTACTGAAATAAAAATGTAACTTTTTGATGATATTCTAATTTTATGAGATGCACCTGTGTATATATATATATATATATATATATGTATATATATATAGACAGACAACGGAGCTGACACAAAGCCAGCATAGTAGGAGGATCGTTTTTTTTTTTAGCGGGTCAGCAGCGGTAGAAGACATCACCGGACGGGGAAGACATCACCAGAGGGAGAAGACCAGAGAAAGAAGACAGCTGTCAGGGTTCGGACTAGCGGCAGGTGACTGCACTGGAGGTGGATCCTCTGTGTCAGTGAGGGATTGGCATGGACCGTACCAGGGGACCGGTTCTAAGTTACTACCGGTTTTCACCAGAGCCCGCCGCAAGGCGGGATGGACTTGCTGCGGCGGTAGCAACCAGGTCGTATCCTCCGGTAACGGCTCAACCTCAAAGACAGCTGATTCAGGCGCGGTACAGAAGGACAAGGCAAAGGCAAGGTCAGACGGAGCGAAAGGTCAAGGCAGGGGGCAAGGTTCGTAGTCAGGGGCAACAGCAGAAGGTCAGATACACAGGCAGGGAACGATACACCAAAAGCTTTCTCAAGGCACAAAAGGCAACAAGATCCGGCAAGGACAGGAAGGGGAAGTGGGTTTTTATACATTTTGGACTGATTGGACCAGGCACCAATTAGTGGTGCACTGGCCCTTTAAATATCAATGCAGCAGCGCGCGCGCGCCCTAGGGAGCGGGGCCACGCGCGCCGGGAGGAAGACATGCCGGAACCCGGCGTGCGCCGGGAGACAGAGCAGAGGGAACCCGGCGGGTGAGTGACAGAGGATGCGGGGGAGCAGCGCTCACGGTCGGGGACCATGACCGGAGCGCTGCAGCCCGCGGGACGCCTCGAGTGCTCCGGGGAAGCCACGGGACCCGGAGCACTCGGCGTTACAGTACCCCCCCCCTTAGGTCTCCCCCTCTTTTTGGAGCCCAGGTACTTGTGGATGAGCTCCTTGTCGAGAATATTGGACTCGGGCTCCTATGACCTCTCCTCAGGACCACAATTCTCCCAGTCAACCAAAAATAATTTTTTACCTCTGACGACCTTGGAGGCGAGGATCTCTTTCACTGAGAAGACGTCAGAGGACCCAGAAACAGGAGCAGGAACGGTGACCTTGGGGGAAAACCGGTTAAGAATGAGGGGTTTGAGAAGGGATACATGAAAGGAGTTAGGAATACGGAGAGAGGGAGGAAGATGGAGTTTGTAAGAGACAGCATTAATTTGGCTTTTGATTTTAAAAGGCCCGAGATAACGCGGACCCAGTTTGTAGCTGGGGACCCGAAACCGGATGTATTTGGCAGAGAGCCACACTCTGTCCCCAGGGGCAAAGACAGGAGGAGTTCTTCTTTTCCTATCTGCATGTCTCTTCATGCGAGAAGAAGCCAAGGTGAGCGACTTTTGAGTCTCTTTCCATATGGAGGAGAAGTCCAGGGTCAAGTCATCAACGGCAGGAACTCCAGAAGAAGTGGGAATGGGGAGGGGGGGCAGCGGGTGACGGCCGTACACCACAAAAAAACGGAGATTTGGTGGATGACTCAGAGTCTCTAAAGTTGTAATAAAATTCGGCCCAGGGCAACAGGTCGACCCAATCATCCTGACGGGAGAAGACGAAATGTCGCAGATAGTCACCAAGGATCTGGTTAACCCTCTCCACTTGTCCATTGGACTGAGGGTGGTAGGCAGAAGAAAAGTTCAATTTGATCTTTAATTGGGTGCAGAGAGCTCTCCAAAACTTTGAGATAAACTGAACGCCTCTATCGGAGACGATATGTGTTGGGAGACCATGGAGACGAAAAATGTGCAAAAAGAATTGCTTCGCCAGCTGTGGCGCAGAAGGGAGACCAGGAAGCGGGACAAAATGTGCCATTTTTGAAAACCTGTCAACCACCACCCATATGACTGTGTTGCCATGGGATACGGGAAGATCCGTGACGAAGTCCATTGCTATGTGGGACCAAGGCTGTTCAGGAACTGGCAGAGGGAGGAGAAGACCTGCAGGCTTCTGGCGGGGAGTTTTATCACGTGCGCAGATAGTGCAGGCCTGAACGAACTCCGTTACGTCTTTCTCAAAGGAGGGCCACCAATAGTGTCTGGCAATTAGCTGAGTTGTCTTTTTAATTCCAGAGTGACCCGCCAGGTGAGAGGAGTGACCCCATTTGAGAGTCCGTAGGCGAAGACGTGGAGGAACAAATGTTTTCCCTGGAGGGACTGATACCAACGAAGCAGGGGCAGTTGAAATCAGACACTCAGGAGGAATGATGTGTTGAGGAATGGTTTCATCTTCAGAGGCATCGGTGGAGCATGATAGGGCATCCGCCCTAATGTTCTTATCAGCAGGACGAAAATGGATTTGGAAAGTGATCGGGCAAAGAACAAAGACCACCTGGCCTGGCGTGGACTAAGGCGCTGGGCAGACTGAAGGTACGAGAGATTTTTGTGGTCAGTAGAGATAGTGATCGGATGAGGGGATCCTTCCAGAAGATGTCTCCATTCTTCTAGTGCCAACTTAATGGCTAGTAGTTCACGATCTCCGATGGCATAATTCTTTTCAGGAGGAGAAAAAGTTTTTGAGAAGAAGCCGCAGGTGACGTTTTTTCCTTTAGCAGACTTTTGAAGAAGAACCGCTCCGGCTCCAACAGAGGAGGCATCCACCTCCAGGAAGAAAGGTTTCAGAGGATCGGGCCTATTTAAGACTGGAGAGGAGGCGAAGGTGGCTTTAAGGCGAGTAAAGGCTTCTTCAGCTTGGGGAGGCCAGGATTTCGGATTCGCTTCTTTCTTGGTTAGTGCCACAATAGGCGCCACGATAGTGGAGAAGTGGGGAACAAACTGGCGGTAATAGTTGGCGAATCCAAGGAAGCGCTGAATAGAGCAAAGTCCTGAGGGGCGTGGCCAATCCAAAACTGCAGAGAGTTTGTCGGGGTCCATTTGAAGACCTTGTCCCGAAACTAGGTATCCCAGAAACGGAAGACAGCTGCGTTCAAAAAGACATTTTTCCATTTTGGCGTAAAGATGGTTGGCACGAAGGCGCTGGAGCACTTGACGAACATGGCGACGGTGTTCCTCCAAGGTGGAGGAGAAGATTAGAATGTCGTCAAGATAGACCACTACACAGGTATACAACATGTCCCGGAAGATCTCGTTGACAAAGTCTTGAAAGACTGCAGGAACGTTGCACAGGCCGAAAGGTGGCCATCTCTGGTATTAAAAGCGGTTTTCCACTCATCTCCATCACGGATTCTGATGAGATTATAAGCACCTCTGAGGTCAAGCTTAGTGAAGACCTTTGCTCCGCGCAGACGGTCAAAGAGCTCCGAGATGAGAGGCAAAGGGTAGCGATTCTTTACCGTGATTTTGTTAAGACCACGGTAGTCAATACATGGGCGTAGTGAGCCATCCTTTTTGGCAACAAAGAAAAATCCTGCTCCGGCAGGAGAAGAAGATTTCCGGATGAAACCTTTCTTGAGATTCTCCTGAACGTACTCCGACATGGCCTTGGTTTCAGGAATGGAGAGAGGGTAAATCCTGCCACGAGGTGGTGTGGTACCGGGAAGCAAATCGATGGGACAGTCATAGGGTCTATGTGGTGGTAAGACCTCCGCCTGTTTCTTACAGAAAACGTCAGTAAAGTCCTGATAAGCCTTAGGAAGGCCGAGCAATGGTGAGGAGATGGAGACTTGTCTAGTAGGTACCGATTTGAGGCAATGAGTGTGGCAGGTAGACCCCCATGATTTAATGTCCCCAGAGGTCCAGTCGAGGGTAGGAGAGTGGCGCTGGAGCCAGGGCAGGCCAAGAAGGACGTCAGAAGTGCAATTTGGTAGAACAAAAAATTCAATGGTCTCTTGGTGGAGGACTCCTATGGTCATGAGCAGGTTCTGTGCGATAACGCACGGTACAGTTCAGATTCTCTCCGTTAACTGTAGTAATGAAGAAGGGCTTGACGAGACGGATCACAGGAATGTTAAAGCGGTTGATGAAGGAGGCTTTAATGAAGTTTCCAGCAGAACCAGAGTCCAAGAAGGCCTCTGCAGGGAAGGAGACTTTAGTGGCAGAAGAAATCCGTACCGGAACAATCAAGCGTGGAGAGGAAGACTTTACAGAGTGGTGTGGCCCAGGCCAAGGCCTTCCCAGACAATAAGCTGACCATGAAGGCCACCTTAGATCGTTCCGTAGGAAACTGGTCGGCCAACATCTCCAGGTGCAGGGAACATTGGGACAAGAATCCCCGGCACATCTTAGAATCCCCATCAAACTTGTCCGGGAGAGACAAACGGATTCTAGCGGAGGTGGCGGCCACCGGCTGCGGAGGTGGAGCGGAAGCAGAAGCAGAAGCAGGCGGCTGCTGCCATGCGGGAAGAAGCTGTTGCAGCATGGCGGTCAACTGTGCCAACTGTTGACCTTGCTGAGCAATCTGCTGGGACTGCTGGGCAACCACGGTAGAGATGTCAGCGAGACTAGGCAGGGGCACATCAGCGGGATCCATGGCCAGATCTACTGTCAGGGTCCGGACTAGCGGCAGGTGACTGCACTGGAGGTGGATCCTCTGTGTCAGTGAGGGATTGGCGTGGACCGTACCAGGGGACCGGTTCTAAGTTACTACCGGTTTTCACCAGAGCCCGCCGCAAGGCGGGATGGACTTGCTGCGGCGGTAGCAACCAGGTCTTATCCTCCGGTAACGGCTCAACCTCAAAGACAGCTGATTCAGGCGCGGTACAGAAGGGCAAGGCAAAGGCAAGGTCAGACGGAGCGAAAGGTCAAGGCAGGCGGCAAGGTTCGTAGTCAGGGGCAACAGCAGAAGGTCAGATACACAGGCAGGTAACGATACACCAAAAGCTTTCTCAAGGCACAAAAGGCAACAAGATCCGGCAAGGACAGGAAGGGGAAGTGGGTTTTTATACATTTTGGACTGATTGGACCAGGCACCAATTAGTGGTGCACTGGCCCTTTAAATTGCAATGCAGCGGCGCGCGCGCGCCCTAGGGAGCGGGGCCGCGCGCGCCGGGAGGAAGACATGCCGGAACCCGGCGTGCGCCGGGAGACAGAGCAGAGGGAACCCGAGCGGGTGAGTGACAGAGGATGCGGGGGAGCAGCGCTCACGGTCGGGGACCATGACCGGAGCGCTGCAGCCCGCGGGACGCCTTGAGTGCTCCGGGGAAGCCACGGGAACCGGAGCACTCGGCGTTACAACAGCGGTGGTGGAACCGGAGGAAGAAGACACATTGGAGCTATGACGGGGGACATTCTTCACTTTTAATAAAGGACTTTTCAAAAAACATCTCTTGTTTTTTTTTTGTTTGTTTGGTGAATGGGTAGGGTGCAATGTACTAATTCAAATGGGGGGGGGGGGAATCTGTGGGATTCCAGATTCCGATAAGCCCCATGCCCGTAGACCCCCACAACCACTGCCCAGGATTGTCAGGAAGGGGCCCTTGTCCCCATCAACAAGGTGCTTTGGGGTGGAGGGCGTAGAGCCTCCCTGCCCCAAAGCACCCCCCCCCCCCATGTTGAGAGAGTGTGGCCTGGTATGGTCAAGAAGGGGGGGGTGCTCGCTTGCTTTATTTTTTTTTTTCGTTCTGGGTCTTCCCTTAAAAATTCATACCAGACGGAAGGTCTTGAGGGGGGAGGGGGGTTCCCCTTCAAGGCTCTCAGAGCCACATGCCACAAGTCGATCAGATAAGATGATGATCCGACTTGGATGAGACTTACATTTAAATCAATGGGCTAAAGTAGTGCCAAGTTGGACCAAAGTAGAGCAGGAACCTTTTTTTTAAAGTAGGCCTGACAGAAATTGGGCCAGTTAGGACGGCTCTCATAGGGAACCATTGATTTTGTCATGTGATTGTGTCATTTGACACGTCATGCTACTTGCGCTCTCAAAATCAGAGCGTATGTTGGACCAGTGTGAACCAGCCCTGAGGGATCCAAAGTAAGGTACACCAACACTTTTAAGTGTCCCAGAATGCACCCTGATGCACCTTCGAGCTAGTGTTAATTTTGACGTCAAATTTAGGTTTCGTTTTAGTTATGGTCTTTCGGCTAAAATGCCATTTTCATGTTTTAGTCACTTGAATTGTTTTAATTTTTGTCGTATTTTAGTTGACTACAATCTCCAGTACATTTTAGTTGACTAAAATCGAATGGGTTTAGTTAAATTGTAATGCACTTCTTAAGCATTTCTCTAGAATCGCCAAACTTTTATACTCCTGGAGTAAAAATCTAATAACATGTTATTATTTATGGTATTTTAATATGCAATACAATACTCGTTACAACGCATCTGAAAATTGGTGGGCTATATTAGGCAGCAAGTGAATATGTTGTCCATGAAGTTGATGTGGTAAAAGCAGAAAAAATGGGCATCGCAGTTTGTTGTGTATGGGTCTGTGAAGCCCATGGTGACCCATGTCCACAGCCAGAAGCTTCTACAGTGGTCACATGAACATTGAACTGGACTACAGAGCAACGGAAGAAGGTGGCCTGATCTGATAAATCACTTTTTCTTTTACATCATGTGAATGGCCGGGTGCATGTGCGTCACTTACCTGGGGAAGAGATGGCAACAGGATGCGGTATAAGAAGTCATGTCGGCAGGGGCAGCGTGATGCTTTGGGCAATGTTCTGCTGGGAAACCTTGGGTCCTGACATTCATGTGGATGTTACTTTGGTGTCCATGCCTTAATGGGTAAGGCTGTTTATCTAAAGGGGGCCATACTCAATATTAGGTAGGTTGTCATAATGTTATGACTGATCGGTATATATTAATTGTATTCCCTGTGATGATGTCCTCATGAACTTATTTGAATTTATTCTTTAAGAATTCCATTTCTTTGCTGATCTTTAGATCTGATAGTAATGACATTGTTACATAGTTACATAGTTACATACTGTAGTTAGGGAGGTTGAAAAAAGACATCAGTCCATCCAGTTCAACCTATGATGTGTGTGTGTGTTTGCTTTTAACTGTACATTGTATACCCCTGTATGTTGTGGTCTTTAAGGTGCCCTTCTAATAGTTTTTTGAAACTATCAATGCTCCCTTCTGATATGACTGCTTGTGGAAGAGAATTCCACATCCTTACCGCTCTTACAGTGAAGAACCCCTTACGCACTTTAAGGTTAAACTGCCTTTCCTCTAGTTTTAGTGAGTGGCCACTTGTCTTATTGTATCTCCTTTCTCTGAATAGTTTGTTCCCTATGCTAGGGTCACCAGTTCAGTATTTGTACATTGATATCATATCCCCCCTCAATCGTCTCTTCTCCAGAGAGAATAAGTTCAGTGCTTGTAGTCTTTCCTCATAGCTGATGTCCTCCATTCCCCTAATTATTTTTGTTGCCCTTCTATGGACTCTTTCCAGTTCCAGCACATCCTTCCTGAGGACCGGTGCCCAGAACTGGACAGAATACTCCAGATGTGGCCGGACCAGAGTCTTGTAGAGAGGGAGAATAATCTCTTTATTTCTGGAGTGAATCCCCTTTTTTATACATCCCAGTATTCTGTTGGCTTTGCTTGCAGCGGCTTGGCATTGCATGCCACTGCCAAGCCTGTTGTCTACCAGTACCCCCAAGTCTTTTTCCATCCTAGACTCACCCAGAGGTCCCCCCCTAGTGAGTAGCTTGCTTTCATGTCCTCTTTATGGAGACTATTAGACCCCTTAATGCCACCTGTGTCAATTGCCCAAGCAGATTTGGGACACAGAGCCCCCTATTTGTGTCAGAAGGAGGTACAGTAAGTAAATAATTGAGTATAGCAGGGTTCAGCTTAGTATAATTTATGGGGCTGGGAAGTCCTAAGTCAAATTTAAAGTTGTCAATTAGGACTAACCATGAGTGAATGTCACATATTCGTTATAATCTTCTGGTGTGAAGTAAAGAGGTTCTATAAGTCTGTGCGAATAAGCCCTGGCGGTCGTCCCAGAGGAATGTATAATGCAGCATACGTTCCTCTGGGACGATCCCCAGGTCACTATATCTTATGGTTGCTGGTCTCATATATGGGTACTTTTGAATGTTGGATCTGACTGTTTGCTATAACTTGGATAAGAGGCACCTATCCGGGTGGCCCTTTCTTGTTATATCATACTCTGTGCTTGGCAATAAATAGATTGGTCTCTCCCTACTTTTGTGGAGGTTTATTCCTCCTTCTTTTTATATCTCCATATCAAACAACCAATTTCACTCTAAAATCCAAGATTTTATTACCACCTTTTGATATTGGTGGAATAAACTATGCTAAGATGTATGCATATACAATTGGATCCTGAAGAAGCTCAGCGGTTTGAGCGAAACGCATCAATCCACCAACCAGATTATATGATCCATCTACTAGATCATGTGATGCATTATATGCATTTTTTGTGACACATTAATTGTGACTGCCATTTTATGTCTTTGTACTTTTGAATAAAAATGTCCAAAATTCTCTTTTAATTTAATTCTGTTTGATATGTTTGGGCACATTTAAATACCCATTTCCAGGATTTGCTGGCATTCTTCTGCCCCTGCTCCCCCCCCTTCCACTTTCTTCCCAACAGACTTGGGTTTATTCGCACAATTTTTTCCCTAGGGGATGGTGCAAGGATTGTATACACAGAATTTCACTCTCCACCAAAATTTCCAGGTTCTATAAGTCTCTTCTTTGTTCAATCAGGGAGTCTGGTCACCACTTCACCAGTTCAAAATTTTCAGGTTCTATAAGCATCTTCTTTGTTCAATCAGGGAGTCTGGTCAGGTCACCAGTCCAAATGTCATCCATTATTTATTAACTACAGAGGTAGCATGGCATTTCCATGTCATCTGTCTTTGATGTCTTTGCTCCAATATGGAAATGAGTTACGGCTAGAAGCAGCACACCAGTAGTTGCAAATAAACAACTTTTATTTTATATAAGGACACAACACAATGGTATTTCAGGGCCATGCAGGAAACCCTTTATTAATGTGACAAGCCAAGGCTGCTTACCTTCAGATCCTAAAGCATACCTCTAGTCTTCAACCACAGCTGTAGAATGCCCACAATCTCTGACAATCTTTTGTAATATGTCCGTAGGCTCTAACCATCTCTTGCAACATGTCAACTGGCTCAGACACTTTTATGAAGCATAAGATATACTAAACTGATGTGACCCCCCCCCCTTGGTGATGTAAGAGGTCACAAGTGGGGGCGGATTCTGAGAAGTCCTGTAGGGAGGCTGGTAGTGGACAGCTATGTCGCAGGTCAGTGGCAGTGGAGGACTCGCGGCCGTGTTTCGGCTTCCGGCCCGATGACGTCACATCCGGTTGACAGCTGACAGCTTGACGAAGGAGAATTGATGCTCCGAATGCATGCACTTCCTGTCGTTCCTCCTAACCGGATGTGACGTAATTTGGCCGCAAGCCGGTGTTCCGTGAAAAAACCATACCCGTGAGAAAACCATACCCTCGTCACTTCCGGTGCACCTACGAAGGGTATGGATTTCTCACGGTACTTAAACTTGCGGCGGTTACATTAAAACAGCTCCTCTGCATCATGGCTCATGTCCGCTCCTTCCCCTCTCACTTCCCTGATCTCGGGTAATAAATATAAGAGCGGATCACGGAGCCGCGATCGCCGTCATTTACATCTCATACACCCGCCGCCGCTCATATATTTATTAGGCGAGATCAGGGTAGTGACAGGGACAGGAGAGGAGATGATTGATGTTGCAGCCGAAGTCTTTTTATTTAACCGCCGCAAGCAGAAAATTACACACAGTGCCTTGAGAAATTCATTCCCTCCGAGCATGCGCACTTCTCAAATTCTTTGCTCTTCAATGATGTTTCCGGGGCTCTGAGCATGCGCACTACTGCGCTGCTCAGCTGTTTCAGACAGGAAGTGACGACGGTATGGAATTCTAACGAGGTATGGAATTCTAACGTTACACCGGAACACGGCCGTGAGTCCTCCACTGCCGCCGACCTGCGGGACACAGCTGTCCACTACCAGTCTCCCCACAGGACTTCTCTGAATCCGCCCCCACTCCGTGCTGCACCGACCAGGAAGGAAACAGATGAACCCTGTCCACACTACATGGTTTTACCCTTACCCTAAAGTGAGTCACTATGTTACTTATTATCTAAATAAATCTGTTGCTACACTAAGCTCTCTCCTGTTTCTTATCCTCCAGAGCCCCTGCTTGCTCAAGCTGGCATCCGCTGAAGGTGGCCTCCTCTACTATCCACCATCTATTACAGATTGGAACATTTAAACACCCCTTCCCCCCAATCATCCATCTTTCCACATGTCTTCATTCACCACCTATTTATTCTAGCAGAGCGCCATGATATAATGTTTGTGATGTAAGATGCCACAGTTTAGGTTCCATTGATATCTCCATAGCTGATCATCACTGGTCTAGGGGCTCTGATCCCTTAATCATACTATATTCAAAATCAAAGCAAAGACATAAAAGAAAGACTTGGGTCTAAATGTAAAGGTTTTTTGCTTTTATCTTCATGCATTCATTCCAATCATTTGTCAGTGTACAAAGTCCACATAAATGGTGTATGTTTATTTTATTAGGCAAAGAATGTAGGTTAAAATGATCTGTTTAAGCTTTTCATATGTTATACAAATGTGGCTATGCTTGTGACTAAATCTAAATTCTTGTATATAGTAAAATCTATTCTAATTCTATGGTCACCTTTAAAATTCAAGTTCACCTTTTTAAATAAAATCCTGTCAACACCCTCCTCTTTATTTATATACAGTATCACAATGGCTAAATCTGTGTCTGTAGTGCATGTTCAAACCTTAATACCATAAATAATAAGATTTAATTAGATTTTTTTTTATTCCAGGAGTATATATTGAATTTGGAAATTCTAGAGAAATGCCTAAATAATGCATTACAATTTAACCTTCTTAGCGGTATTCCCGAGTGTGGCTCGGGGTTAAATTTCAGAGCCAAAAGCGGTAACCTCGAGCCACACTCGGGGTACCGCCAGAAGCATCGCTGGATCCTGTAAGAGAGGTTACTTACCTTGTCACCGGGATCCAGCGATGTGTCCCGGCGGTGTCTCGCGGCGGATCTTCCTCCCGATCGTCTCCGTGCCCCGGCTTCCGTCTCCTGCGACGTGACATTCGCAGGGGGGTGGAACCGGCGGCAAATTCAAATGTAAAAACACACCAAACACACTGATACCATTCAAAATAAAAAAAAAAATCACATTAGTTTGTAATATATATAATAAATGTATACAGTTGGTTTGGGCTGCTCATTCACAAAAATTACCTGCAAAATAATGGTACTGCTTTCAGCACCTAAAATCCAAAAGAATCATACCGCCAGGGAGGTTAACTAAACCCATTTGGTTTTAGTCTACCAAAATGTACTGGAGATTTTAGTTGACTAAAATATGACTAAAACTAAAACAATTCAGATGACTAAAATATGACTAAAATGGCATTTTAATCAAAAGACTATGACTAAAACTAAATTGAAATTTGACGTCAATATTAACACTGTTCCCCAGACACACACTTACACAGGTCTGTACTTGCCTCCTCCAGCCAAACTTTTTTATTTTTTCTAGAAATAGAAAGGTTTAGAACTGAGTATTTTTGAAAGTCTTTTTAAGTTTTTGGAAAAAAAAAAAAGAACTGAGTCTAGATTGGGAAGATTTCCCTCACATGCTATTCTGATGACTTTTTGGTCCACCCCAATACTCAGGGTGTTGCCAGAACAAGAACTGAGAGGAGATCCCCCAATGTGGACAACAATCAGCATGTATAACTTTTCTCATAATTTGCAAAAAATATAAAAAAATATAAAAAAATACAATTAGGTTGTAATTTCATGGTATGCAGATAACTGGTTATATAGATATAGGTACTAAGGTCTACAGCTAAATTTAAACATTACAATGTGCCAGTGAACTTCTCCAACCAATTAAACACTGCTTCCTCCTCATAAAGAAGGTAATGGTTTTTCCTTGTTCGCTTGTTGTAAAGTTAGAAGGTTTTTTTTTAACGCATTAAGATAACAAACCTTCTGTGTGCACAAGACACCCCCCCCCCAATACTTACCTGAGCCCATTTCTATCAAGCGATGTCCACGAGTGTTTTGGCCGTCCAAGACTCTCCCACCTGATTGGCTGAGAAACAGCAGCGGCGCCACTGGCTCCTACTGCTGTCATCCAAAGTCAGTCAGCCAATCAGGAGAGAGGGGACCTGGCAGCAGCTCCATGTCTGATTGGGCACAGGGAGCTGTGACTCGGCTCGGGTGCCCGCATAGCAAGCTGCTTGCTGTGGGGGCACTCAACAGGAGGGAGGGGTCAGGGGCACAGAAAAGGGACCCGAGAAGATGAGGATCTGGGCTGTTCTGTGGAAACCCAACTGCACAGAGGAGAAAAGTATGACATATTTGTTATTTTTATTGGAAAAAAAAACAAGTCTTTTTAATCACTTTAACCAAGAAAGGCAGAGAACATATCTATCTTTTTAAATATTTACTGTACAGTATGAGGAAGTTGTCAAATTGGGATTTAGATCTACGTTAAATGGCCAGAAATAGACAACATTCTTTTGCTTAAGCGTGGTATATTATTACCAGATGCCATTTTTTCATAAAATGTGTTCAACTTTTATCTTTTTTTTCGATCTGAGCCCTGTCGATCTTCTCTAGCCTGTTTCAGCCACTTCCTTTCTACATACATTTGCTCCAGCGTCAGACTCCCATGATTGCTCTGGATTGGGTTCATGATGGCAATGGTGGACCATGAATGCACAGTGTCTGTCAGCATGGCCACTGGTTGTCTCCATCAGGGAGTGCAAAGGGTAAAAGCACAGGAGCAATACTGGGAGACATTTACTCCATAAAAGGAAGTGCCTGAACAAGGACCTAATGACAGGTTCTCTTAAAATAATAAAATCCACATAGGGATTGGGCTCCCAGTTCCAACAGAGAAGTGAAAGCAGCTGGAGAATGTCGAGAATGTGAGTATTGCATATCCGTGGATGGGAAATGTGGGGGTTTCAGGTCTTATTTTAATGAAAGCTGCAGATTTAACAATAAGATTCAATATGGTAATGTCCTTTTGAAGTAATTTTTTTTTTATTGGATTTAGACTTACTTTAATGGGACTATTACTGTGACTTTTCAGAATTGAAACCCCCACATTCCCCATCCACGTATACTCAAAACTCACCTTCGCCGACGTTCTCCAGCTACTTGGGCTTCTCTGTTGGAGCTGGGAGTCCAATCCCTATATGGATGTTATTATTTTAGGAGAACTTGTCATTTTGTCCTGAATGGGCAAAGTGACCACTTCCCCCTGAATAATTTTGTTATAGTTTTACAAACCCCGGTATATTTTGGAAGATTGGGAGATTATTGTAAGGCTTGGTGATAACCTAAAAAAAGAACACTAAAACCTAATAGACTAACCTGATGGGAAGTAAAGCCTTGACAATACAAAGATTAATTATAAACCCACTAAGCATTCCCACTCTTCTTGGGCTAGGTGGAAATCAGTTTGGACCATCTCTGTTTTTAGACCTACTTTTGTCTTTTTAACCCATCCCAATGTCTTTCCTATTGAAAATAAAAAAGTTACATTCATACTTAAAAATTACTCATTGCTTACCCCAAAAGTTCCTGGTTTGAAATGCTTTATTCCCGATAATCGTGTGATTTCTACTGAATTCTCAGTTGTATTGACAGTACGGAGATTCCTGGTTGGAGAATTGGAGGAGACATTGCTGACACGAATTGTTGGTGGTGCATTGTGTTGTTGAGAAATTGGTGTGTTGTTGTTGACCATACCCTGACGAGGATACCTAGCTGGCACATTTGAGGATGCATCGTGTGAGGCAGCTTGTGGTGGCCTACACCATTGTGGAACAACGGCTGGTGGGTTTAACTGGGATTCAGGGGGAGAAACAAACCACAATGGTATATCAGTAAGAGTATCATAAGCCGGGGGAGATTCAGGCCACCGTCGACTAGGATATGGAGTGAAAGGGACACTCCACACTTGTGAATCAGAGTAAGCAGGAGGTGCAGATGTTCCAATATTTAGTTGAAGCTGGTCCTGGCTGGTTGTAGCATGCATTGGTGGTGGCATTTCCAGTAATAACCTGTGAGGTAGAACAACATGTAATGTTGTCATATCTATAGTAGCAAGTACTACCCATGCACATTATTTAGAACCAAATGCATATATAATAAAAATGCAAAACTTTGATTTTGCTGTGCAACTGAGGTTGCCAAAAGTAGAACAAAGCACAGGCATTGTATGAAATAGTAACCACAGGTAACAAAAAATGGCAATATATGCTAAAAAAAACCACACACATAAAAATGCACACTACCTAGGGCTTATGCGAGATTGGTGAATATCTATAAATCTAGGAGTCAGCTACTTAAAAACAACAATACTTGTCATAAATATAAATGTCACAATCATAGCAGCGCTCAATACTCTAAAAGTTCAAAGTCCCCCTGGTGATGAAAAAAGAGCAAAAAAGCAGTCAGTAAGATGTATTCTCTGGGTATGATATTTCACAATTTCTGTCCTCCACCTTTAACAGGTTAAATACCCTTTGTGCTCAGTGGACCTAAACTCCTAGGAACACCGCACTCACCGCAAATCAATGCCTGTCCCTGAATGATAGGAAAATAGCGCTTTTATTTATATAACCATTCGGGTGGATTCCTACAACATCCTCCTTCCCCACAGTGTTCACTTTATATCACTAAAACGTAGCTCTCCGTGCTATTCAAGCACTTCCAGTTGAAAAAAAACTTGCGGATTACGATTGGCTGCGGAAAAGCAAATCATAAGCTGGACCCTTCTCTGCAATCCACGCCTCCTTAGTGATTTACCAGTAGTGTTGGTACTGAACTGACCAATAGATACTAAATTGCCCTATATATATATATATATACACAGATAGATAGATAGATAGATAGATAGATAGATAGATAGATAGATAGATAGATAGATAGATAGATAGATAGATAGATAGATAGATAGATAGATAGATAGATAGATAGATAGATAGATAGATAGATAGATAGATAGATAGATAGATAGATAGATAGATAGATAGATAGATAGATATCAAAGTATGGTCTATACTGAACTGACCGATTGATATATATATAGGGCAATTGAGTATGTATGGTCTATACTGAACTTACCGATAGATACTCAATTGCCCTATATAATATATATATATATATATATATATATATATATATATATATATATATATATATATATATATATATGTATATCAGTTAGTTCAGTATAGACCATACTTTGATATCTCTCTCTCTCTCTCTCTCTCTCTCTCTATATATATATATATATATATATATATATATATATATAGGCCACTTGAGTATATATCAGGCCATTCAGTATCTATCAGTCAGTTCAGTACAATATATGTCAGCAGTGCAGTATATATCAGCAGCACATTATATATACAGTATATTAATCAACCAGAAATAACTCCCCCCCCCCCAAAAAAAAAAAAAATCCACATCATGTCTGAAAGGCTGACAAGGAGAGGCAGACACTCACAGGTCATGAAAAGAGGGCAAGCAGCCTCTATGTCCAAAGTGAAAAGTGGTGGTCAAAGACATGGTGCATCCTCTGCAGGCGGGGCACGCCCGTCCCTTTTTTCCTGGGCTGGCCGTGTTATTCAGCCACAACATGCAGAAGAGTTGGTGGAGTGGATAATGAAACCGTCCTCATCCTCCTCATCCTCGGTCACCCAGGCTCATACTAGTTTAGCTTCCACCGCAGCTGCCAAAGCAGCCGTTCCACAGGCTCCTTCTCCACAGCTACTCCTTCTGTCGCCCCACCATCATGCACGGAGGAATCACCTGAACTATTTGATCTTTAATAAAGGACAAACGTTTGAAGAGAATTGCTGAGCAGCCTTGTGAAGTATCGAGCATGGGGTCTAGTGGCAAGTTAATGTTTCCTGCTAGGATGATAATCCCCTAGGCAAAATTGGCTAATTTTGTTAAATTGTGTGACCTGAAAGTGGGTTGGTTGTGGTTTGGGCTGTAAATATTTCCAGGGTACATTGGGTGTTGCCTATAGTCCCCTTAAGAAAAAGATAGTGACCATGATCATCTGCTATCATATCAGAGAGTTGGAAAGATATGCTCCTACTAAACGCAATGGCCACTCCTTTATTTTTGTTGGTGTCTGATAAGCTATAGTACCAAAGTGGAAATTGGGGAGAGGAAAGTCTGATAGAAGTAGAATGCGTTAGATGGGTTTCTTGTAGGAAGGCAATGGCAAAGCAGGAAGCGTTTTCTAATTCTCTCATTACCTGGTGTCATTATGTGGCAAAGTTCAAATCTCTGACGTTATATGAAAGAGTGGTTAGAGTAGCCATTGTGTCAGTGGAGCATAATCCTTCAGTTTATGTAACCACCTAAACCAACAAAAATAGAAAGGGAAGGAAGCTTTGAGGGGGGGGGGGGGGGATGAAGACGAGGACAGGAAGGAGAGAAAGAATACATGTATGTGAGACAAATATAGAATAATTGCATCACTGGGGGATACGTATAAAGTTCACGCATAAGACTGCTGTGAACCCTAAGGGAATGAGGAGGACGAGCAGCTAGCATGAACACTATGCAAGGTTCAGCTAAAGTGAGACAGGTGCTGCTCAAATGCATCAACCCCAAAAGGAAGGGGGTATGTGACAATGATGTAAGACACATAGTGCATTAGGGCTGTGTGACCCTGTCAATGTACAACCAGTTTGATAAAAGCTAAAAGACATATAGAGTTAACCTCTGGTAGGATTAAAAATATAAAAACAATCAGCAGAAAAACCTAAGTGTGAATGAGGAATGAGTAGGTAACTTTTAAAGGTGAATGTCCAAAGGTATTAAATAGATTCTGTGCTAGGGAAGGCATTAAATGGGAAGCCGTAAGGAACTAAAACAGATACGTGGCCAGCCTTGGTGCAGTCAGGCAGTTGTGGAGAAAAGAGGAAGCTGGAGATTATCTGACCCATTTTTCTAAGAGCATCCCGGTATCACCGTTCACCTCTTTTTGGAAGGGGTTTTACGCCAGTGGGACTCCGGGTCACTGAGAACACCGGATATGGTCGTGCCAGCCAGGGAGCTCTAACGGTGGCATGCCAATATCCTGAAAGAAGGCTGGGAGGTTCTTGGGAAACCTCAGGGTGAAGGAGCGGCTGCTCTTTGTAGCGATGAGGCAAGAGGGGAATCCCCATCTGTAGGTAGCTCCAGCAGCTCTAAGTTGCTCCAGAAGTGGTTTGAGGGCTCAACGGCACTCCAGGGTGTCTTTAAAAAGGTCAGGGAAAATGTTGAGAGTTGCACTGTCAAAATCGATAACTGGGGTAAGTTTTATCATGATAGCGTTTTTGTCTTTAAAGTAATGAAGGCAGGAGATAAAATCCCTGGGTTGATCTGCTGAGAGGTTGCGTGGGTGTAGGGTATGATGGACTCGATCCAATCTCAGGGCTTTGGTATCTGGTTTTCCCAGAATCATGTTTAGGATACCCTGAATCGTATTCTCTAGGTCACCATCTTTAGTAGCCTCAGGTAGCCCTCGCAAATTGTGATTCCAGTTCTCTAAGTCTTCCAGCTTGGAGAGAGCAGAACGATGAGCAATTGCCAGCTGAGTAACTTTATACTGCAATTCCTTGATGGCTTCTTCCTGTATATCCTGGCATTTCTCTGTGTCCTCCACTCTGGTCAGCAGATGGGACATGTCCACCCTCACTGCAGTAATTTCTTTCTTGATAGATTTCTCCAGGTTAGGGAATATCCCTGCAAGTTCCTTTTTAAGCATTTCGTTAGAGAGGATATGTCTGAGCCAGCAGGGGAGCCAGGGTCCTCCGTTAGATCTGAGCCAAAGTAGAAGGTCGGGGAGCTCCTTCGGGGAGAAGCCACATGCATGGATGGAGATCTGCTGGGTCTCGAGGCTCTGGCCTGTCCACTCAGCACGCTAGGGCTGTTGCTGCCCGTGGCTAGGAAGCGTTTTATGGAGCCCAAGGAGGATTTCTCTGCTGCTGTTCTCCTCCCCGATCTCTTACAAAGAGTAAATCAGGATTGGGAAGCTTTGGTAGGCATATCCAGAGGTAAAGAGACCGGTGCATGGACGGAGCTCAAGTCAGACATGTCCAGCTGGAGCCATGTGGAAACCACAACCCCACATTGCATGCTATTGCTGAGTCTTTCCTCAACTAGGACCCCCAAATTATTTTCCTTCCTCGATTCCATCAGAGGTTCTCCCTCTAGAGTGTAACTTGCATTCATACTTTCAGCCCCCCAAATGCATTACTATACATTCCCCTACATTGAACCTCATTTGCCATGTATTTGCCCATCCCACTATTTTATCAAGGTATTCCTGTAAAGTTACCAATAAAAAACAAACAGTGTTGCGCCAGAAAAACAACGGTGATATACAGTAAGTGAAATTCATAAATCACAAATAACAACTGTGAAGAGGATAAAAGTAAATAGACTTTCAAAATGTAAATGACTAAACAAAATCATATATAGTGCAATATATGTGAATAAATGTCCATCAAATAAATCCCAGAATCCAAGCAGGTGACACTTCAGTGAATGTGTATTCCTTCACCATACAAAGTGGCCTCTCACCTTGTTTCTAGACCTGAGTAATGCAGGTCAATCCAAGCATTTTTCCCCCTCAAACAGGGGAGATGTCAGACTATAAACAGGGAGGCTGATCCTGGATTCCACTTCCGATCATGGATGGTCATACATGAAGATTAAAAAAGAAGAAATGTAGTGCTCTCTGCTTATTTAAACAGTAATGGGACCCCTACCGATGAAGTCACAGCTGAGAAGCATTGACGTAACGCGTACGAGGGACGGAGCCTGCATACCCGACGTTGCATCTTTCCCTGATCTGCCACGAACTGTGTTTTAAGCAGGCACTGCTGAGTGCCATGTATGTAAGTGCAGCTATTTATTCATTAAATTACTGTTTAAATAAGCAGAGAGCAACCTGTGTTGATTTTATTGCACATATATTTAAGGTTTTAGCACATAGAGATTATTTATCTCATTCTTGTGCTCATAGTTTTTTTGATAATTCCTGTAAAGTTGCTGTATCCTGTTGTGAAGTTATTGCCCTGCTTAGCTTTGTGTCATCAGCAAACACTGAGTTTGAACGATTTATCCCAACCTCTATATCAATTACAGATTAAATAGGAGGATTGGTCCTAGGAATTAGCCTTGGGGTTCCCCACGTATACCTTCAGACTATTCAAAAGATATGCTATGTTAAATAAGGTCCAATAAAACGATCATACCCAAAATTGTCCATCTGGTAACTAAAGTAGTGTAAAGCTCATTAAAAGTACAACTAATTTTTATGTGATTTGTCCCCATTATAAAGGCATTGGAACTATGTTTGTAGTTACAAAGCGTTTTTTAAATCTGGCACTACAAAAAGCAACAAATGCCAATTTTAAAGGTTTAAATGCGGACAGAAAAAAAGTCGGGACATTAAAAAAATGCTAAGAGAAAAAAAGGGATGTAAAAGAAAAAAAGAAAAAAACAAAAACAAATTGGCGTAATTAAGGAGCAAGAAGGGGACTTTTTTTTTGCTAATTTTTCAACAGAATGACCATTTGGGAATAATTGGTATTGCCCTGCTTGACACAACTCTTTATCAGCTAAATGTCTTTGTTGCTTCTTGGAGCGATAAAAAAACAGTAAAAATGACAATCGGCAACCAGGAACGTAGTAGAGAATTTCTTCAAGTGACCTTGCAGATGCAGATTTTTAACACAGCTGCTCCGAACATTATGGAACCTTGCTGCTATAGGAATTCTGTCAATGAGAACCAAGCTTCCCTGATTCCAACATACCAATAAATCAGATGGCCTGCAAGTCAGTTACTATGTTCCTCTGAACAGGCATACCCCGCTTTTAAGTACACAATGGGACCAGAGCACGTATGTAAAATGAAAATGTACTTAAAGTGAAGCAATACCTTTTTTCATTTCCTAGGCAAGCTGGCTGGCCACAAATAGGATATATTGTAGTCCTGGGTCCCCTCACATTGCTCCCTAAGTTTGGTATCCCTGTCACTTATGGTTTGGGAGTAGTGCCATGTCAAGCTGACCAAGATTTCCCATAGACGCCAATGTTAAAAACTGGGAGTAATGCCATGCCAAGCTGACCAGGCTGTGTCCGTACTCGCGAGTGTACGTAAAGTGATTGTACTTAAAACGGGGTATGCCTGTACTCATCAGTGGATATTAACCACTGTATATGTTAATTGAGGTGAATATTTTTCAGAAGAGACAGGAAAGTTCATATATTTTGCAAAATTATAAGTTCTAATGTCTCTTCTGATGTGTTCTACCCCATGCTATTTACAAAGTGCTGAGAAACACGGCCATTGATAGGTACCATGGATCATAGCCACTGATGTACAGACCTTCTAATCTATCAGTATTTATTTTATTCTCACAACTGGTATTTATATTCAGCTGTCTTCAAACTTGATGAAAGCCCAACCCCAACATCCATTAAATATATTATTATGGAAGAGTTAGAGCCTCTGTGAGGTATGTATTGCTGTGTGTGTCCCTATTGGGGAGATTCCTTTCATTTGGTGTTCCGGAGACAGAACAAGAACTGGGGAGTGAGGAACAAGGAAGGAAACACAAAAATAAAAAAAATTACGATGGTATGAGCTCCTTCCAGTTTCTCCCTCTATATAAAAGTTTGCTGTCCCTTCCTGCATTAAAATAGTTTCCCTTCATTTCTCACCTTGGGAGGCCCATCGGTCATCATGATAGGAAGAATGGGCAAATTTCCCACTAGGTTCAAAAGAGGCCCTAACCCTTCCCCACTCTATCCAAAGCATAAAGAAAAGTTGCTTGGGCTTAACAATGGCCCCATTAAACAAATTCTACCAAAATTAGCATTGTGTGAGTAACTAGATAGTATATATAATCTGTACCTGAGATGTAAGAATAAGCTGTACTCACCCACAACATGTAGCTTGTCAATGTCTTTCTGAATTCCGTGAAGAACTGAATTTACCTTTTTTACGAGTGAAGTTTACAGCCTCATTCTGTCACACCTTTATGACCGTATCAAATTCCAACAACTATGACTAGAGCACTCATTGCAGTTTATTTATCACCAAACATTAAACATGTATATGCTGTTGTAGCACACCCCACGTAGGAGCTGCAGATGAAAGGGGTACCCCACTCCGGCACAGCCAGACACACCATTTCTTTACAAGCACCCAGAGTCAGAGAACTTTGTTTTTGTTATTTATTAGGGGTTTATAACTTGGATGCCACCCAGTGTCCTAAATGCAAACATGCATATGCTGGGGCCCAGAGAGCTCCCATGGAAAATCCACGTATTTGTTTATAACTGGATCCTAATAACTGGAAACAGTTATTGTCTAGCATGATTTCCAATAGTTCCATGACAAATTCATTTGTGCCCCCATCTCTGGATAATGAATGTCCAGGAAGTGAGTCACTGCTTTCAGTCCACATCTATTGGGGATGGAGGTGTACAGAGATTCCACTCCTACCCCCACTAGTATTATTCCCTCAGGGATCTCAATGTCTTCAAAATCTTAGTTAAACATCACATGTATCTTGCATAAAGGATGGTAACATATGGCACTTTTCCACTGCAAGTACCGGCTCGGCTCTACTCGGCCCTGTTTGGCCCGGTTTGCTTTTCCACTGTTGGTACCACATGGTACGGTGTTGGAACGGTTCGGTACGGTATGGTTTGCTTTTCCACTAAAGTAGTACTAAAGTTAAGTGGGTGGGATAACAACGGGGTGGGTGGGATTCTCTGACCAATCAGTGGCTAGTATTGACTGCATGCAAAGGATTGTGGGATATGGTACCGGGTATGGTACCTCTTGGAACCACAATTGAGGTGGTACTGTTTTTGAGAGCCGTACCGTTCGGTTCCATGGAGTGGAAAAGCGCCGCCGTACCGTACCGAACCGTTCCTACACCATACCATGCGGTACCAGCAGTGGAAAAGCACAAAAGCGAGCCGAACCGTTTGGTTCCATGCAGTGGAAAAGCGCCAATAGTCACCATATCTTTGATCATATCATCTAGATATTGGCCCACGTTTTCCAATGGAACATTGACTGCAGAGACGATAGGTATACCCGGAGGTTTTATTGGATTTTTATGAATCTTGGGAATTATATAGAAAGTTGGTATATTATAGGTAAGCACCTTCATAAATTCATATTCACTTTTTGTTAGTAAATCTATCTCGAGTTCCCTCCGTAATTTGCAGTTGAATGAATCCACTAGATCTGTGAACGGGTTATTTGAGAGTTTTTGGTATGTATCCTGATCATTTAATTGCCTTTTAACTTCATATTCATAATCATGTTGATTCAAAAGAACAACATTCCCTCCTTTATCACTTCTTTTAATCACAATATTTGTAGCCTTACTTGGTCCAAGGCTTTATGTTCAATTCTACTTAAATTACTACATTTGATTGATCGCCAGTCAATTGATTTAGGATCGGTCTGTACCAGCTCCAGGAAGATACTGACCCATCTATTCTTATTCAGATTGGGCATTCTCTGCGATTTCATTTTTATTCTAGTTTTTCTCTTCCAGGGACTGGCAATCACTGTCTCCTCCTCAATCATTCCCTTGGTTCTCCTCATTCTCATCTAGTAGTTCAGTAAGTTCTTGAAGGGCCTGCATCTCTCTTTCACTATGAGGTTCATTAATATTAGCATGATGTTTTTCATAGTCCAGTCTTAAAAGTACCTTTCTGAGGGGGGTGTGTCCTGCTGGCGACGAAGACGGCCACGCTCTAGGAGAGATCCGGGTCCAGGCACCGCAAAGCGACTAAAAGCAGCGTAGGGTGAGAGCACAGATCCTCCAGCCAGTCCCCATGAATTCCGCACATATTGGGCGACATGCTGAAAAGGAATCCATGGCGTGCGGCTCTCCAGAAGCTCATGGACTTCTTCACTCCGGCCGGAGGAGCGGGGAGGCAAGACGGTGCCGCACTGGACACGTGTATGTCTGATACTGAGGACTCCTCTTGAGACACCGATGGATCCGCCTCATCAGTATGTACCACAATACATAAACTGAATGCCAGCCAAGCAGAACCCTCTCCACCTGATAGCCCTACCACTAGAAGCCCAGCAAAGAGCAAGAAAGCTAAAAACTCTGCTATACATACAGCAGGCTTCCCTATGGATCCTGATATACCAGGCCCCACTCCACAGGCCTCATTGGAGCAGTTCCCTTCCTCTTCACAACCTGTGTCTGTGGCAAATTTGCAAAAGATATGCTTATTGCACTGAAGGACTCTTTACATGGAGACATGATTAAGATGATGGGCCCTGTACATGCCTCAATTAATGAAGTACAACAAAGGGTCTCCCACATTGAGAACAAAATGGAGGATGTTGTCTCGGCTCACAACTCCCTTGTGGATGTATGTAAAACACAGCAATCAGAGATACAGAAAATAACAGCCAAAATGGAAAACATGGAGGATAGGTCTCGTAGAAATAACATATTTCGCCGAGTGTCTGAGACCATCCCCACCTCAGGCCTAAAGGAATTCCTACAGGAATTACTGATCTCACTGCTGCCTCAGGCTACTGCCATGGAACTGATCATTGATAGAGCGCACCGGCTCCCTAAGCCAGCATACCTCCCTGATTCAGTCCCACGTGACGTGCTTACCAGGATTCATTATTTTCACATAAAAGAGGGCGCAAGGCAAGCAGTGTGCAAATCCTGTCTCCTGTCGGGAAAATTTGCAGGAATTTCTCTATTCCAGACCTGTCCCAAGCCACCATTCAGAATAGAAGAAACCTTCTCACGGATACTAAGGCTATGAGGAACCACAGTATTGTTTAGCGCTGGGGGACACCCTCCAAACTCATTGTGACTTACCCAGGAAAGGACATTCCTATTAGTCTGGATTCGTGCCTCAAGTATCCAAAGGAATGGGGCATTCTTCCCGCTGACGTCCAACCCCGAGACAAAAGAGGTCCTCTCAAACTATGCCACACCTGAACTGGTGCATCTTCTTCCTTCACATTTGGGTCTCAACACCCCTTTGCATAACCTGCTAGTTACAGCACGCGGTCAATGGAACCATGTCACTGCCGTGACATCTGCTCACCCATTGTTCAGCTGCTCCTAATACTTCCCCCGCACTATGAGTAGAGTCTTCTACTCCCTAAATTTTGGAACTGACCAAGATTCTTTCTTAATGTTATTTGTTGTTGGCTTTTTGTCTGCTTTTTTTTTTCTTTTTTTCTCTCCCCCTCATTTGCCTCGCATATGACTTTCGGGCTGTCACCCTTGGACAGACAGCCTGCACCTCCACACGGATGTATACCAGGAACATTTCCATCGATCCCGCGGACTTGAACTTACTCCCTGGCATCTGACCGGTATTATTGCACTGTTGGATGCACACACAAGTGATCTCTGCTACGTATCTATCTAGCTTTCATTTATTCTCATGACTATTAAGATTGTATCTTTAAATGTTAACCACTTTAAGACCGGAGGATTTTCCTGCTTAATGACCAGGCCACTTTTTTCAACTTGGCACTGCGTGAATTTAACTGACAATTGCGCGGTCATTCAATGCTATACCCAAACTAAATTTGCGTCCTTTTTTTCCCACAAACAGAGCTTTCTTTTAGTGGTATTTGATCACCTCTGTGCTTTTTATTTTTTGCGATAATAATGAAAAAATAGCAAAAATTTGCAAAAAATGTACATTTTCTACATTGACAGTTAAAAAATATCCAATATATTCAATGTTTGTTATATATTTAGGCCAAAATGTATTAAGCTACATGTCTTTGACAAAAAAATTTAAAATTAAAAAAAAAAAAAAAAAAATATCAGTTAGGGGTCCGATCTGTCCGCCGCAATGTCGCAGTCCCGCAAAAAAAAAAATCGCAGATCGCCGCCAATGCTAGTAAAAAAAAAGAAAAACAATAAAAATGACATAAATCTTTCCTGTAGTTAGTAGACGCGATAACTTTTGCTTAACCCAATCAACATACGCTTATTGCAATTTTTTTACCAAAAATATGTAGCAGAAAACAAATGGCCTTTGGCCTATATATATGACAAAAATTGAATATATTGGATATTTTTTAACTGTCAATGTAGAAAATGTCAATTTTTCGCAAATTTTCGCTATTTTTTCATTATTATCGCAAAAAATAAAAAGCACAGAGGTGATCAAATACCACCAAAAGAAAGCTCTGTTTGTTTGGCCTAAAATGTTAAAAAATGTAGATATTTTTGGGGGGGAGGGGGGAATGTTATATAGCAAAAAGTGAAAAATATTGTTTTTTTTTTTTTAATTTGTTTATAGCACAAAAAATAAAAATTGCACAGGTGATCAAATACCACCAAAAGAAAGCTCTATTTGTGTGAAAAAAAGGACGTCAATTTTATTTGGGTACAGCGTCGCACAACCACGCAATTGTCCATTAAAGTAACGCAGTGCCAAATCGTAAAATGGGGCCTGGTCATTAAGGGGGAAAATCTTCCGGTCCAGAACTGGTTAAAATGATGCCATGGTGGATTACCCCACTTTACAAGTATAACATATAATTTTCAATAGAGTTTTAGTTTAATAAGATCAACCGCAGTCTGCTTTTTTCTACACTCTAAAGTTAATATAAGCTAACTACTTTGCTGACTCACTATACTTGAATGAAATAATGTTACAGTAAGAGGAAAAAGTATTTGATCCCCTGCTGATTTTGTCCCACTTTTGCCCACTGAAAAAGAAATGATCAGTCTGTAATTTTAATGGTCGGTTTATTTTAACAGTGAGAGACAGAACAACAACACAAATATCCAGAAAAATGCATTTAAAAAAAAAGTTATAAATTGATTTGCATTTTAATGAGTGAAATTAGTATTTGATCCCCTATCAATTAGCAAGATTTCTGGATCCCTGGTGTCTTCTATACAGGTAAAAAGCTGAGATTAGGAGCACTCTCCCAAAGGATCTCAGCTCATTACCTGTATAAAAGACACCTGTCCACAGAAGCAATCAATCAATTAGATTCCAATCTCTCCACCATGGCCAAGACCAAAGAGCTGTCCAAGGATACCATGACAAAATTGTAGACCTACACAAGGCTAAAATGGCCATTGCCAAGCAGCTTGGTGATAGGGTGACAACAGTTCAGTTATTTGCAAATGGAAAAAACACAAAATAAATGTCAATCCCCCTCAGTCTGGGGCTCCATGCAAGATCTCACCTTGTGGAGTTTCAGTGATCATTAGAACGGTGAGGAATTAGCCCAGAACTACACAGGAGAATCTTATCAATGATTTCAAGGCAGCTGGGACCATAGTCACCAAGAAAACAATTGGTAACACACTAAGGCTGTCCATACACTATACAATTTTCTTGTTCAACTTTCCTTTAGAATTACCAAAACCATATAATATAAGTTCAAACCTGAACACTTTCAATTTGTATGCAATCAGGCAGGCCCTTGCACTACATAGTTGAAGGTAAATCTAAAGGAAATTGAATAAGAAAATTGTATGGTGTATGGCCAGTCTTAGTCATGAAGAAATTAAATCCTGCAGCGCCCGCAATGTCCCCCTGCTTAAGAAAGCAGATGTACAGGCCCGTCTGATGTTTGCTAATAAACATCTGAATGTTTCAGAGGAAAACTGGGTGAAAGATGAGACCAAAATCAAGCTCTTTGGCATCAACTCAACTCGTAATTAGAGGAATAGGATAGGAACACCAGAGGGATTGTGTCCGTGATCCCCACGTCATTATGACTCACCATTCTGATCACTTCTTTGACAGCAGAGACATGTCCTGAACGAGAAGACAATAATGTGAAAAAAAAAAAACTGTTCCAATAACAAGTCCTTATATTCACACAAATATGCATTTACAGCCTGGTGATGCAATTGCAGCCTTTGCAACATGACCAAGGTCAAATTCCAGCAGGGAGGAATATCACAGAAAGTGGGTGACAGGCAGTTGGTGTTGCTGCTGAATTTTAGCCAATCGAGCAGCAGCTGGGTATGACCACCTCTGGTTGCTGCACACTTTTCAGGCCTGTAAGCAGGTTGGAAGTTTTCACCAGCTAGTTTGGTGCTGTCCTGGTCAGGAGGGTAGGAGTTGAGACCTTCCCCAGTTCTTTTGCTTTTTTGGTGGGTCATTTTGTTGGATCCGACCTACTAGTCCTGTGCCATATAAAAGGGACCATAGTTTAGAGCCTGGGGTTTGGCATAGGTGCCCGAGATTAGTCAGTCTGTGGACATTCTCAAGGGAGCCAGGAGGATGCTGGGTATCACTATCGGGATTTGAAGCTACCAAAGACACCAGTGCTGAAATTTGCCTCATAAGGATTCACACTTGTGTGAGAGAGCCTTAGAAGGACAATGATGAATGGAATGCACTTTTTCAGGTATGCAGGGGCAGCACACAAGCCTGTAGGTATAGTAAGGGAATTAGGACCATGTCTTCACTGTTGGATGGTGAAATGTCTATTTTTGTACTTTTGCCAAGTAAAGTATTTAAACATTGTCCTGCCTGGTCTGAAGTTAATAACAGGTGTGGCATAAGTAACCGGCACATACATAGTTTACCGAGTGGATCTCAACACATTGGGGTATGAAGACGTTAGTGAGGAATGGAGTAATGTGAAGAGACATGTGGTTGCCAAGAGTATTGGAAGTTTAATAAGCAGCCTGTCAATAGCGTGTACCTGTTATAGGTGGCATGCTGATGGTACGTTCAACTCTAAGTGTAGAGGTCCTTCTTAATGTTGAGTATTCCCCAATGGCAACTTCAACCTTGTCCCAGTGCATTGATGAAAATGGCACAAAGCAAAGGTACCCCATGTGCGTGAGTAAAGTGACCCTGTAACATAGTGCCAGCAGTACCCACGTGTGGTAGGCCTTCCATGTGACTCAATACTTGGCAACTAATGAGTTAATGAGTAAAAATGGGGGACATTACAAACTATCACCACCCTGCCCCCTTCCTGCTCACAGGCCTGCTGCACAACTTCCTGGAAGCCTGGATACCCAATAGGTTGGTGCTGTTGTCACAGATGATCTTGCCTTGCACAAAATGGCATGGCATCAGCTACATTTCAGCCTGCCTCTGAAGAGCCTGGAGGAGGGGGTAGAGGTGACTTAGATGTCACTGTCACTAAGTAACCCTATCCTGCATCTTCCCAGCTGCCAGCAAATTGATCCAGTGGGCCATGAAGGAGATGTAAAGTCCCTGTCCCTGCTTCTTGAACAGCATGTCTGCCACTGACCGTTTTCTCAAGCAGCAAGGAGACACATGCTAGTAGAGGGCAAGAATGGTCTTCTGTGTAAAATTAAAAGAAATAGTAGCCACCATGGAACAGCACAAGCTGCAAACTTGTGGAAGGAGGCAGACTCTACTAGCTGGAATGGGAGCAATTGTAAAGCCAGCAATTGCCAGTAATTAAAACGTCGGTCATGGGGTGACTTGGTTCATCATTTTAGTTCTGCTCCTGCAGCTGGAGAACAGATGCCCCCTGAGTCAAGATGTAGCAGGATGGCAGGGTGGGATTAGGAGACCTTTAGCACAGTTAAAGCCTATGCCTGGCCCTACTAACCTTGGCCCCATGCTGACGTTCTTCACTATAGAGACTGAACTTCAAGCTGAAGTTGCTTCCTAAAAGCAACTGCAGACCGGCTGGGTGCCTATGACCACCCACTTCTTTGAAGAGGTAACTTGGGTGACACATTTAAGGGTTAGTTATATATTATATAGGGAATGGCATTATAGTAGTTACTAAAAACAAACTGTAGATGGCAAAAAATTAATCAAATATTTTCTATTCCTAATGATTCAATTAGAGGATATAGGAAATTAGATACTTTGTACCTAGTTTTTTTCTCAAGATGCTACAAAATAGTTTAAATTGAGAAATCAAAATGAGTTCTATTTGTGACAACACAAAAATACAGAATTTCTTTCTATACAACCTTCTGTAATAAAATATCCAACTTCTCCCTAAAATCTTTAGAACAATAAAAATGAGCCATTGTAGAATTATAATAATTTAATTTCAACAGTACAATAAAAAACTATAATAAATAGAAGAAGTTTATTAAACAACAACTGATTAATAAAATATATAAATCGTCATCATAAACAAAAAATAGGTAACAAATGTCCCCCAACCCCAGCGCTTATATAGCAAAGGATTCTTATAACTCAAATGTTTTGCAGTTGGGGCTGCTGCTATAAAATCACATAAACATAAAACAAAAAAACATTTCAACTAATATAAAACAAATCAAAACGTTTAGCAGCACTCCTTAATGTTAACTGGATAACACCACGTGTCTTTGCAAACAGTGTAATACTGAACAAAGTTCATTAGTCCATCTCATTATGATTTTCTCCAAATAAATAAAAGTGCCTTCACCACACCACGTTTGCTTCACTTCCCAATATAGATTACACTCACCAGATCACTGGTTAATAAAGCCTCATATCAACCACTCCTCATAGGGAATTATCGGGAGATCACAAATATGCAGTGGGAATCTCGTCTTATATTAACACTCCACCATTAGATAGAAGAAGGCCCAGAGCAAAGAAAAAAGAGGGGGCTACATAGCGTAATATTGGGATCTGAGCTGGGATCGCTCAGCTGTCCTGTGCGGTCATTGGTTGCAGTTCCTTAAAAGTAAGGGTGTTCACATCGTGTGGCCACACCTACCGAAGAAGTCGTAATGACGAAACGCATCTGGGTGTGACCACGCGACACCCACGCCGTTGGCTGCTTTGTCTCCACCCAGGATCGCCGCTCTTGTTTTGAGAACAGAGGTGACAGAGACTGAGCGGAAGGAGCAGGTTACATTGAATTTGTTGAGGCATTGGGCTTTTTGTCATGCTGTGATATATTTGATCCATTGTGAGTGCATATAAAGAAGGGGGTTTTACTAATAAACCTTGTTTTACCAATATTACGCTATGTAGCCCCCTCTTTCTTCTTTCCATATATATTTTTGGGTTTGTTTACGCTGAGCCTACTTCTATCTAATGGTGGATTGTCAATATAAGACGAGATCCCCACTGCAGAGTTGTGATCTCCCGATTATTCCCTATGAGGTGTGGTTGATATGAGACTTTATTAACCAGTTATCTGGTGAGTGCAATCTATATTGGGAAGTGGAGCACACGTGGTGTGGTAAAGGCACTTTCATTTATTGAATCATTTGGAGAAAATCATTGGACTGATGAACTTTGTTCAGTATTACATTGTTTGCAATGACACGTGAGGTCATCTACAGTAGTTAACGTTAAGTTGTCATCATACTTGAGAAGGTCAGTTTTTCCATACAAAAAATAAAAAGGAAACACTTCATTACAAATCGGTGTTTATTGTGTCTTGAGCCATTTCATCTTCTGTACACTCATTATTGATGATCGTTTTTCCGTTTTTTTTTTTTTTTTTAAGTATTTTGGACCATAAGTAATGCAAGTAATTCAAGCCAACAATATACTACCTTAAAATGCAACATGATGGGCTGATGTCTATTGAAGCCCCTTATTTGTTACAGATGAAATATTACAGCTGGACAATAAGCTTCCTTTTTTTTGGAAAGGTGGTCAGTTGTGGCTTCAAAGTCTGGATTGGATACATTTGCATTTGGAAGGAAATCTCTTAACTTTGTAAACTAAAGAAGAATCACCATCGGTATTATTAGTTTTTTTTTTGTTGTTTTTATTTTATCAAACATTAGAAAAAGGGCGATGATGTGAAGAAATGTAATCTAAGCAATTTAGAATTTAGGATGAATGTGGTTGCCAGGTGTGATGGTTGCAACTTCTCCAAAAACCTTGGCATCCTGGAAAGCCCTGGTGGAGCCTTATTAAATGAAACATACAGGGTGGAGCCATTTGATGTCACACAGGGTTGAAAATTCTGTGTTTTTACTTTGCATTTTTAATTTTGACTTGAAAGGTATGTGGAGTGAAGCACAGGATCTCTAGTAGAGTTTAAAGACCCTAAAGAGGTTCTCATCGGGTTTCTTTTGAATCACACTCCAGAGAACAGGGCATGAAACAGGGTTATCTCAGAAAGAATCAAAGTGTATAAAGTTGTAGCACCCTCTAGCTAGTGTTCTAGGTGTAAATAGGTTTTGTTAGTGTAGGCAAATTGGTTTGGCTGTGAGCCAGGCTTGGGTTCAATATGGGTCAGGGTTGAATGACTCAGGGAGCCTGGATGAATCAGCAAGCAGCAGCTCTGGTACCTCCCCCTGTTTTCTGGAACCTTGGAGAAGCTATCAAATGCAGTGGGTGGAGGCTAGGAGGGACTATTTGGAAGATTTGAGAGAGCCCCAGCCAATCCCCAGCAGAAAGTGGCTGAAAGGGGACAGGCCACCTCATAAATAGCCATGAGTCATGCCAGCAGGGGCAGTCGGATGGAGGATGGGGATGGAGTGCTGAGGAGGCTGTCAGTGGCCCTCGAGGGTGCCCACTAGACTGACAGGGGTGACCTCAGGGCTGGGACTTGGGTGCTGGAAGGATCAACCACAGCACACAGAGGAACCCCTTCCTGAACCCCTTCCTGAAGGAACTGGAGCAAGGAAAGGACAGTGGGAGCAGGTCAGCACATCTGGGAGATCTCCTGAGAACCCACCCGGGTGGGCTGGTGAGTGCTCAGTTGGGAGGACTGTGGAGAAGTTAGCCAGGAGGCTAGTGAAAGGGGCAGCAGCAGCCAGGCGGGCTGGCAGTGCCTGAAGAGGTGATGCTGGGATCACTAGCCACAGGGATGTATGCTGGACACTGATCTTTTTTGCTACACACCAAGGGCCCTCAGGTTCCTGCCTATAACAGTGCTGTTTCAAATTAACTATCAGTGTGCCAGTATAGTACTGCAAGCAAGTGAGTGCTGGGGGAAGCAGAGTAATCTATATAGGCTATATATACCAATAGTTGTCGCTGGAATTGTTCTGAAGTCAAGTGGAAATCCCATAATTCCCAATCCCCATCCCGGTTCTAATCCCTCAAATAAATAACAAAAAAAAGTACTGGAGTGTTCTCTGACTCTTAATGCCTGTGGAAATTTGGTGTCCCTGGTTGTGCAGGGTGGGGGATCCCATTCTACTTGCGAGTCCTTAGGGGGTGCGCTTAAAAGTAAAGTGACAAAATTGGTTGCCAAATTCATTGCTTGGAGTCCTAAAAAAAAGCCAGTGTGTTTTAGGAAGCCCTAAGGGACCTTCTTCCTCAGGGTTTGGTAAAAAGCCAAAGCTGCATGCTCTGAACAGTATAAAACAAGTAATAACCTAGAAAACAAATTGAAGTGTAGAGCTACTCCAGTCACTAGTTTGATATCCAGAATATGATGTTTTAGTCTTTAATAAGCCCTGATGATGTGTTTCCTTTTTTTATTTTTTTATGTAATTCCATACAAAGAACTCTGACGCACCAATTTTGAGGTTTCCCCTTAATTAAAGCAGAGCAAAGTGCACCATGGAGGTCTCTCTCGGGTTTCTCCATGTCAGCTACTTGGTTCATACACTATAGAGAGCTTCAAATGCTAGATACAAAGATTACGCTGTAAGGTTTGGGTTAGTGAAGCTCCTGGGAAAACTGGTTGGTGTTTTGGCTTTATCTGAGATTTTTTTATTATAAGTGTTTTTAGACCTTCTGAAAAAAGGGTTCCTATCTGAGGATTAGCTGCAGTTCAATTATGTAGAGGTGTTTACACCTAAGTGTGGATTTGGTTGAAGTACTGGAGGCATTGGTGATACTGTGTGAGTGCGATCATCTGCAGGAAAAAACAATGACATTGACAAGTTATAAAACAAAACAACTCTACTTGATCTAGCACTATACTTATTCATAGTTTAGTAGTTTTATATTAAATGTAAACTAATGTATATTTCCTGTACGTTTTCACAGTAATTTTTTGATGGATGTGACTTACATCCTTAAAGGAGAAGTACAGCCAAAGTGCAGTTCATTTTGCGCTCCTGTGACCAGTTTTCAGCAGACAGTGGGCTGAAGGTAGTCCAGGCTCGAGCAAGATTGCAACCATATGGTCAAGACCTGCCCACATGCCTGAACCGGCACTCAGCTCTGCCACTCAGCAAGCTGCTCACAGCCTGAGCCATTCTCTCACACCCCCTCCACAGCGCAGTAATAGGGGAGGGGGGCAGAGAAAAGAGCTGGTGACTGACAGTCACTAGCTCTTTGCTCAGGGAGTTCTGAGAACCGAGCGATCAGTGGGGTTTGACCGCGGGGGAGAAATTACCTAGCATCCAGCTAGGTAAGCATGAATCTGCAAAAACCCTGATTCCCATACTTCTTTTTTAAAGTATATAGAAAGCTAAAATACGTATTTATTGTAGAGAGTAGGAAAAAATAAAAAACAATGTCAGATTGGTTTGCCTTCTTTGTTACATTTGTTCTCCCTAAATTTCCTGTTCCCTAGACACAACTGTAAGTCAGATGATATTTCTTCAAAAAGTGAAGGAAATCTTATCTTAGGCACCTCCAGTGGAGATGTTCACTTGAAAAATATCCACTCTCTTCATTTTGCAGTGACAGCTCAACATTTTGGATTTTTCCTCCATTTTGGCTTCAGTGAAGGTGGTCACCAGGACAGATAAAGAGGTTTAATCCTCCAAATGGAGACACACACAGCAATAAAACCTGGCCAGTGGGTAATCAATATATCACCAGTGCCCCATAATCCACTGCTCAGGTGCAGGGAATAAATTAATGATGTCACGTCAGAAGGGGCGGGGACAATTAATTGGTTTTTATTAAAATCCATAATTAATATTGTAAGGGTAAGTTAGTTAGACAGAGAGAGTCTTAGGTCAAACAGCTGGCTTGGTGGCGTAGGTGCTAGAATAATGTCCCGGGCTTGCAAATGCGAGGTTGTGAGTTTGATTCCCTGGCCAGCAGATGAGTAATATTAATTATGGATATTAAATAAAACCTATTAAATTAATTATGGATGTGGAACACGAAGCTCATCACTACTTGTGGGTGACTTGACATACAACTAGTGCTGCCCTATATTTTGTATCTGTGTAAAGAGACACCATTATTTCTGCTCGGTAAATTAAACAAATCTGGAAGTGTTTTCCAATGCTGTGAGAAGACTTCCAAGCGATATTAAAAGTGGGGAGCTTAGGGGAAGAGTATGGGTAGTATTATGAGCATGGAGCCAACAAAAAGTAGAAAATCCTATGTGTTTCCAATTTTGAATAAACAAAATGTTTTAAAATGTAGCTAAGCCAACCAAATTTATTTACTATAGGTGTAGGTCCAAAAAAGTTGGGACACTGTACAAATTGTGAATAAAAACAGAATGTAATGATGTGGAAGTTTCAAATTTTAATATTTTATTCAGAAAACAACATAGATGACATATCAAATGTTTAACCGCTTGCCGACTGCTCACAGTATATTTACTGCGGCAGTCAGCCCCTCACAGGCAGAGTGACGTAGGTCTACGTCGCTAGCCTGTGAGGCTCTGGGGAGCAAGCGCGCGCCGCCGGAGGCGCGCTGCCGCTCCCACGCGGTCACGAACACCCCACGCGTGTGACCGGCGGACCCGATGTCCGCCGGTCACTCGGTGATCGTCGGTGGAGAGGGAGAAAGGCAGGCGGCTAGTGTAAACAAGCCGTCTGTCATTCTCCCCTGTGTAGAAACAATGATCATAGGATTCTACTATGTAGGACCGTTGATCATTGTTCCTACAGCTCAAGCCACAGCCAATCACAGTTAGAATCACGCCCCTAGGGACACACACCACCACTCCTTCTCAAATAAAGTTAACCCCTTCACTGCCAGTGTAATTTTACAGTAACAGTGCATATGTATAGCACTGATTACTGTAGAAATGTCACTGGTAACCCCAAAAGTGTAAAAAATGTCAGTCAAGGGTCCGATCTGTCCGCCGCAATGTCGCAGTACCGCAAAAAAATTGCAGATCGCCGCCATTACGCGTTAAAAAAACCAACAAAAATGACAAAAATCTTTCCCTTTGTTAGTAAACGCGATACCTTTTGCGCAAACAAATAAAAATACACTTTTTGCAATTTTTTTTACCAAACATATGTAGCATAAAACAAATTGGCCGAAAATGTTAAAAAATTTAGATTTTTAAATTTTTTGGGGGGAATTTCATATAAAAAAATTTGAAAAATATTGTTATTTTTGCAAAATTTACGCTCTTTTTTTGTTTATAGCGCATGATCAAAAAATCACACAGGTGATCAAATACCACCAAAAGAAAGCTCTGTTTGTGGGTACAGCATCGCACGACTGCGCAATTGTCCATTAAAGTCACGCAGTGCCGAATCGCAAAATACCCCCTGGTCAGGAAGGGGGTAAAATCTTAAGGGGGCTTAAGTGGTTAAACTGAGAAAATGTATAATTTTAAAGGAAAAATAAGTTGATTTTAAATTTCATGGCATCAACACATCTCAAAAAAGTTGGGACAAGGCCATTGTTTACCACTGTTTGGTACCCCCTCTTCTTTTTATAACAGTCTGCAAACATCTGGGGACTGAGGAGACAAGTTGCTCAAGTTTAGGAATAGGAATGTTGTCCCATTCTTGTCTAATACAGGCTTCTAGTGGCTCAACTGTCTTAGGTCTTCTTTGTTGCATCTTCCTCTTTATGATGCGCCAAATGTTTTCTATGGGTGAAAGATCTGGACTGCAGGCTTGCTATTTCAGTACCTGGATCCTTGTTCTACGCAGCCATGATGTTTTAATTGATGCAGTATGTGGTCTGGCATTGTCATGTTGGAAAATTCAAGGTCTTCCCTGAAAGAGACGACGTCTGGATGGGAGCATATGTTGTTCTAGAACTTGGATATACCTTTCAGCATTGATGGTGCCTTTCCAGATGTGTAAGCTGCCCATGCCACACGCACTCATGCAACCCCATACCATCAGAGATGCAGGCTTCTGAACTGAGCGCTGATAACAACTTGGGTGGTCCTTGTCCTCTTTAGTCCGGATGACATGGCGTCCCAGTTTTCCAAAAAGAACTTCAAATTTTGATTCGTCTGACCACAGAACAGTTTTCCACTTTGCCACAGTCCATTTTAAATGAGCCCTGGCCCAGAGAAAACGCCTGCACTTCTGGATCATGTTTAGATATAGCTTCTTTTTTGGCCTATAGAGTTTTAGCTGGCAACGGCGAATGGCACGGTGGATTGTGTTCACCGACGATGTTTTCTGGAAGTATTCCTGAGCCCATGTTGTGATTTCCATTACAGTAGCATTCCTGTATGTGATGCAGTGCTGTCTAAGGGCCATGGGCATCCAGTATGTTTTTTTGGCCTTGACCCTTAAACACAGAGATTGTTCCAGATTCTCTGAATCTTTGGATGATATTATGCACTGTAGATGATGATAACTTCAAACTCTTTGCAATTTTACTCTGAGAAACTCCTTTCTGATATTGCTCTGCTATTTTTTGCCGCAGCATTGGGGGAATTGGTGATCCTCTGCCCATCTTGACTTCTGAGAGACACTGCCACTCTGAGAGACTCTTTTTATACCCAATTATGTTGCCAATTGACCGAATAAGTTGCAAATTGGTCCTCCAGATGTTCCTTATATGTACATTTAACTTTTCCGGCCTATTATTGCTACCTGTCCCAACTTTTTTGGAATGTGTAGCTCTCATGGAATCCAAAACGAGCCAATATTTGGCATGACATTTCAAAAAGTCTCACTTTCAACATTTGATATGTTATCTATATTATATTGTGAATAAAATATAAGTTTATGAGATTTGTAAATTAGTCCATTACTTTTTTACTCACAATTTGTACAGTGTCCCAACTTTTTTGGAATTGGGTTTGTATATGGCTCGCAAAGGCCTGGCCGAAAAACTCCCAGAGATGGCATCATTCCAGTCTGCCTTGTTGCTTGAACATTGCTAAGACACCCTAGCCAAATAAACCCCCACGCATGTGCTCTTTCTCCCCTGTTGCAGTAGCTCTAAACTCAGTGATGCTGCGATGGGGGAGATAATGGACCACACATATGTGGGGATTTGAGAACTTGTCCCTGTGATGGTGGGTGTGATCAGTAATGGCTGTGAGTATCTTGGCAACATTAGACAGTTTGTTTTTATTTACAGGCACCCCGTTTTTTGGTAAAGGTGAACTAATCCTTTATAAAATAAAAAAAAAAACGGCCCCATCCTAAGCAACTTCTGGAATGAGACTTTCAGTCTAATTTCGGAAGTAGCCCAATCCAAAGTCCCCCTGTCTCCTGGTCTAACTATACTCAATTTTTGTATTGGAAACTTTCCCCCACACTTACATAGTTAAAACCCACATCTTATTGGCCTCTAGGCTATCAGTCACCAGATTATGGAGAACTATCACTTCCCTATCAGTGGAGAATATGGTCCAATTGATTCAGACCCACTGCAGTTATGAGACATTGATGGCTCCCACCAGGATTGCTTTCTGAACGTACTGTACGCTAGAACAACTCTGTGATTCTACACCTAGAATGTAATTCAGTTTTGTATGTTTACACCAAATATTATAATCCTTATGTTATATTTGGCTTGTATGAGAATTATATCATTTGATTGCTCTACATCCGCATTGTCATGATATATGGTTTGTTTCTTTTTGCTAAAATCCTAAAAAATTATTGAAATGAAAAAAATAAAAATAAAACCTACCATGTCCTTTGATAAAAACAGCTGATCTTCTCACGATGAAGTCCTCCTTAGTTCAGGATAATGTTTGGAGGTATAATGTAAAATGAAACTTGAAACACTGACAGTCGACAAGGATAAGATGATAACCAGCACGTTCGAACCAATTAGAATATAGTAAATTATATATGTACCCATCTGCAAAAAAAAAAAAAACAATGGATATATATACATAGTTTTCCTACATTTAACATTTATTTTGCTAACTATAGACAGTCAGACTCTTCATTATCCAGCACTTCCAAGAATGTCTGCTGCCCGCATCCCCTGCTGCACTCTGTGGTTCAGTCCTCTGACCTCTATGGTCCTGCTGAGTCCTGTTGATAATGTTGAAAAAGAAGTGATAACCACAGCCAAAATGGGGGGGGGGGGGCATAGGCATCTCTGATACTCCCAGAAAAGTCAAATGCTGAAGAATCATATAGATGCTGCAGTGCTTAAATCAAGAGAAAACATAAGCCACCAGAGAGTATATTATTTGATGGAATCACCCAATACTGCATTGTAGGAAGAAAGGGGATGTATCATGTTCTAGTCTGTTACGTTGCCCAAATGACAACAAGTACAGGCTCAATGTGTGGAAAATGGTCAAAGTTATGGCGCAGAAGTGTAAATGACCTATGACCCGGGGGGGGGGGGGGGTCGTGGTGTTTCCGAAGGGACTCTTGCAGGGTTCCAGGACACTTTGGAGCAACTCCTCTTAAGAGATTGATGGTTCTCTGGACTGATAATGACAGCAAAGGGCGCATCTGAGCGTAGTGGGTTAAAACATATTTATTGACGTAGACAATTGGCAACTTGCACAAATCATAAGGGGTAGCTTGCAACAGGGGCATAACTACAGGGGTTGCAGGGGTTGCAATTGCAACTGGGCCCCATGCTCCAGGGGGTCTGTGCAGGTTCCCTGTACACCTGGATAGGAGGGGTGGCGGGGGCAGCATGTAGAGAAATCACTGTCCTCCTTTTTCCTCCTGTAGCTGCAGGAGGAAAATGGAGGAGATTGGTTCCTCTGTATGCTGCCCCTGCCACTCCTCCTATCCAGTTCACTTGTGTTACCACCCCCCCCCCCCCCACTGTGCTGCCGGCTTCCTCCCTCCCCTCTCCTGCCGGCTGCTGCAGGGGATGTGTCACAATAGAGAACCAGGAAGGAGTTATGTAATTGGTATGGTAAATATGTAATTTACCAGCTCCTTCCTTTTCTGAATGGACAGAGTCATAGTCAGTGACATTGTAAATAAATAAAATAAAATGATAAAAAATAATACAATTAAAATACCAAAAAATTTAAAACTACTGACTCCAGTAGGTGAAATTCCAGGATCGCAAAGGTCACACTTGCGACTGGGCCCTGGCATTCCACCACCGTGGGTGGCCCCAAGATGGCAGGAAGGGGGCCCACTGCAGAACTATTGAACGGGCCCCAGGATCAGTGATTGAGGTGGCTTCAAATACGTCTGGATGTGGGGGGCATGGTTACGTGTTGGTTAGTTTGTTTGACGAAGAGGCGGGCCGCTTTAAAATGTGTATCCATGCCCCTGCATTCCAGACATACAGTCTCTCACAAAAGTGAGTGCACCCCTCACATTTTTGTAAGTATTTTATTATATCTTTTCATGTGACAACACTGAAGAAATGACACTTTGCTACAATGTAAAGTAGCAAGTGTACAGTTTGTATAAAAGTGTAAATTTGCTGGCCCCTCAAAATAATTTAACACACAGCCATTAATGTCTAAACCACTGGCAACATAAGTGAGTACACCCCTAAGTGAAAATGTCCAAATTGGGCCCAATAAGCCATTTTCCCTCCCAGATGTCATGTGACTCGTTAGTGTTACAAGGTCTCAGGTGTGAATGGGGAGCAGGTGTGTTAAATTTGGTGTTATCGCTCTCACTCTCTCACACTGGTCACTGGAAGTTCAACATGGCACCTCATGGCAAAGAACTCTCTGAGGATCTGAAAAAAAATAATTGTTGCTCTTCAAAAAGATGGCCTAGGCTATAAGAAGACTGCCAAGACCTTGAAACTGAGCTTCAGCATGGTGGCCAAGATCATATAGTGGTTTCACAGGACAGATTCCACTCAGAACAGGCCTCGCCATGGTCGACCAAAGAAGTTGAGTGCACGTGCTAAGCATCATATACAGAGGTTGTCTTTGGAATTAGATGTATGAGTGCTGCCAGCATTGCTGCAGAGGTTGAAGGGGTGGGGGGGTCAGCCTGTCAGTGCTCAGACCATACGCCGCACACTGCATCAAATTACTCTGCATGGTTGTCATCCCAAAAGGAAGCCTCTTCTAAAGATGATGCACAAGAAAGCCCACACACAGTTTGCTGAAGACAAGCACACTAAGAACATGGATTACTAGAACCATGTCCTATGGTCTGATGAGACCAAGATAAACGTATTTGGTTCAGATGGTGCAAAGCGTGTGTGGCAGCAACCAGATGAGGAGTACAAGGAAAAGTGTGTCTTGCCTGCGTGTGTGGCAGCAACCAGGTGAGGAGTACAAGGAAAAGTGTGTCTTGCCTACAGTCAAGCATGGTGGTGGGAGTGTCATGGTCTGGGGCTGCAGGAGTATTAGGGGGAGGGGGCCAGGGGGGAACAGCATTGTATTAGGGGGAGGGGGGGCGGATCAGCATTTTATTAGGGGCCCTAATACAATGCTGATTCCCCCCTCCCCACAAATACAATGGTGCCCCCCGGTCCCCTTCCCCTAATACAATGCTGCCCCCCCTGGCCGCCTCCTCCTAATACAATGCTGATCCCCCCCTGGCCCCCTCCCCCTACTACAATTCTGTTCCCATCCCCGGTCCCCTTCCCTTAATACAATGCTAAATCCCCCCTTGCCCCCTTCCCCTAATAAAATTCTGTTCCCCCCAGGCCCCCTCCCCCTAATACAATGCTGATCCCCCCTCCCCTAATACACTGCTGACCCCCCTGGCCCCCTCCCCCTAATACAATGTTGTTTCCTCCCTCCCCCTAAATTTGGGGGGGATCAGCATTGTACTAGGGGGAGGGGGCCAGAGGGGGACAGCATTGTATTAGGGGGAGGGGGCCAGGGGGAACAGCATTGTATTAGGGGGAGGGGGGGCAGATCAGCATTGTATTAGGGGCCCTAATACAATGCTGATCCCCCCCCAAATGCAATACACGAGGACGAGGCCCCCCCCCAAGCCCCTTTACTTTTACCTTGCTGTCTACAACAGGGCAGCCCAGGCTCCACTCACTCAGTCAGTGTGTCTCAGACGACCTGCTGGCTGCTGCGATGCTGGCGTCACTTCTGTGTGGGAGGGAAGGGAGGGATCGGATGCCGTGGCCCTTCACGCAGTCAGGAGATCCGCCACCGTGCAGCTGCCGCCCGCCGGATATGACATCATGCAGCTCACAGAGGCTGGTGTAGGAAAGAATCCGTGCAGTGCAGTGGGCTGGCCCCATCTCAAAGCGGCCCCAGGGCCGGTGGCCTACCCAGAAATTTCCCAGTATCCCGGTAGGCCATTCCGGCCCTGCCTCCAAGATGACCACTGCCTTGCTAAATAAGCTGAGGGTAAAGGTGATGGACTGGCCAAGCATGTCTCCAGCCCTAAACCCTATTTAGCATCTGTGGGGCATCCTCAAATGGAAGGTGGAGGAGCGTAAGGTCTCTAACATCCACCAGCTCCGTGAAGTCATCATGGAGGAGTGGAAGAGGACTCCAGTGGCAACCTGTGAAGCTCTGGTGAGCTCCATGCCCAAGAGGGTTAAGGCAGTGCTGGAAAATAATGGTGGCCACACAAATTATTGACACTTGGGCCCATTTTTGACATTTTAACTTAGGGATGTACTCACTTTTGTTGCCAGTGGTTTAGATATTAGTGGCTGGCTGTGTGTTGTTATTTTGAGGAGACAGCAAATTTACACTGTTATACAAGTTGTACACTCACTACTTTATATTGCAGCAAAGTGTAATTTCTTCAGTGTTGTCACATGAAAAGATATCATAAAATATTCACAAAAATGTGGGGGGTTTACTAACTTGTGTGAGATACTGTACGTGAAGCCACCTCCGGTGCCACATTCGTTCCACCCCTCTGGCATTCTCCAAGGCTCCATCCATAATTTATTGGATCCTAATGGCTGCTGTACTTTGTCACATCCCTGCCACCCAGAGGACCTTAGGAACTGCATGAGAGACTGGGACTGATGCCACAGTGACTTATCGTTCCTGCGCTTCTCCATCTAACTCTGTGAGTTGCCATAATATATGCATGTTTACCTTTTATATACTGCTACACTTAAGCTGGCCATACATTATACAATTTTCTTGTTCAATTTCCTTTAGATTTACCTTCGACTATGTAGCACAAGGGCCTGCCTGATTGCACACAAATTGAAAAAAATGTTTAATATAAATGAAAATTGTACATGAAAATTGTATAATGTATGGCCAGCCCTAGTCTGCTGCCCCATGGGGTGTCTTCTTGGTATTTCAGCTGTATGTGCTGTTTGTCCCAATTGAGGAAGTGCATACAGCGTATTGAAGACTCACCTCATAGGCATTTATTTTATGATGTGCAAGCTACCCCTTATGATTTGTGTAAGTTGCTAATTGTTTACTTCAATGAATATGTTTTAACCCACTACACTCAGATGCGCCCTCTTCTGTATATATCTATCACTGTATAGAAAAGCTCATGCTTTATGTTTTCTTTTAACATCCATCAATTTTTCAGTTCATCTAGCCTATTTGACTGAAACCTATCTTTATGTGGAGCTATCACATCGGTTGTAATTTGAATATCTCCTCTATAAAAGGACTGGTCGTCTTAGGAGGAACTTAAAGCTAGGGCAATTTTATTTACTACAGACAGAGGGTCGGAAAGTGGCACTGACCAAGCAAAGGCTTTTCGGCTTTTTTTAGCCATATGACACAACACGGGTGCATAGAATACAAATACTTTGACAGATAAGTGTCTCTGTGTGTGTAATAACTGTAATTATATTTTTCATTGGAGAAGCCCTTTAAGACAATCTTTTTTAAAATGGAGTTTGAATTAATTAGGTGTAGAACACTCTAGCTAGTATAAATAGGTTTAGTTGTAGGCAAATTGGCTTGGCTGAGAGCCAGGCTTGGGTTGTAAATCTGGGTCAGGGATTAGTGACTTAGGGGCTGGATGACTCATCCTGACAGCTCTTCTGGTGATTCCCCTGTTCTCTGGATATTGAAGAATGTTCTAGACATAGTGGGTGGAAGTTAGGAGGGGTTGTTAGGAATAAGCATGAGGACCATTTCCCAAACCCCAGTGAAGGGCTGGCAGGAGGGCAGGCCTTCCCATAAATAGGCATGAGTTATGCCAGCAAGGGGCAGTCAGGTGAAAGATGGAGTGCTATGGAGACTGTCGGTGGCTCTTGAGGGTGCCTCCTAGTCTAGGGGTGTGACCTCGGGCCTGGGGCTCAGGTGCTGGAGGATTCCCCCTAAAAACAAAAATGGAAACCCTTCCTGGATGCACAGGAGCAAGGAGAGGACAGCAGGAGTAGGTCAGCACATCTGGAATATCTCCTGAGTTGGGTGGGCTGGTGAGTGTCAGGCTGGAGGACTGTGGGGAGAAGTTAGCCTGGAGGGCTAGTGAAAGGGGCAGCTGAGGTTAGAGGGGGTTTGGCAGTGCCTGAAGAGGTGGTGCTGGGATCAGTAGGTACAGGAGGAATGTATGCTGGACACTGAACTATTGCTTCACAACTAAGGGGCCTCGGGTTCCTGCTTGTAATGGTTTTTTGCTTCATCTGACAGAGTAACTGTTGGATAATTCACAGTGTTCCAGCTGATTTATGTAAGCAAGTAAGTGCAGGAGGAAGAAGTGGAGCTGTATATAGAGACTGTATATAGGAAGAGGTGTCCCTGAAGTTGTCGTTAAAGTCAAGTGGGCATCCTATAATCTGTAATCCCTATCCAAGTTTATATCCCCTCAATAAAACAAAACAAAACAAAACAAAAAAACAAAGTTGCAGACTGTTTTCTGAATATGAGTGTGTGTAGAAATTTGGTGTGCCTGGCTGTGCAGGTTAGGGGATCCCAGTATACTTGTGACTCCTTAGGTGGTGAGCTACATATGTATCAAAAACTTACAAATGGCTGTTCGCACATGGACCCAAAATGAGAAAAGGAAGGACATTCAAAGTTCTGCAGGTCCTGTAGGTCGAGGATGCTGAGTACCAACCCGACACAACTGAAAACCAATGACCATACGTTTAAGGAAAGAAAACTCTTGACCTACAGAGAGAAAATGGATAAGATATCAGTAAGGATAGCGTTAACCCCCTACATTAATCAGACCTCCCACCACAATGTATCGCCTTTCCCCACTTCACCCATTGGTTTAGCTTGACACTGATGCAAAATTTGAGCTCTTAAGATTTTTTTTTTGTTTACAAACTTATATTCAGGGTAAAACAAATGCAGTACAATTAGATGAATACTATTACATTATAAAACAAAAGGGTAACCATAAGACCAAATGCATTAACAGGTAAGGCATCAAACATGTAATAATTTGGTGATATAAATGTACATTGATAAAAGACATAAATATGACTACTTGGTTCCTTTTTGATATATAATCTCCTCGTTAAAGAAGGAGAGAGTGAAAAGGTCTCTTTCTAAACATCCAAAGGTCGAAAGAAGATCTCTGAGTAACTAAACCAAGGATTCCATTTTTTATCGTAGAACTTTATAGAGTTATACAAGGTATGAAAATCTTTTCAACAAGACTGACAGTATTCATTCTATTTTTCTATTGAATAATAGGAACCGTTGGAGATTTCCAGTGTGAAGCTATAAGCCATAGTATTGAAACACTGATAGTATGGAGCAATCTCATTTGGGGAATTGATAATTGTGGGATGGCACTAAATAAAAGACAGTTCATCATTGTGAGGTTTATCTGATTGTCTGAGATGGTTAATGCAAAGTTTGATAATTGGCTCCAAATATACCGTATGAAACTTTATCACAATTCCAAAAAATTTGTGAAAAGGAGCCTGGAACCGAGCAGCCCCTAAAGCACGTTGAGGGGACCGATGGGAACATGGCATTTAATTTGGTGGGTGTGTAATACCATCTTGTGAAAAGTTTAATTGCGGTGTCTCTAAACAATAAGGATCTAGTGCATTTACGAAGATTGGTGACACTTTCATTCCATTAATCTAAGGAAAATGTAGAGCTACATTCTGACTCCCATTTCAGCATGTAGGGAATAGGGATGATCGAACGGTTCGGGTCGACCATCGGTTCGACCCGAACATTGGCTGTTCGAGGTTCGGCCAAATTCCGAACTCTTTGCTGAAAAAGTTTGGAATTCGGAAACCAGAATTGACCAAAATGCAATGGTACAGGAAATGGGCTTTAAAAGCCCGTGATTGGACCAGAACCCTCAGTAAAAGCCAATTGAGGGGGAAGGAGAATGCTAGGAATGTGATTGGAGTGACTAGGGGGTCCAGAGGCCAATCATTAGTGAATACGCCCCCCAGTATATAAGATAGCCCCGCCAAATTCCTAGCATTGTAATACAGGGACATGGAAGAGAGTGGAAGCAGTTCTGTTACTTCTGCTTCAAAAGTGTAATTTAGCAATTATTAGTGTGAGGAAAGGGATATCTAGTGTAGTTAGGGTGCTATTTTCCACTTTAGTTAGAATCAAAAATCTAGTTTCTGTAGGGAAAGTGTTAAGTGCCAGGGTGACCGTAGTGTAGTGTAGGGTGAACTGACTCTGACTGCTATGGCAGGGTGACCAAACCCTTCCATGTCAGGGTGACCGCAATAGAGAAAAGATTGTTTCTCTTAGGTCATTTATAGAACAGTGATATGGCTTCTCGCCGGTCAGCCTGCTTTTTGCTGCAGGCGTTTATAGGGCTTATGGCTCCGCTCCTATCACACCTATATATGTGTAAGTGTAAGTGTATAAATACATATAAGTATGTGTGTATATATACCCCTATACACACGTTCAGATGTTATGCCTGCCTCCAAAGACACCAAAAAATGCCTGCAACAACACACCTGGGCGGTTTTTTTTGGCGCTAGCGTTTTTTTGGGCATTTTTTTTGGCATCTTTGGAGGCAGGCATAACATCTGAACTTCTGTGTAGGGGTTTATATACACACATACGTATATGTATATATACACCTACATATATATAGGTGTGAAAGTAGCAGAAATCTATGCTTGCGCTAATGAAATAATTAACACCCATATGGCTCCGCTCCTATCACACCTATATATGTGTAGTGTATAAATACATATAAGTATGTGTGTATATATACCCCTATACACAAGTTCAGATGTTATGCCTGCCTCCAAAGACCCCAAAAAAATGCCTGCAACAACACACCTGGGCGGTTTTTTTTTGGCGCTAGCGTTTTTTTTTGGGCATTTTTTTGGCGTCTTTGGAGGCAGGCATAACATCTGAACTTGTGTGTAGGGGTATATATACACACATACTTATATGTATATATACACCTACATATATATAGGTGTGAAAGTAGCAGAAATCTATGCTTGCGCTAATTAAATAATTAACAGGCATATGGCTCCGCTCCTATCACACCTATATATGTGTAAGTGTATAAATACATATAAGTATGTGTGTATATATACCCCTACACACAAGTTCAGATGTTATGCCTGCCTCCAAAGACACCAAAAAAAAAACGTTAGCGCCAAAAAAAACCGCCCAGGTGTGTTGTTGAAGGCATTTTTTTGGGGTCTTTGGAATATGTATTTATACACTTACACATATATAGGTGTGATAGGAGAGAAGCCATATGGGTGTTCATTTTTCCTTAGCGCAAGCATAGGTTTCTGCTCCTTTCACACCTATATATGTGTATGTATATATACATACATGTGTGTGTGTATAGATACCCCTTCACAGAAGTTCTGATGTTATGCCTGCCTCCAAAGAACCCCAAAAAATGCCCAAAAAAACGCCTGCTGCAAACCGGCAAGGTGTGAAAATAGCGGAGCCATATCCCTGTTCTATATTAATTCTAATACAAACAAACTTTTTTTTCTGGTTCTGGACATGCCACAGAGCTGAAACTTCACAGGTACACTTTTTAGACCCCCCCCCCCCCCCCCCCAGACACTAAATCCAAAGAAATCTAATTTAAAAGAAATCTAATTAAAAAAAAAAAAAATAATTCAATAATTGGCTCTCTATCAAAAATGACAATTTTTAAGAACTTCTTTTTGTGTGATTAATATGTATGACCCAGAACCCTAGGCACTTTTTAGGGGCATTTATTGGGTTTTAGGGCTTCAAAATGGTGTTTTTTGATTACCGAAGTTCAGGTCCCATTGATTTCAATGGGGTTCTGAAATCCGGGCCGAACTTTCGGGAAGTTTGGGTGTTCTGGTCAAACCGATCTTTTCAAAAGTTCGATCATCCCTAGTAGGGAAGCTTTTTTTGAGAGTTTGCTTTTATAAGATTGCTATAAATCTCTGAGATTAGTCCCTGTCCTCTAGGGTTTTTAAGACATAACTGTTCAAAAAAAGTAGGAGGTCCAATATCAGTGATTCGAAATTGCGAATCATAAAAGTGTCTAATTTGTAAGAAGTTCCTATATTCACTATGAGGGGTATGGTACTTTGTTTGAATTGTAGAAAAATTAATAAAAGTAGAGTTATTGACAAATTTATGTAAATAAGTGAGGTCAGTGGTTATCCACCATGAAAAATTCTCTGGTTTGTATAGTCCCGAAAGGAATTTAGGGTCCCCTAAAAATGAGGCCTGAGGAGGAGAACCCAAAATCAACCCAAATGTTGTTTTATATTGTCTGCAAAGTTGTAGGGATTGATACACCAATTGATTCAAGGGGGCAATTTTCTTCGGTGAGAAAACCTTTGCCAACAAGTGGCCCAAAAGTGAGAATGGAGTTATTGGGTCCCTCTCAAAATTAACCCATGGGACATCTGATTTTGTAATGTGCCACTGTCCAATTTGTGAAAATCTTGCAGCTAAAAATAGTATAGCCAAAAATCCAGAAGGCCGAAGACTTGGAGAAGCGAGGGTGGGAGTCTGACCAAACAAATTTATTGATTTCTTTTTGAAATTTAGTAATAAAGATTTTATTAATTCTGATAGTTATTGCTCTGAAAAGGTACAATAACTTTGGAAGGATAGTCATTTTAATGGCAGTGATTCTACCTAAGAAAGGATAAATGATATGACTTCCAGATCTTTAGCAAATTTCTTAGTTTGAGAAAAAGTGGGGTTTTTGGAGAACAGGGAATCAAGTATAGGGGTCAGGCGGGTCCCTAAATACCAAAGAGGGGGAAGGCCCTAAAGCACCATATAAGAGTAAACGGGTATAAATGAAATAGTTCCCTAACAAAAAATACTGACACAGAAATATATCAAAATGACAATAATTTATTAGAAATACAATGTAATACAATGTGAAAGAAAAAAGGAACCGAACCTTCCCCTTGATCACAGTAAAAAACAGACTATATAGTCATTAAAAACAAGAACACATGCACCCCACACACGTCCTGACAAAGCTGATTAGTCAGCGAAATGCATTGACGTCACACCACCTGTCTGCTGTGTCTCACCTGAGCTCTCGTCAGCCTGGAGCATGAGAGGTCGAGATTGAATGTCAGCCTTTAATTTTTGAGCTATTTGGAGATGCCATGGACTCTGCAGTTTTTTCTGGACTGATCTACCACACATTTGCTGATCTATCCACTATGATTCCTGTGAGGTATCTTCATTTTTAGTGCTTCTCTTTTTGTGTGTATGCCCTACGGGCTCTGCATCGATCCCCACCACCTCTATTCCTGGAGTGTTCACTCGGCCATTTGATCCAGGGCCAATCCCAGTATCAGACTCTGTACATGTACCTGCAATGGTGAATATATCCTTTATTCCAGCCCTGGAGACCCGCACTGAATGGTTCCATCTTCAGTGCTATTAGTGATAACTTTGCATCATTGTATCCTGTGAAATACAGATTTCCAGTTTCTGCTAATATTCAGAAGCAGTATAGCTCTAAGTGTGTGGTCGTGACTTTGAAATATTTGCTTTCCAATTTTGGAGACCCGCATTGAATGGATGCACTGATCTGCGGAGGTTTTCTGTTACTCACTATATTGCACCTATTTACGTGCTGATCTATGACTCCTGCTGCATCAGGTGCTACATGATTGCTACACATTTACCGGCCTCCGAAGTGTATATATATATATATATATACTGTACTGGATCACTCTAAAGTGTTTGGGCTGTTTGATGGAAGCAACTTACTGAGAAGCACTTTCTGGCATGCAATTTTCCAAAGGTACCCCGCTGGACGGTATGGACGGTATGGACGGTATGGACGGTATCAGTCTTCATCATTTATTGACTTTGTTGTGTCCTTTTCAGCTCCATAGCTCATTGGCTTCATCACTTGTGGAGGGATTTATCTCTCCATGTGGGACATCGTTCTCTTCATTCCATTTAGAGTATCAGTTCCTCGCTGTGTCTCTCAGGAGGAACTGGTTATATGAATACACTGTTTATTGCCTAGTTTACACTTACCCAATTCATTTATTTATTATATGGATATTGGAATTATTTATGTGTTTATGCTAGGCTCCTTTCTGTCTACCACTGGAATTGTTAGAGCCCCCTCTTTTTATGCCCTTTCTCTTTGAGATATGGCTTTGCTGTGCATTTCCTGCTTAATGAGATAATGCTTTACTTCCAGTGTTAGAGAGGCTCCATTTTGTTGGCTGGCTTACCACACCCAGACAGTACTGGTCCCTTGCCGAATTGGTTGGGACGAGCAGTTTTGGTCTGCCTGTGTGTGTATCTATCCAGCGGCTATTCATCATCTATAGCTCAGTGCCTGGATCCTTCACTTGTTCCAGCTGATGTCCATCCTTGCATGTGTAAGGGTCCTGACACTGATTGGCTTTGTGTGATAGCCCTGGTTTGACCCATGATTTTGATTTGATTATCTGAGTTATCAATTATTCCATATATGCTCTTATGGTGGTTCACAGCAGTATGTGTGTGGGGTGCATGTGTTCTTGTTTTTAATGACTATATAGTCTGTTTTTTACTGTGATGAAGGGGAAGGTTTGGTTCCTTTTTTTCTTTCACATTGGATTACATTGTATTTCTAATAAATTATTGTCATTTTGATATATTTCTGTGTCAGTATTTTTTGTTAGGGAACTATTTCATTTATACCCCGTTTACTCTTATATGGTGCTTTAGGGCCTTCCCCCTCTTTGGTTCTGGTTGTCCCTGTTTTTTCTATATGCCTTTTACCATTAAGAGTATCACTCATTTGCGCTGTACAATTGACACCGTTGTGAGTGAAGGGGTTTACCAGGACACCTATTTACACAATTTCCTAATTTTGTGTCCGTGGTACTGCTATTTGTGCTTGTGGCTTTCCACTTTTTTCTTTTTTTGTTAGGGTCCCTAAATATGAAATAGAATCCATGGACCATATAAAAGTGAATGAATTTTTAAGGGAGTTTTATTGTGAGGGCGGGATATTTATAGGCATACCGATAGATTTTGAAATATTTACTGATAAACCCGAGAGAGAGGAGAAATCTTCCAAAGTTTTTAATAAATTAGGAAGGGAGATTAAGGGTTGGGTGAGAAATAGTAGCATGTCATCTGCATACATGTTCTGTTGGAGGAAGAGTATCCATTAATATCAGGATGAGTTAATATTGCTATGGCCAATGGTTCTATTGCTAGTGAGAATAAGAGGGGGGGATAGTGGACATCCCTGTCTTGGTACTCTCTCTGTTTCAAAAAAATCTGAGTTGCAACCTGGTATTTTTATTCTTGTTTGTGGTTTATTATACAGTGCCCGAAATGCATGGAGGAACTCACCATGAAAACCATGTTTCTGCAAAACCAAGTTTAGATATTGCCAAGAGACGCTATCGAATGCTTTATTAATATCTAAGCTTAGGAGAAGGACCGGCTTAGCCTGTATATTAGCATCTTGAATTACGTTTGTGACTAATCGGATATTGTCTGTGATTTGACGGCCGGGAATAAACCCTGATTGATATGGGGATATCAAAGAGGGAATAATAGAGCTTAATCTATTGGCTAATAGCCTGCAAAAGATTTTCAAGTCATTATTTATTACAGAAATTGGGCGATAGATCTGAGGTAATGTATGGTCCTTATCTGGTTTAGGTATCAAAGACATGTTGGCCATTAACATTTCCATGCCACCTTTAAGAATGTTGTTATGGTCGAAGCTCCCGATATGTCGGTTTGAAGCCGGAGCTCCGTCCGCCTCAGATGATCTAGGATCCCCGCGCCTCATCTGAACCCCGGACCATGACCCGGGAAACGCCAACTCGAGAGGGAACAGCGGCGGAAGCGTTCCATGTCAGCGGGAACGCTCCGCCAGGACCTGTCGGCAGAATTCTCCGCTCCTGCGTGTCAGTCAGGCCTGTCCATGATGGCGGACGCCATACAGGCGAGTCTCCAGTTCCTGCCACAGCCTCCTCAGCAACACGGATTCAGCTGCTCCATGAGCACAGGGCTCACCCGTGAGTATGCCTAATGCAGGATCTGCATCCCCTGCTTCCACGGAATCACTCATAAGCTTAGTGATGCATAATTTCACAGGGTCTCCTATGGGGGCAGGAACAGCTCACCCCCACTCTCCTTTTCCTGGGACAGACTTCTCTCCTGGCCCTCACATGCAGATGGAAGCTATGTTTTCCAAATTCGCTGAAATGTTAGACAGAGGTCTCAACACTACAGCCTCTAAAATTACTGGGGACATTAAAGCTGATCTCTTGAACATTGGAACATGCATTGAGGCACTTGAATGCAAACTGGACCACACTGTGACTAAAACTAATCAAAATTCTGACCGTTTACAAGATCTCCATGATCAATTGGATGCGGCTCTGCTTAAAATAGATGATCTTGAAAACCGCAGTAGGAGGTGCAACTTTAGAATTCGGGGAATCCCGGAATCTTTCTCTGATATCCCTGATACAGTTCAAGCTGTTCTCAAGGAGCTCATTCCGGACATTTCACCTCACAAATTGGAGCTGGACAGGGCTCACAGGGCCCTGCAACCTATCCGTCAGGACGGATTACCACGAGACATTATAGTGAAACCACACTATTATAGCGTGAAGGAGGAAGTGATGAGAAAATCTCGCTCTCTTAACCAACTCAGCTTTCAAGGAGCTCCTATACAGATTTTTAATGACTTGTCTCCGGCCACTATTCAACGCCGCCGATCCTTCAAACCACTCCTGACTGCTCTCACCCAACACAATATTAAATATAGGTGGCTATTTCCCTTTAACCTCAAATTCGATTACAAACAGAAGTCATACTCCTTTGCATCCTTCAATGATGGTGAGAAAATCCTGCTACAGCTACGTCTGATCACTCAAGAACCGTCCTCGCCGCCCAGTTCATCGGCATCAAGCTCTACCAAGCGCCATCTGCCCTCCAGCCCGATCCCTCCTTTGTGGCAGAAGTCCAAGCACAAGAAATCCAAAGACGGTCGTCCACCCTGAAGAGTTCCCGGCCCACCTCAGGCTTCTCCTAGTCCACCTTCGTCTGGATCTTTTTCCATCTTGTTCATTTTTTGAATGTTGAATTGGATGGTCACAGGACCTGTTTTTTTTTTTTTTTTTCCTTAGCACTTACCCTCCACGTTGGCCTACGGACATTCGGTGCCTTCTAGCCATGTCTCTCTGACATACCCCTTTTTTTGAAAGGCACATACTGTCCGGGGTTAGCAAGCATTGCTTTTATTGAATATATGCATTGTTGACGAGTATTGTTGGTTTTTTTTTTTGCTTACTTTTTCCATGGTTTTTAATTACTTGTTGTTTACTATGCTATTTTGCTATTTAGGGGATCCAGATCTCTAGGCGGTGATCATGCCCCTCCTCCCGTCTTGGTTACTGGTTTTTCGGGGCACACCAACACGGGACTTCTTCTCCCTGCAGGGGGAGGAGGTGTTTTTTGTCCACCTAGAGGTCTTTACAGACCTTCATTTTTATTTACCCCCCCCTTTTTTTTTTTTTCTTTTTTTTTTTTTCTTCCTCTCTCTTTCTCTCTGATATATCTTTTTGTCTATTTTTGCTCAGAATAGGTCATTTTGTGATCGTGCAGGTTTTTCCCTCATCCTCCTTATGTCCTTATAGCTTTCTCTTGCCTAAATTTCTTCTTTCCTAGTGACAAGGGAGGTTCCAGTTTCTTTCTACTACCCCGTTGACATCTTCCCAAGCACTGAAGCGGGCGGTATCCTCGTTGTCGGTAAGTCCATTCCTCTACGGCTGAGTCATTCTCCCATCTCTCATGGCTCCTTCTAAAAATTTGAGGCCTCATTTACACGTAGCTTCCCAAAACACCCAGGGATTAAACTCACAAGTTTAGCAGAAAAAAGTACTCCAATATTTCCATACCCAGGGGATAGATATTTTATTTCTCCAAGAAACTCATTTCCCTATCTCGTACCACCCTTCCTTCCTGCATGCTAAATATCCTACCTTCTTCCTAGCCAATGCCGAAAACAAGACTAAAGGGGTGGCTATCCTTTTTTCTCGTAACTGTATAGGTCATATTGAAGGTATACTTTACTCTCTTGTTTCCTATTATGCCCCGAACCATAACCAATACCAATTCTTTCAAAACATGTTCAAAACCCTGAATCCATTATTGGAGGGTGTACTGGTTATCTGGGGAGACTCTAATGTAGCTTTTGACCAGAGCCTCGATAAGAAAAGACCTCATGGTAAGCAGAGTATTGCCCCCTCTAAACAAAGCTTGCACATCACCAAATTGTTAGCACAACAGGGTCTGGTAGACATTTGGAGGGAGATCAACCCCACACAGAGAGATTACATGCATTTCTCTAATCCTCACCTTTCTTTTGCGAGGATTGACCACATCTTTGTCTCCTCAGCTCATGTTCCCATGGCTTATAAAGCGTACATTAGGGACTCGGCGTGGTCTGACCACTCCGGAGTCTTTCTACACTTGCGGGGGAGGGGGGGTCACACTAGAGAATTCAGGTGGAAACTTAACGAATCTATTCTTAGCAACCCAAGTATTGTGAATGAAATCGAGAAGGACATACAAGCATACTTCATCCAAAATGACACACAGGAGGTTTCTCCTGAAATCCTTTTGGCCAGTGGCGTAGCGTGGGTTGTCAGCACCCGGGGCAAGGCAAGTCATTTGCGCCCCCTAACCCGCAGGATTTTAGCACTCGAGTCTCTTCCACTAGATTAGTTAAAGAAACCCCCCTAAGCACATGTATTGTTTGTTATGAAAATACTGATGTAATTAAAGTAAAATGCATCTAAATACAAGTTTGAATGACCAGCGTGCCCCCTTTCAATGCAGAGAGACCAGCGTGCCCCCTTTCAATGTGGAGAGACCAGCATGCCCCCTTCAATGCAGAATGACCAGCGTGCCCCCATTCAATGCAGAATGACCAGTGTGTCCCCATTCAATGCAGAGAGACCAGCGTGCACCCTTTCAATGCAGAGAGACCAGCATGCCCCCTTTCAGTGCAGAATGACCAGCGTGCCCCCTTTCAATGCAGAATGACCAGCGTGCCCCCTTTCAATGCAGAATGACCGGCGTGCCCCCTTTAAATGTAGAATGACCAGCATGCCCCCATTCAATGCAGAATGACCAGTGTGCCCCCTCTCAATGCAGAGAGACCAGCGTGCCCCCTTTCAATGCAGAATGACCAGCGTGCCCCCTTTCAATGCAGAATGACCAGCGTGCTCCCTTTCAATGCAGAGAGATCAGCGTGCCCCTTTCAATGCAGAATGACCAGCGTGCCCCCCTTCAATGCAGAGAGATCATCGTGCCCCCTTTCAATGCAGACAGACCAGCGTGCCCCCTTTCAATGCAGAGAGATCAGCATGCCCCTTTCATTGCAGAATGACCATGACCAGCATGCCCCTTTTCAATGCAGAATGACCAGCGGGCCCCCTTTTCAATGCAGAATGACCAGCGTGCCCCCATTCAATGCAGAGAGACCAGCGTGCCCCCTTGCAATGCAGAGAGATCAGCGTGCCCCTTTCAATGCAGAATGACCAGCGTGCCCCCCTTCAATGCAGAGGGATCATCGTGCCCCCTTTCAATGCAGACAGACCAGCATGCCCCCTTCAATGCAGAGAGACTTACCTGCAGTGGTGGCTTATTCTCAGTTCCCCGCGTCTCCTCGAGTCCTCCCGCCTCCTCCTCGGCCAATGGCATGCGTTCGCCTTTCGGCTAATCAGGAAGCAGGTCTCGGACCCGCTTCCTGATTGACCAGGAGGAGGATCCATGTGACAATAGCAAATTTTCATTCGCTATTGTCACACAATGGGTGGGCTTGGGGCGCACTGCTCTGCGCCCTGGGTCCACCCTTTTTTGAAGCCAATTAGAGCCTCTGGCTCTAATCAGGTGATTAAAAAAAAACCCACTCTGTAACAGCACCAGGCTGCTGACACACTCGCTGCTAAACTGACTGAGCAGTGAAGAGAGGCGGCATAGGCAGGGCTTGGCTTTCAACGCTACTCCACCCTACACCAATGCACAGGTGAGGCACAGTCCAGCCCCCCCCCGCCCCGCCATTTTCAGCCATAGGGCGGCCGCGCTGGACATATCCCAGCCTAAAGATGGAGGCAGCCGCAGACAGTGTGTGAACTATGTATGTCAGAGTCAGACAGACAGAGTGACACTGAGGATGCGCCCCCCCCAGATGTTGCGCCCGGTGCGGCCGGCCCCCCCTGCACCCCCCACGCTACGCCACTGCTTTGGGCGGCTCACAAGGCCGTGATTAGAGGCAAGCTGATTCAGATTTCTTCACGTACTCATAAGGCACATAAGACTGACATTCTGCGACTGGAAAATAATTTCCACGACCTCAGCAAAAAGCATAAACTTAACCCAACTCAACAGTCTGCAGCTGAGTTGGGAGCGGCCAGATTGTCCCTCAACCTAGCGCTTACCACTAAGGCGGAGAAGAGCCTTCGCTGGTCCTCAGCTAAATTTTATAGTCAACAGAACAGAATAGGCACGGCCTTAGCCCATAGACAGCACCCTAAACTGCGCTTTTACACCCTACCCAAACTTAAAGTAGCAGGTGGTAGAGATGTCCCGAACTATTCGCCGGCGAACAGTTCGCGTCGAACATCGCTTGTTCGCGTCCGCCGCTGTGGGCGAACATATGCGATGTTCGGTCCGCCCCCTATACTTCATCATTGAGGCAAACTTTGACCCTGTACCTCACAGTCAGCAGACACATTCCAGCCAATCAGCATACCCTCCCTCCCAGACCCTCCCACCTCCTATAAAAAAGCAAGGGCAGCATCCATCTTAGATCATTCTGAAGCAGTGTGTTAGTGAGAGCAGGGAGAGTGCTGCTGCTGCTGCTGCTGTTAATAGGGACAGTTGTTAGATAGTGTTCTCGGTCCACTCCTGCTGTAAGGACAGCATCCTGACAGCACCCCAAAAAGCCCTTTTTAGGGCTGGTATTTTAGACCCACCACAGACTGTACTGTGTGCACACCACACTCATATCGGGTGGCACAGTACCTTGCAGTTTAAAAAAAATTTTTTTTTTCCTCTGTCATAATTGCAGTTGCCTGGCCTGCCAGTGAGTGTCAGGTCCACAGAGAGTACTGTGCCCTCTGCAGTGCCCACCACTCATATATACGGTGGCACAGCACCTTGCAAATTAAAAAAATATATATTTTTTATAATTGCAGTTGCCTGGCCTGCCAGTGAGTGTCAGGGCCACAGAGTGTACTGTGCCCACTGCAGTGCCCACCACTGATATATATACGGTGGCACAGCACCTTGCAAATTAAAAAAAAATATATTTTTTATAATTGCAGTTGCCTGGCCTGCCAGTGAGTGTCAGGTCCACAGAGAGTACTGTGCCCACTGCAGTGCCCACCACTCATATATACGGTGGCACAGCACCTTGCAAATTTAAAAAATATATTTTTTATAGTTGCCTGCCAGTGAGTGTCAGGTCCACAGACTGTACTGTACCCACTGCCCAACACTCATATAGGGTGGCACAACACCTTGCACGCATAGTACCACAAATCTAAAAAAAAAATGACAGGCAGAGGCAGGCCACCACCGTGGTCGTGGTGCTGTGATTTATGCCCTTTATGGATTAAAACCCGACTCTGCGTCAACTACATAATTTTCCATGGGAGTTTTGCCATGGATCCCCTTCCGGCTTGCCACAGTCCAGGTGTTAGTCCCCTTGAAACAGCTTTTCCATCACTATTGTGGCCAGAAAGAGTCCCTGTGGGTTTTAAAATTTGCCTGCCTATTGAAGTCTATGGCGGGTCGCCCGTTCTCGAACATTTGCGGAGGTTCGCGTTTGCCATTCGCGAACGGCAAATTTTAGGTTCGCGACATCTCTAGCAGGTGGTACCTTAACTCAGAACCTATTAAGGATCCTCCAATCCTTTCAGGAATTTTACCAAAAATGATATAATCCCGCCTCCCCCCCTTCTCCCTCGGACGTTGATAGCTTCTTATCTTCGCTCCATATTCCCAAGCTTAAGGATCATCATAGATTGGAATTGGAACAACCGATTTTGGTTGAAGAAATTCTTAGGGCAATCAAAAACTCCAAGAGCTGTTCCGCACCAGGTCCTGATGGATCCTCTAATTTATATTATAAGACGTTTGCGAATACTCTTTCACCCTACTTAACCAAATTTTTCAATGCCTTGCGGAGGGGATCCCCTCTTGATAAAGCCCTCAACTCGGCTTTTATATCTGTACTGCCCAAGCCAGGGAAGGATCCGAGCCTTGTCAATAACTACCGCCCAATCTCACTCATTAATAATGATCTTAAGCTTCTGACAAAGATTTTGGCAGACCGTGTAGCATCATGCATTGCTTTATACATTCACAAGGACCAAGTAGGCTTTATTCCGGGGAGACAAGGACCAGATCAAACTCGCAGAGCTATTTACCTCATATCTCTTCTCCAATCCCAATGGGATGGGGGAGGCCCTCAACATGGCTTTTTATTGTCATTGGATCTTCAAAAGGCCTTTGACTCAGTTTCTTGGGATTACTTATTCAACGTTCTCAAACATTGTGGCTTTTGAGAATCTTTTTTAAACATTATACACGCACTCTACTCTTCTCCGGAAGCGCAAATAAAACTTCAGGGTTACTACTCCGAACCCTTTAGAATCTCTAGCGGAACCAGACAGGGGTGTCCTCTATTCCCTTTGATCTTTGCTATTGTTATTGAGTCTTTAGCCATAGCGATCAGGAATCACCCGGACATTAGAGGGGTTCAATGCGGCCCCCATATGCACAAATGTGCACTATTCGCGGACGATATTCTCCTTTTCCTCACATCCCCAACAATCTCCCTCCCGAATGTGTGCTGGACCCTGGAAGCGTTTTCCAAGGCCTCAGGCCTGCAAGTAAATTATTCCAAATCTCTGGCTTTAAATGTAAATCTACATCCCTATGCTGTGTTGAATCTACAAAACCAATTTGAGTTTACCTGGAGTACTTCCTCCATCCCTTACCTGGGTATTAATCTGACTCCGTCAGTGGACCAATTATTTAGGGCCAATTACCCGGCATTACTCAAAAAATTAGAGACTGAACTGAACAGCTGGTCCCGTCTAAACCTGTCTTGGTTGGGCAAAATAAACTCGGTGAAAATGACCTTGCTTCCCCAAATCTTGTATTATTTTAGATCTCTTCCAATCCCAGTCTCCAGGAATTGTCTGGAACGCCTACAGACTAAAATTGTTAAATTTATCTGGGGCTCAAAGGGTTACCGCTTACCAAAACAGGTTCTTCTTCGCTCCCAGAAGCAGGGGGGCTTGGGAGTGCCAAATATTCATTGGTATCTTCAAGCAGCCCATTTGGCTCAATTGTCTGAAGTCTATAAGAGGTCGGAGAGTCCAGATTGGATTTCAATTGAAAGACAGGCAGTTCCATTACATGCTTTGGATTTTCTCCTTTGGTGTCCTCCTAAAACGAGACCCCCAATTCTATCCCCGATGCTTTCTTACTCGTTCCGATTATGGGATACTCTTAGGGATTATCCTTCACTGACGTCACCTATTAAGCCGTTAGCACATATCTTTAGGAATCCTCACTTCCCCCCGGGCTTAAACATCCTAGCCTTTAAATGGAGGTTGGATAAGGGCCTTTACAGAATAGGCCATTTCTTTTCTCCCTCCGGCCCTGTAACAGAGAAACACTGCATCAGAAAACTCAACATGCCTGACTCAGAGAAATTTAGATTTATCCAACTCTCTCACTTTTTAAATTCTCTTTGGTCTTCCAAACCCAACCCCCCTAGCGTTACACCCTACGAAAGTTGGTGTGGTAATTTAACAGAACGGAAGGGTGGGATATCAATTATTTATAATTCACTTGCTTCCTCTCCAGCCAAAACTCCTTACATGGAAGCTTGGGAGAATGACTTAGCGTACGAATGGCCTTCAGAAATCTGGTACCGTTGCTTCTCTAGGTCGTCTAAGGGCATCCATAATGTGGCTCTTATTGAGGCTAATTTGAAAGTTTTCTTGCGTTGGTACCTGGTACCCACCAGATTGTCTCAAATGTATCCATCTACATCTCCGCTCTGCTTCAGAGGTTGTGAAAATATCGGTGATATGCTCCACATTTGGTGGACATGCCCCAGACTTAAGGGTTTCTGGAACAAAATATTCATTACTATTCGTAAAGTACCTGGGGTGTTGGTTCAGCAGACTCCACAAATAGCGCTTCTTAATTCACGAGTCCTTTCCGCGAGCAAGTTTACCCAATGCCTCATCCAATTCATTTTAACAGGAGCAAAACTAACCATCGCAAGCTCTTGGAAACAACCCAGCGTTTCCTTTGCGAAAGCGAAACACAAAATTTCATGGATCATGACCCAAGAAAAGATGGTAAGCATGCTGGAAAACTCGACTGAACGGTTTGAAGCTATTTGGGAGCCATGGGCTACCTATGTCCACATTTCTCTCCTTTGATCCCTATTACTATACAGATAACCCAGTTGCTTCCGGGATACTAGTTCTCCCTGGTCAACTCCCTTTTCTTCCCTCCCAGCCTCTTTATGACTCACTCCTATCTTCTTCTTGTCTGTCCTGATCTCCCCTTTCATCCCTTTCTCCTTATTTCCCTTTTTTTTTTGTTTTAATTGCCATTTCTGTTCCGAGATGCCAAATTCTTTTGTTTGGGTATTATACATATCCTGTATATCTACTTATGACACCAGTTTGGAATTTAGCACACTGAGGCTCTTTTTCCAATTTGAGGTATCTTTATGTTAATGATTGTTCCAGATACTTTTAGTCTTATTTAGGCATTCTCCGGGCACAGCAGGTTCCCATTAGGGGTGCTGGGAGATGCTTTATTGACTTGCTATAACCTTTCTTACGGTGCCACAAAGGGCTCCGCTAGAACGTACTTTTCGTTGCTGCCTCTTTAAGTTTTGCACTGTTATGATATGAGTATTATTCTTCTATTTCTAATTGTCATACCTCTGTTGATAATCTTGGAAGTTCTCTTGTAATTTTATTTTATTTATTTTTTTTCTCAATAAAAAACTATTGAAAGTAAAAAAAAAAAAAAAAAAAAAGATGCTGCGTCATCTGCCCCCCTCAAACTTATACCCACTCCCAGAATGATGTGCAGCAGAATCTGCCTTACTGGGGTAGATACAAGCCTGGGTGAGCCATTGGCTGGGTTTCCTCCACTGCCCAATGAGAGCCCTCATTGAGCACAGTGGGGAGACTCCCCAGTCTCATCAGCCACACCTGGGAACAAAGACAAACCAGCTGAAAATCATGGCTCTGCTGATAAGCAGACAAGGCCTACTATACTTTACCTAGCACCTACCTTGTAGGGTGCTACATCTATAATAAAATGAAGAAAAACCCCAGTGCTGGGGCCCAGGCCCAGTGCTGAACCTTTTTTGAGGGATTCAATAATTTGTATTACTTCATCATCTGTACATGGGCATTTAATTTTTCCAATTGATTAGGGGATAATGAAGGGGTGGTATTCCACCTAGCCAAGAGATATCTGAGGGTGCAATAGGGGAAGTGGGACTTGATAGGAGATCTGAGTAAAACTTCTTGAATATTGAGAGAATATCCTGAGGGTGAGTAACTACTTGATTTGAGTTATTTTTGAATGTATAAATATGAAGTGGCCTAATGGACTGATTAGGTTTGCGAGCAAACATTGTTGAGTATGAGTTACTTGACAAAAGGAATTTCCCCTTAGACCACCTGAGTGCTTTCTCTGCTTTGTATGAGAGTAGTGAATCCAATTCCGTGTGTTTTTGATGTATCAAGTCTGCAATACTTGGATCATGTGTGTGTGTGTTCTATTGTGTCTATCTAGTGTGTGTTCTATACAATTTTTGGAGATCTTTTGTAATTGTAAGGATATATAAGTTGTAATCTGCTGCTAATGTGATGAGATGACTCCTAAGGACTGCCTTGTGAGCAAGCCATAGAGTAGTGGGGGGAGTGTCTGGGGATGAATTAAAACTAAAATACTCCGCAATCAAGTCTGAAATATGTTGTTTGTGGCTAATATCTGTTAGTAACGATTTGTTAAGTCTCCAAGAGAAGGGGGGGAGAAGAGGCCTATAAAATTCGTAGTAAGGGACTTTATGTGGTGATCCGACCATACACAAGGGTGTATAGAAGCATCAACCATGTTAGACAAAATGATAGGTGTGCAAAAGATGTAATCAATTCATGAATAAGAGTCGTGTGGGTGCAAATAGAACATGTATTCACAAGCTCCTACATTATGAGCTTTCCACGAGTCAATTAATTGAAGTGTGTTTAGATGTGTGCAGGTAGATTTGGAAAAAAGCTTTGGCATATGGAGTTTGTTTGATACGATCCAATGAAGGGAGTACCACAGAATTAAAATCACCACCCAAAATAATATGTAGTGAATGGTAACTTGGAGCGTATACGTTAGCGATTGTTAGTTCTCTGCCACCTAAATAACCTTTGATAACGATAAATCTGCTATCTTCATCTTTATAAACATGTTGGACATCCATTTGGAAAGAGTGGTGTAGAAAGATAGCAATGCCTTTAGTTTTGTAGGCGGCTAGGGTATAGAAGGACTCATTATTAGAGTTGAGTGAACACCTGGATGTCCTGGTTCGGCGGGTTCGGCCGAACTTGAATAAAAAGTCCGGGTTCGTGACCCGAACTTAACCCGAACTTTACCCCGATCCCGAACCCCATTGAAGTCAATGGTGACCCGAACTTTTGAGCACTAAAATGGCTCTAAAAAAAACATGGAAAGGGCTAGAGGGCTGCAAATGGCAGCAAAATCTTCTTAAGAGCATGGCAAGTGCTCTGCAAACAAATGTGGATAGGGAAATAACTTAAAATAACATAAAAAAACTAAAAATCAAAAAATAATAATCTTGAATGATGTAGGAGGAGGACGAGGCCCATATGGAGTAGGAGGTTGAGGTGGCGGTGGATGTGGCGGTGTAGGTGGAAGCGGCGGTGGAGGAGGACGAGGTAGCCAACACTGGTTTTTGTTTTTAATTTTATTTCTTTTTAAATTAGGGTACACCCCAAAAGAGTTAGAAAGATCAAATACAACAATGGCTGGGTAAGGCCGGTATACATGTCTATTCTGCACAAGGTACAGACAAGTCCTGTGGGATCCATGCCTGGTTCATTTTAATGAACGTGTGCTTGTCCACATTGGCTCTGGACAGGCGGCTGTGCTTGTCTGTGATAACGCCCCCAGCCAAGCTAAATACACTGGCTGCAGGGCAGGCCAGCACCTCCAAGGCGTAAAGGGCAAGCTCAGGCCATGTGCCCAATTTGGAGACCCAGAAGTTGAAGGGGGCAGACCCGTCATTCAGTACGTCTAGGCGTATGCACACATACTGCTCCACCATGTTAGTGCTGGGTCGTGGTGCTGCTGGTGGAGCTCCTGTTGCAAGGAGAGGACGTGGTCGATCTGTGCCAGCTACACGCACAAGTGAAACACCTTTCTCAGCTGCGAGTAGGTGACAGAACCTTACTCAACTTGAACGGAAAGCCCCATCTATAGCGAATTCTCGCTGCCGCCAAAACCGTGGTTATTTTCTTCATCTTTCTGCGACTCTCCAAAGTGGCTTGTGAGATATCTGGGGAGATCTGTGGTGAAATCCCTTCCATCATTATATTTCTGGTGGTACGGGCAGCTCTCAGTATCTCTTCCTTAATTAAAAAGTCTTTCATACAGAGGACAACGTCCCTGGGCGGTTTATCTGGGGGTGGTTTAGCTCTTAGAGCGCAATGAATCCTGTCGCATGTAAAGGCGTTTGAATCCTGGTCAGGTAGTAGTGATTGAAACAGTTTTAAAGAGTATGCAGAGATATCAGTGATAGATTCTGGGGGACCTCTGATCCTCAGGTTGTTCCTCCTATTTCTATTATCCAAATCCTCCAAATGAGTAAATGCAGAGGAAAATGCTTCATGTTTCCTAGAAACAAAAATTGGGGGATTCCCCTGGATTGGGACTTTTAAGGCACAAAGAAGACTAGAGTATATAGAAAAAATTATATTTTATTGAACAATTATACAAAAAAATGGTGAGATTAAAAACTATAGCAATCAACATTCAATATCATAGTTTACAACCATATATTCCAGAAACCAAAACCCAACATGTTTCGAAGATTGGACTCTTCTTCCTCAGGGGTTCCTAGAAAGGTCATTAAAGGCTATTGCTAGTTCGTGATGTTTGTTCTCCAAAAGGTCAGTGCGTGACCCTAGAGCTGCAATTTCCTGGAATAAAATTGCGGTGAATTTATTAGATTAATCAATTTGGAACACAGGGAATTCAGGCTACTATCCAGGTCAGTTTTTGTGAGTGGGATGTACTCACTGTTTTGTATCTGGCTTGAATTCTCCAGAGACTTGTTGGCGTTCAGAGGAGTGAGAGGAGATGCAGCAGGGGAGGGCTGCAGGGAGCCGGCGCCATGTTTCTCCATGCTGTACTTTTCCCTCGATCTGACCAAGTACTGGGTTAGGGATTTCTGGGCTCCACCTCGCTTCTTCTTCCTCGAGGTAGGCATGCACAGGTGTTACGCTGCGAGGGTGAGTAGTTTTATGCTGTTTGCAGGTGCAGATAGCCCCGATAAGTGGCTTTTAAGCCTGTGTGAGAGCTGAGCTGTGTTACAAGCGGTCGATCCTCTCCATGCCGTGCAATCAAGATGTGCATCAAGGGGTAGTTTGGTCAACTGAATGTCTTTAGGTATCCAGATAGATTTCCCAAGAAATACAGGGATATCTTCAGATCCAGAGTGTGACTTTGAATCCAGTTATCAACTTGGATAAGTGTAGAAAACTCCAAACTAGGCACAACTTGAGTTGTCTTATACCAAGAATAGTGTCACAGCTGAAACATCCGGGTGCGGCGATTATTCAAATTTAAATTTTTGTTTTTTTTTTGTTTTGATTATTTGATCTAATTTTTTGAGATTTTTTCTTTTTTTTTTTTTTCCAAAAATATGTTTTCATTCACTTTTTGATTTATTCTTGTTTAATGGAAGGAAAGGGGAAGGAAGCGGAAAAAAAAGTACTAGGCTTCCAGGTTCTGGCACCACTGTTGACTCCAGTCAGCAAATCAGATGTGAGGACAGGCAGCGTCCCCCTATGATACTGCACTCTATGTGACCTGATAATGGGACCCAAAGTCCCCTTTACCAGTTCAATTACCATTTTGTTCATTTTGCACACTGTGACTTTGCTTTTTGCACCATCTACCAAATTAGCCTGTCTGTATGAATAGTACAAAAAAAGGCCCCATTTATTTACTTCTTTGATTGAATTTATTTTGTGATGGCTTACCTCACAGAATGTGGGTTTTTTTCTTGCTAAATTCATGAAAGATCCTGTAATTAGGTACTGTAAAAAAAAAAGAAAACAGTTAACATGCTTATAATGGTTCTATATGTTCTAAAAGATGCAATACATACATATAATCAGGGCTTTTTTTCAGCGGGAACGCGGGGGAACGCAGTTCCGGGACCTCCAGCACTAAATGCATGTAATGGCAAGGTTTTCTGGGGTATGCTGAAGGGTCTATTGATTGAGGTCTATTGTTGCTGGTGGGGATCTATTGTTGCTGAAGGTGAGTCTTATGTTGCTGCGGGGTCAGTTGTTGCTAGGAGGAATCTACTGTTGAGGTAGGGGTCTATTGTTGCTGGCTGCTGTGGATCTATTGATGCTCGCTGTGAGGACATTTGTTGTTGCTGCTTGGGGTCTATTGTTGCTGAGGGGGTGGAAGTATATTATTGCAAGCGGTCCATTGTTGCTGGGGGGATCTATTGCTGATGGGGCGGGGGTCTATTGTTGCTTACTGCCGGGGATCTATTTTACTTGTTATCATCGACAAATTCCATACAAATTACCTAGCACCACAAATGTTTGTATTCTCTAAAAGAGGCAGTATTGAAAGGTGGGTAGGGGTTGGAACCAAGGGACGGTGTTCGGAGGTGGATAGGGGGTGGAGACAAGGGGTGACTCTGAAAGGGGGAGTTCCTGCACCTATTCTCTGAGAAAAAAAGCCCTGCATATAATCAATATAGTGTAGTGGAGTGCCTCTTTTCCTGCTTTCCTTAGTGGTGGGTGCAGGCCCATTTAATTCCTGTGCTCTGGTGCTCAAAGTGACCACGTCTGATAGGACAGCAATGACTGGGCATATGAGCTGCCACCAGGCCCTGGGTCTGCCAAAGTTGTCACCAGAGTGTGGGTCGCCGATGAGTGCAAGCTTCAGTCACAGTGGATATTGTGCAAACAGGCTCTTGCATACAGTAAAACTTTGGATTGCGAGCATAATTTGTTCCAGAAACATGCTTGTAATCCAAATCACTCTTATATCAAAGCGAATTTCCCCATAAGAACTAATGGAAGCTCAGATGATTCGTCCCTCAACCATTTATTCATAAATCCTTCAGTTTATAGTCTGTATAAGAAAGATTTATAGCAATGTAATAGGTTGTGTAACCATAAAATGTCCATCCATAAATAGCGCCTCCACAAGGGGATTAGAAGCAAAATCCAGCAGGAGCTACAGAGTATAAAAGAGAAGAGAGGTGCCTCTAAGTGTAGCAATATGATTACATTTAATGAAGGTTCAACATTTAGCAACTCACATGGTTGATGATTAACCTCCCTGGCGGTATTCCCGAGTGTGGCTCAGGGGTTAATATACAGTGCCAAAAGCAGTAACCCCGAGCCACACTCAGGATTACCCCACAATAAAGCTCACCTTCCCCTGCGATCTCCCGCCGTCCTCCAGCCATCCTCACGCTGTCCTCCCGCTTTGTGATCCGGCCAATGCCGGCACCTTCTTCTGGTTCCCTTCCCTGTGAGCACTGCAACGCAGGGGGGTGGAACCGGCAGGAGATTATAAAATAAAATAAAACAAATGATATGATACAGTGTAATCTGTTAGGATTACAACTTTGTATCATGCCATTTCACCTAGAGGCTTTTCCAGTGCCCTTCCTGTACTTTTTGCGGTTCTTTGTGCCTGGAAAATTGAGAACGTCCATGTCGTCCAAAAAGTGTTCTTTTAACTCAAAAGCGCTTTTGGACGAACTGGAAAACAGTGACGGTGAATCGGAATTATTTGATGAACTGAGCAATAGGGATTTGTGGGAAAATTCGTCATCAGTTACTGAAAGTGACGACAGCGACGATTCTGCGTCTGAGCTCAGTGATGTGCGGAAATGGTGCTCTATTGACTGCGGTATGGATTAGGCAGCGCCCCCAAGATTCCCATTTACTGGAGCACCTGGTATGAAAGTTGACATTGACCATGACAACCCCTTGGCATACCTACAATTATTTCTGACCGCTTGTAACGCTCCTGTGTTTTATGTATGATGTGGATTTTCAGCTGCAGAAATATTCCACTTCAGTAGTCATGTAGAGAAACGCTGAGACACCAATCCCAACTCTCAATGACTCATCATGTGTGGATGATCTCAATTCAGCAAGTAAATACACACACTCAATAAGATGTTTCCTAGAGTGACTTATGTATATAGTAACACAGTGATGATAGGCTGAAGAGACAGGTTGGGTAGAGATGGTAGATGACAGACACTTGAAAGGAAATGTTCTTGAAAGTAAGATAGTAGCAGATGGGATGCAGATAGGTTTAGCAATCATGTATGGTAGTAGATGACAGAGTAGCAGGTGGACATACAAGAGAGATCAACCCAGTGCAAGAACAGGTGGTAGTAGGCTCAAGAGCTAGCAATCTTAGATAATGCAGATGTAGTAATAGTCCTTAGTATGCAGAGCTAGATAGTGTAAGCTTTAGTATAAAGGTTATAGAGGTTTCCCCTGTGGGGTACTTATCACTAATAGCAATGTAGCAGAGGAGAGGTTCGGCAAGAGCGGATGATCCGGTAGCGGGATACAGGGATCAGCGCAGCGTGGTTCCGACAGCGAGGTATGCTTGCAAGCATGAGAGCTTCAAGACAGGTTAGCATCAAGGCACAAAGCAGTTTGAACGAACACATGTGAGTGAGAGCCGGCGATCTAAATAGCCATCCAGTCCGGCGCTCAGTGATGACAGCATCAGTCTTAAAGGTGTATGCGCACCTTACCAAAAGAGAATGGTGGGGCGCATACACTTATGAAAGAGTAATTAGGGTACCCAAAGGTACCAGAACATTACAGTACCCCCCCCCCCTTAAGGCCAGCTCCTGAAGGCCTCTGGAGCTGGTTTGTCTGGGTACTTCGCATGAAAATTGCGGATTAATCTAGAGGCATGTATGTCAGAGGTGTTTAGCCAGGTGTCGTCTTGGGGCCCATAGTTCTTCCATCGAACCAAGTACTGAAGTCTTCCTCTGTGGATACGAGAATCCAGAATCTCTTTTATCTCATATTCTTCTCCACCTTCAACTTGTACAGGAGGAGGAGGTGGGATAGTAGGCCTTATTCCTTGGTCAGGAACATGGGGCTTCAGTAGCGACACATGGAAAATGGGATGTATTTTGAGGTCTATTGGCAATGTAAGCTGTACTGCAGCTTTTCCAATAAGTTTCTTGATTGGGAAAGGTCCCAAGAACAGAGGTCCAAGTTTTTTGCTAGGGATTTTCAGTCTTAAATTTTTTGTTGAGAGCCAAACGAGGTCCCCGATAGCGTACTGAGGAGAAGGTCTTCTGCAAAGATCATAGTACTTCTTTTGTTGACTATGAGCGTGTGCAATGGTATTATTAAGCAAACCCAGAGAGTCCTTTATTTGGGTAAGATAGTCTGAAGCTACTGGGTTATTTGAAGGAAGGATGCGTGGTGGAAGAATAGAGGGATGAAACCCATAGTTCAAGTAGAACGGACTCTGCTTGGTCGTACTGTGGGTTGCGTTGTTGTAGGCAAATTCTGCCAGAGGGAGAAGATCCACCCAATCATCCTGTTGGTAAGAAGTGTAACAACGTAAATATTGCTCGATGCATTGGTTGACTCTTTCAGTCTGTCCGTTGGTCTGCGGATGGTAAGGAGAAGTGAGCTTCCGCTCGATCCGTAGTATGTGACATAGTTCTTGCCAGAACTTGGAAATAAATTGTGATCCACGGTCGGACAGAAGAGTTTTTGGGATACCATGTAACTTAAAGACATGTTTCATCAGGAGTTCTGCCGTTTGTTTGGACGAAGGTAGTCTGCGAATAGCAATGAAATGTGCCATTTTTGTCAGATGGTCCACTGACACTAAGATGGTATTAAATCCTTTGGAAGGAGGCAATTCCACTATAAAGTCCAAGGACACAACTTCCCATGGAGTTTGGGGTATTGGTAGACTGCATAGTAGACCGGATGGTCTCGTAGTGTCAATTTTGGACCTGGCACAGACATTGCATGAAGAGACGAATTTTTGTATAGATGTTTTCATGTCAGGCCACCAGAATTGCCTGGTAATCAGATTAAGAGTCTTTGTCATACCCATATGTCCTGCCATAGGCACATCATGCGATAATTCCAAGATCTTGGTGCGTATGGTAGGTGGTATGTAAAGTTTGTCGTTGTAGTAGAGGAAGCCTTCTGCATCAGTATTTAGTTGTGGTGGGGGTGAATCCAAACTTATACCATGCAAAACCTCTTCCTTCAAGGAACGGACAACTCCAATAATGCGTTTGTGAGGTATTATAGGAACGGAAGGGATTTCGAAGTAGTTTTCTTCAGTTAGTCATGATAGTGCATCCGCCTTTTTGTTCTTATCTGCAGGTGTGTAGGTCACTAGGAAGTTAAACCTTAGAAAGAATAGTGACCATCGTACCTGTCGGTGCGAGAGAGTTTTGTTAGTCTGAAGATATTGGAGATTTTTATGGTCCGTGTATATAAGTATTGGTAATTGGGTGCCTTCGAGTAGATGTCGCCAATTCTCCAGAGCCAATTTTATAGCAAGCAGTTCCTTTTCACCCACGGGGTAATTTATCTCTGGACTGCTTAGGGATTTAGAAAAAAAGGCGACTGGATGAAGTGGTGAAGTGTGAGTTGGTCGTTGGGAGAGTATTGCTCCTACTGCCATGTTTGACGCATCTACTTCCAGAATGTATTGGAGGGATGGGTCTGGATGGCGTAATATGGGAGCAGAAGTAAACCTTGTCTTTAACAGGTGAAAAGCTTTATTTGCTTCATCTGACCATTTGAATGGTTTTTTAATGCTAGTGAGCTGTGTGAGGGGTCTCACAATGGCAGAGAAGTTTCTAATGAACTTCCTGTAGAAATTTGAAAATCCAAGGAATCGCTGTAGCGCCTTGCGTGTGGTTGGTGTAGGCCAATCCTGAATGCAGGATATCTTACTCATGTCCATCTCGATTCCTGTTTTGGATATGATGTAGCCTAGAAACAGTACCTCTTCTTTATGAAACAAGCATTTTTTCAGTTTCACATAAAGGTTGTGTGCAAGCAATCTCGATAATACTAGTCTTACATGTCTTATGTGTTCAGACAGGGATCGTGAATATATAAGTATATCGTCAAGATATACCACAACACAGACATCTAGTAAGTCTCTGAAAATATCGTTTATAAATCGTTGAAAAACTGCAGGGGCGTTGCATAGCCCAAATGGCATTACAAGATATTCGAACAATCCGTATCTGGTTCTGAATGCAGTCTTCCACTCGTGTCCATCACGGATTCGAATGAGATTGTATGCTCCTTTCAGGTCCAATTTTGAAAAATAGGTAGCTCCACGCACCTGCTCAATGAGCTCAGGGATAAGCGGTAGAGGATAGCGATCTTTTATTGTAATAGCATTCAATTGCCTATAGTCGATGATAGGCCTGAGACTTGAGTCCTTATTGCGGACAAAAAAGAGTCCTGCTGCTGTGGAAGAAGTGGAAGGTCTAATAAAACCTTTTTCCAAATTCTCATCCAAATAGTCTTTGAGATGGGAAAGTTCATCCTGTGAAAGAGGATAAACATGAAGGAACGGCAATTTGCTATTTGGGAGTAGATCAATGCTACAATCATAGTCTCGATGGGGAGGTAGTGCTTGAGCATTTTTCTCAAGAAAAACCTCAGAGAGATTCTGATAACATAGTGGTGCAATCTCATCTGTCACCACAGACAGGATCTTCCCGAAAGACGGGAGGTTACACGTACCCTCGCAATAGCAAGAGAGGAAGGTCAGGGTCCGTTCCTTCCAATCTATGGTTGGTTGATGTGTGTGCAACCAGGGAAGTCCCAAAACAATGGGAAAGTGGGGTGAAGGTATTAGATCGAAGGTAGTGGTCTCCATATGAGACCCGTTAGTAGTGACTAGGAGTGCCTGTGTCTGATCAGTGATCGGACCAGAGGATAAAGGAACACCGTTAATAAGACTCACTGAGACAGGTTTAAGTTTAGAAATAATAGGAACTTTATTTAAAGCAGCAAAACGTATGTCAATATAATTTCCACAAGATCCTGTGTCAATCATGGCCTTAGTAGTAATCCTGTTTCCCACTATCCTTGGTCCCACTGTAATGTTAAGCAAACAGAAAGGTAAGGGTTAGTGATTGAAGTTGTCAATCCCCCTAGGAGGACATGTGAACACTCACCCTTCTTGTTGTAGATTAGGGGACAGACGTTTATCTTGTGATCCGGGGATGCACAGTACAAGCAGAGATTACCAGATCGTCTTCTGGCTCTTTCCATAGTTGATAGAGGTGGGCGTATGGTTCCTACCTCCATAGGAACGGGGTCAACGGCCGAAATCCGAGAAGAACTGGATAATGGCATTCCCATTTTCTCAGCCTTTCTTTCTCGTAGTCTTCTATCTATGGTGATACTGAGTTGTATCAATGCATCCAGGGTTTTTGGCAGATCAGCTCGGGCGAGCTCGTCTTTAACGGCCTCTGATAGGCCAAGCCTAAATTGGGATTTCAGAGATGCATCATTCCATTCTGAATCAATTGTCCATCTCTTGAATTCTGCGACAAAGTCTTCTACAGGTCTCCCACCTTGTTTCAAGGATCTTAATTGAAGATCGGCAGTACTCTGCCTATTGGGGTCATCATATAGGCTAGTGAGTTCTGCTAGGAACAAGGCATAGGAGGTGAGAAGCTGATCGCTTTTCTCAAAAAGAGAGTCTGCCCAGGCCCGAGGATCGCCTGTTAGGTAAGAAATAATAGTACAAACCTTAATGTGATCAGTAAGGTAGGTACGGGGTTTTAGCAAGAAAAGTAACTCACATGCGTTTTTAAATTCGCGAATTTTTTTTGCGATCGCCTGTAAATACCAAAGGAGGATTTATTTTGGGTTCAGGGGACTGAGCAGTGGTAAGTTGTGTCAGTCTAATTACCTGCTGCGACAGAGCCTGATTGTCTTCTTTTAATTCAGCAAGTGCGTGTATTAACGCAGGTACTTGCTGTTTTAATTGTGTCATCTGAGTGGTTATTTCTGCTGAATCCATTTGGGGTTCGTTCAATCTGTAACGCTCCTGCGTTTTATGTATGATGTGGATTTTCAGCTGCAGAAATATTCCACTTCAGTAGTCATGTAGAGAAACGCTGAGACACCAATCCCAACTCTCAATGACTCATCATGTGTGGATGATCTCAATTCAGCAAGTAAATACACACACTCAATAAGATGTTTCCTAGAGTGACTTATGTATATAGTAACACAGTGATGATAGGCTGAAGAGACAGGTTGGGTAGAGATTGTAGATGACAGATACTTGAAAGGAAATGTTCTTGAAAGTAAGATAGTAGCAGATGGGATGCAGATAGGTTTAGCAATCATGTATGGTAGCAGATGACAGAGTAGCAGGTGGACATACAAGAGAGATCAACCCAGTGCAAGAACAGGTGGTAGTAGGCTCAAGAGCTAGCAATCTTAGATAATGCAGATGTAGTAATAGTCCTTAGTATGCAGAGCTAGATAGTGTAAGCTTTAGTATAAAGGTTATAGAGGTTTCCCCTGTGGGGTACTTATCACTAATAGCAATGTAGCAGAGGAGAGGTTCGGCAAGAGCGGATGATCCGGTAGCGGGATACAGGGATCAGCGCAGCGTGGTTCCGACAGCGAGGTATGCTTGCAAGCATGAGAGCTTCAAGACAGGTTAGCATCAAGGCACAAAGCAGTTTGAACGAACACATGTGAGTGAGAGCCGGCGATCTAAATAGCCATCCAGTCCGGCGCTCAGTGATGACAGCATCAGTCTTAAAGGTGTATGCGCACCTTACCAAAAGAGAATGGTGGGGCGCATACACTTATGAAAGAGTTATTAGGGTACCCAAAGGTACCAGAACATTACACCGCTGAGCTTATTGAAAAAAAGTGTTACCGAGACAAGCTGGTACAAAGAGCAACAAGTGGCTACGCATCTGAAATTGGCAAGATGCAGAAAGTGGGAACCAGTGTCCAAAGATGACATTTGGAAATTTCTGGGCCTAATAATTCTTCAGGGAGTGGTGGGGAAACCCCTGCAGAAATGGTATTGGACAACCAATGCATTACTTGCCACTCCATTCTTTGGCACGATCATGTCAGAGTACAGATTATCCCTCATAATGAAATATCTCCAATGACATTATAAATGATGACATTTATAATTCTTATATTATAATTTATGATTTCATGTTTCAAACTTTATCATACCCGGGATGTCTACTAATTTTAATGTTAGTGAAATGAATATATTATCTAAATTAATTTTTATTAATTTGTAACCAACAATTGTGGTTAGAATTTTATTAATTTGTTTGTCGACAAATGATTTTTGTACAGTCCTTTATGTGCTCAGTGCGGCTGCAAATCCACCTAATGAATAAATTGATTTAATGCACGGGAATTAGATATGGATCGGCCAGTTAGCATACAATTTTATAGCATGGGGACACCGCTGTCTTCCTCTTCCAGCTACGATTTACATACAGCGGAGTTAGGGCGGAGATAGGGTTGTAACTGGCACTATGTTAAGACGTTCAACGCTATGCTGTCTAAACTCTGAAGACGTCACCGGAAGTGACGAAACGCGTTAGTTTGGACCGCATAACGTCATCACGCTACCCTAGTTGGAACGCAAGTCGGAAGTTAGTCGTTATTCCGCGAGGAGGACGCGCAGCCCACACCGCTGACCACCAGGGATAGTGTGTATGTGATTTTTACCTTGTCTGAACCCGATGGATGGAGGAGCCACTACTAGCCCACAGGACCGCCTAAAAGGGAAATCCACTTGGCCCAGGGGGCCACCAAAGCCTGGATGGTCTTAGTGTCATACGACACATAAGACCCACGTTATCTGGTAAGTGACCCATCTTATTCACTTTTGGGACAAGCAATCGATACTTTGAACAATCAAGTCAGAGCACTTGCACTTTTTCTGGATAACCACTTATTGAGGACACAAATTGCCTGAGCATTAATTACTATTTATTGTTGGACTTTTATATATATAACATTTTTTTTTCTCTTTTAAAGATCACTGTTGATTGATGTTATTTATTATAGTCACAGTCACTTATGCATACCAGTATATGATTCACTGTCACGTTTTATGACCTTTACTACATAATCATACTCAATTTTTTGCTACTTAATACGTTTTTAACATTCAAGTGTTATTTATGGAGACACATTGGCACTTTACAAGCACAGGTTAAATTTTATTGGTAATTGTAATTTATAGGATCTTAGTTGTTATTTTAAATAGCAAGTGCTGTATTTGGCTTTTTTTATAAAGACCATTCCTTTGGCATCAACCATATCAGTTGCTAAATGTGTAAATGTAACCATATTGCTACACTTTGAGGCCCCTCTCTTCTCTTTTATACTCAGTTGTGACATGACGCTATTTGTATATCAAGACATCGCTCGTTTATCAATGTCAAAATTTATAATAAAATGTCCTTGTCTTGCAAAACTCTCTCGGACCAAGTTTCTCTCAATCCAAGGATTTACTACACAGCCTTGGAGACTCTTTCTGGGAATCCATGCAACCCACTACCTTGAACTAACAGCTACAGTCAGCCTCCTAGTGAAAGAGGTTTTACAACTCCATTTCCAGGGAACTGCAAGTAACTGTATGTAGCTCAGGTACACGGCACTGCCCTGGTCTGTCATCCCTGCCCTTACACTCATTCCCCTCTCCCTAGTCATAAGTGAAGCATGTGGAGTGGCTTTGCAGGGAGAAAGAGAGGTCACAGGCTCTTTGACAGAGATACATTTGCAGCCACAAACCCCGGAGGGGAGCCCCCAGAATACAGAGGGCGCTGTGATTGGCTGCAGTGCAGCCTGGGAAAGAAAGGGACCATAAAAGAAACTGTGAAAGACTGCTAGGAGCCACTTGGAATTATGGGGGATGTAGTCCCCGTGAGGCAGTCTTTATTAAGTAGAGAACTGTTTGGGAATACAAGTCCCAGGAGGAAGGGTAGGGAGTGAGAAGAGATGGAGTGCTGCTAAGTCAGAGACACTGCTTGTCCTCAGTGTTCACAGCTGTGTTTGATAAGGACTGTGTTGCCGCATTGGCTCTGGGCTGTTCATGAGATTCAGCGAGCTGGAGGGGAGGGGCATCAATAGCTTTATAAGAAATCATTGCAACAGAGTCCAAAGTTACCGGAAAAAATACAGATTCCATGGGAAACACCTATTGAATGTGAAAGGTTCTGGATCCCAGAGAAAGGGAGGAGACTTTACAACAGACTGCATAATAGTGAGAGACCATTGGCCACAACCCCATTGCTGTCCTCTTAAAGGGACAGTGCCACGCTAATTTGGGATTTTTGGGACATTAGCAGGGAATGGCAAATTTACCTGAGCGCTCCAATGCAAGACTCTTGGCCACAACGTTTATTAGCACAGTGACCAGTGCAAGGGGTTTTGGAGAGACTTGAGAACCATTCAGCATCTAAGTGAATTTTGCCTTTAGTTAGGAACCCCCCCCCTCCCTAGATTTAGGATTCAGGTACCCAGAGGGGATTGGTTCCAGAAACAAAAAAAGGTCCTTGCATTGCATTTGTTGTATCTAAGCGAATTTTGCCTTTAGTTAGGACCCCCCCCCCCCCTCCCTAGATTTAGGATTCAGGTACCCAGAGGGGATTGGTTCCAGAAACAAAAAAAGGTCCTTGCATTGCATTTGTTGTATATTTATTTTACTCTGTGACTGTGTATCGCTATTGTTGTTCTTTTGGTGTACAACCCAAATCAATCCTCCTTTTTCAGCCTTGGTGTATCAGAGGGTGTGACATTGCCGAAGGGTTGTTTTAATCCAGAATCAGGGGATCCATTTATCAAGCTCTCCTTCAGGGGTAAGCGCTATACTGTATGTATGTGTTCTAAAATGTGCTTCACCTTTTGCCACTTTTAATCACTTTGGTCCAGCTTAAGAAATTATCTCAGCAGACAACTAGGAGAAATCTGGCATTGTAAGGGTCACTGCCTTGGAGCCAGCTAAATTTTTCCTGCCTCTCGATCTCACTATTGGGTAATGGGTTATTGGCAGATCCCTCTTGCCAAGACAGACTACCCAAAACCCTCTTTCACTACTCCCATGAGGATGAGGAAACACAAGAGGAAAAAGGACTGGAGGCAGACCTAAGAGTTAACTGTGGGTGAACTGCATCCATGTACTGGAAGATTAAAACTGGGTGGAGACACAGAGAGAGGAGAAAACACAGTGGTTACCCCCCTAACATAGATGATGCAGCTCTGGTGGTGGCCAAGTCTCAGAGAGAGATTAAAGTTATTGCCAGAAATACACAAACCGTTGAGTGAATGGTCCTGCCCCATTTTTGAGAGATGGCATACTGTAGCACAGAATATTGTTCCCCCATGACTCATTGGTAACCTAGCAGATCATGCGATTAAGGGTTCAAGCTCTATCCATAACATAAAGAAACCATGTGGGGCGCCCACAAGACATTCGCCTGGTTCAAGTGGCAAGACCTTGTGGGGGTCTTTTTCACCCAATCAAGTAAGTTTGCTGGTACTGTGTGATCATCTTAATGTTGTAAGAGATTAGGTCCAAGTACCAACCATGACTTGGCACACAACCGCCCTAATAGAAGTATTGATTGTCGACTTTCTGACCCTTGACATGTCAGAAGATGGTTACCACCAAGTACTCATTATGGTGGACCACTTTACCAAGTTTGTGGTAGTAGACATATCAACTTATGACCAGACTGCCAGGACTGTAGCCTAAATAGTATGGAAACACTTCTTTCTTCCTTATGGTTGCCCATAGAGATTGCACTCAGATCAGAGATACGGCTTGTAAAACAAGTTCTTCCAGAAGTGGCGTCATTTTAAGGGTATCAAGAAAACACATACTACATAACACCAACAAAGGCAATGGGGCATGCAGGGGTTTCAACCACACCCTGATACAGCTGTTGAAAGGCCTAGCTCGAAGGAAACTATTTGGACGAAGTAGTCTGAAAGTACAACCACACAGTGCATTCCGCAAGAGGTCATTCACCCTATCACATTATGTTTGGCTCTACTCTCCGGGGATGTCTGAAGCTTTGGGGTACACTTAAGAACTGGAGCACACTCCAGAGTCCTGGATTCAGGAGTGAAAGCAACACCTTTTGGAAATTCAACAGGTTATAAAAGGTCAGTCAGAATGGGAACAAATGGAGTCGGCGCATCAGACTCTGACCCATGGAGTCTGACCCAGACTCGACATGGAAACAGGGTTCTAGTTTGGTGTAACGGTGCACATAAGCAAGGCTAGTTACAAACACTGTGTTATGAAGTTCCTAGAATCATCATACAGCAACCTAATAAAAGGTGTGGCAATCTATGATATCCAGGAGAAAGGTAGTCAAGAAAAGCCGACATCCCTACACTGCAGGCTCCTCAAGCCCATCAAAGTCATAGAGAGATTCACAAGGGATTTTAGAGAATCTGTCCAAGTTTGTAAGCCAGAGGCTGTCTCAGCCATCGGAAGTTCAGTAGTTGCCTTATTTTCTTCCACCATTACCTCTAAGAGCCTAATGAGAAGTTACAGATCTGGACGATGCCACACAGCCTGATGGTAACCCAACTCAGGTCCTGGCTCCTATTGTGGAGCACTTTGACCACCCACTATCTACTGACACACCATCTCTTGTTCCTGAAGAGGGGCCCAAAACTCAACCACTGAGGTGCAAGAAGACTTTGTGTAATTTGAGAATCTACCCAGGACCACAATTTCAAGTCAGTTGGAGTGTAGAGAAGTACCCCTTTAGTTGCTTTCCTCAGCAGCAAACACAGGCCCCTTCAACTCCATTACCCAGAAACAAAAAGACAGAAAAAAGTGGGGCTTTGCGGGCCAGTGGGAGGAGAAGGCAGGCTTGTCAGCGTGAGCTACAATTAAGGACTATTGACGGTTAGGTACACTTTGGTACCCCCGTCCCCTTAGGATAGGAGGCCCTGTCGGTCTGCCGCTACCTGCCTGAAGCCGGTGCTTTACTATGTATAGGCTATAATCATTGGAGTCTTCATCTGGCACATATCCCCCAAAAGATTATTTCTTCCGGTTTCGTTGAAGGAGGAGGAAGCTGAAATTTGAATTGTTGCCACTAGAGAATTTATTATTGGACCTTTTGGTTATTTGGGACAGAGCTGCGTATCCCCTCGCCGCTTGGCTTCAATGGGTTCTCACCCTGTATAATATAGAAAGCGACCCCCGATATCACTTAGGGTGTTGGATACTTATCCCTACATATATACGAGAATAAATAGGAACCTCGATTGTCGTTATGCGATCCTTGAACCATTGATGTGCCTTGGGCTCTGTGTCCTGCGGTAATCTACTTATCCCCTGAGGAAGCCATGAGCGAAACGCGCCGGCTTGCTGGGGACCTACATTGACCGCCCTCCATCTGAGACCTACTTTCCATCCTATACAAGCTTTGGTTTTCCCTCTATGGGTTGTATTTCTACCTAATGACTCTGATGAAATTGATTTTATAATTCCCCTTACATGTGTTGTCTGTATGTTAACATGTGCATGATTGCCCATGTTTTTTAGTCTGTAAAATTAATAAAAGGTTAATTTTTTATATATTGGTTTTGGTGTGATCCTTCTCCTCCCACTGGCCCGCAAAGCCCCACTTTTTTCTGTCTTTTTGTTTTTGTATACAATTAGGGGTAAGGGCCTCACTACACAGTACCCCATTTGTTTCTATCCATTACCCAGAATTCCCTGGCTTCCCATCATCCCCTGGACTACTGCACATGCCCCACCACTGGTGCTCAGAGGGACCAAACCTGATAGGACCAGTGGTGTATTTTGGCCTAGGCCAACAAGGCCCAGGCCTAGGGCAGCACTTTGCAGGGGGGCAGCAAAAAAGACACTCGCCACCACCTGAGACTCTATTGGCCACTGGTTGCTAGAACCACCTCTCACACCCCCCTCTCTTTCTTACTCACCCCCCTTTCTCACTCTCTCACCCCTCCTCTCTCTCTCCCTTCCTCTCACCTCCCTCTCTTTTTCTCACCCCCCTCTCTCTCTATCATCCCCCTCTCACCCCCCTCTCACTCTCTCTCTCACCCCCCTCTCTCTCACTCATCCCCCTGTCTCTCTCTCATCCCCCCACTCTCTCATCCCCCCTCTCTCTCTCTCTCATTCCCCCTCTCTCTCTCTTCGATGCCCCCCTCTCTCTCTCTCTCATCCCCCACTCTCTCTCTCATCCCCCCTCTCTCTTTCCCTCCCTCACCCAACCCCTCTCTCTCTCTCTCTTTCATCCCCCCTCTCTCTCTCCCTCACCCACCCTCTCTCTCCCACCCCCTCTCACCCCCATCTCAGGGGTTCATGCTGGGACTTGTAGTCCTTCAATTTTGGAGGAAGACACATCCGTTAAAAAAGGAGTGGGGAAAATTGACATGGGGAGGGCGCCCAATTGTAGTCTTGCCTAGGGCAGCACAAAACCAAAATACACCACTGGATAGGACAGCAGTGACTGGGCACATGAACTGTAACAAGGTGCTGAGCCTTCCAACTTTGAATCCAATGTACAAGCTGCCATTGAGTACAAGAGCACACAGCTTCCTTGTAAACCCCAGTCTCAGTGGACATTGTGCCAGCTGGCTCTGGAATACTGCCTTTCCAGTGGGGTGGCGTTACCTTCAGTCACATAAATCTTTATGCCAAAGACTCCTTTTGTAGGCCTGCCTGGAGATCCCTGCAAACCACTAACTGAATTACAAGATACAGTCAGGCTCCTAGTGGGAGAGGTGTTACAACCCAATTTCCAGGGAACCACAAGTAATTTTATTTGTTCTAATCTTTGCTACACTCTTTGTTTTGCATGTGAACTTTCTGGTACTCTTTTATACTATATCGTGATGCCACATAATGATCAAGGGTGAAAACTATTTCTTAAAAACTTGTTATTTAGGAGAGCTTCTGTGACTGTTTTTTTGTGTTCAACACCATGGCATACTTTCCTATCATTCTATCTGCATTGTCAATTCATCCTGCATTCTTTCAGTAAAGATCAAGTTGCTCATCAATGTTTGCCTGATCATTTGGCTGATACCATTAATACTATTATATTCTCTAGACAAGACTGTAAAAATAGGCACATCATTTAAGCCAAGCAATTAAAAAACAGACTTGCAGACTCTAGTAAAATATAATGTTTATTAAATGTGTAACTCATAGGCTGCTAACTACAGGGGTTTGTATGTTTGTCTAAAATTATTATTAACAAGTGTAGCAGATAGCTGACAGCATAGGTCAGCACATATCTTTGAATTTTTTTTTACATTTAAACGGTCCCCCAGCAGCTCTTTAAAATGAAAAAGAGGGTTGCCTCATTCACCCCTAGTCTGGAGCTGTCCCATGCAACATTTCCTTTTCACCACAGAATGTTCCAGTCTTCCAAGTTGAATGATGCTTATGACCATTCAACCTGGAAGACTGAGGACATGCTGTGAAGGCAGAGTGTCATGGGATTGCCCTCACACTGTGTTGATGCAGAGATGCTGAGAGCAGTGATGGAAGTCACTGCGTTTAAGTAAACGGTGTTACTTAACGCAGTTACTTTAGAGGGTAACGAGTAATCTAACTCATTTTTCGTCCCCTCAAGGTAATGCCGTTAAAATTACATTCGGCTGCGTTACCGCAATTACATCTACCGCCACTAGATGGCAGTAGTGTAATTCCTCCTCTTCTCTATGACCGAGGCCGGCGCTGTCCGCAGTACTGGCCTCAGTCGATGAGAGAGAGAGGCAGCAGCACAGGCTTGGAGGAGGAGGACGGAGCCAGACGGACCCCAGTGTGCCTGGGCAGGCCACACACCACCACCAGCAGCCAGCCACCACCACCAGCAGCCGGCCACCACTGCAGAAGCAGCACAACAGGTACCAAAAAAAAAGAAAAACTCAATCACAGACAGTGAAGACAGGAGGACTCAGTCAGGATTCAGACCCCCACCACCAGTGTTCCACACCACAGGACTCAGACCCCCACCACCAGTGTGCCACACCACAGGACTCAGACCCCCACCACCAGTGTGCCACACCACAGGACTCAGACCCCCACCACCAGTGTGCCACACCACCACCAGCCACCAACAGCAGCCAGCCACTCCAGGCAGGAGCAGGTAAAAAAAAAAAAAAAAATATATGGTTACTCACACAGTCAGGAGGACTCAGGACTCAGAACCCCACAGTGAGCCAGCCACACCACCACCAGCCACAACCACCTACCCACCCTATACACCCACTGCCCCCTTTAGACACCTACCCACCCACCCTATACACCCACTGACCCCTACATACACCTACTCACCCACCTTATACACCCACTGACCCCCAAATACACCTACCCACCCACCCTATCCACCGGCAGTGTACCACGCAGGTACCACAGTGCCACTCCCAGCTAATACCACTCAGGTACCACTCAGCAAATACCACGCAGGTACCACTAAGCAAATACCACGCATACAAGGGGCATATAAGTTATCTGAAATATTTGATTATTTTTTTAACCACTTAAGCCCCGGAGGATTTGGCTGCTCAAAGACCAGGCCCTATTTTGCGATTCGGCACTGCGCGACTGTAACGGGCAATTGCGTAGTTATGCAATGCTGTACCTAAATGAAATTGATGTCCTTTTTTTTCCCACAAACAGAGCTTTCTTTTGGTGGTATTTGATCACCTGTGCAATTTTTACTTTTTGCGCTATAAACAAAAAAAAAGCGGTAATTTTGAAAAAATAACAATATTTTTCACATTTTTTATATGAAATTCTCAAAAAAAATGTAAAAATCAAAATTTTTTACAATTTTAGGCCAATTTGTTTTCTGCTACATATTTTTTGTAAAAAAAATTGCAATAAGCGTATTTTGATTGGTTTATGCAAAAGTTATCGCGTTTACTAACTACGGGAAAGATTTGTGTCATTTTTATTGTTTTTTTTTTTTAACTCGTAATGGTGGCGATCTGCGATTTTTTTTGCGGGACTGCGACATTGCGGTGGACAGATTGGACCCTTGACTGACATTTTTGACACTTTTGGGGGTACCATTGATATTACTACAGTAATCAGTGCTATAAATATGCACTGTTACTGTAAAAATGACACTGGCAGGGAAGGGGTTAACTTTATTGGTGATCAAGGGGTTAAGTGTGTCCCTAGGGGCGTGATTCTAACTTTCAGGGGGCGTGGCTTGTTAGATCATCACAGAGACATACGATCCTACATAGCAGGATCGTATAGCCTCAGTGATGATCTAAGGGAGAATGACAGACGGCTGTGTTTACATCGCCGTATGTCTTTCTCCCTCTCCTGCGGGAGATCGCGAGTGGCCGGCGGACATCGGAGCCACCGGTCACTCGCGCAGGGATGTCAGTGAATGAGTGGGGGCGGGAGCGCGCCGCCGGCGGTGCACGCTCGCCCCCTAGAGGCTCGTGGGCAAGTGACGTACCGGTACGTCACTTTGCCCAGGAGAGGCTGACTGACTCCGTATGCAGTCGGCAAGTGGTTAGAGTAACGCAATAGTTACTTTCCCTGGTAATTAGTTACTTTTTTACTGATGTAACTCAGTCACTAACTCAGTTACTTTTTGGGAGAAGTAACTAGTAACTATAACTAATTACTTTTTTAGGTTACATGACCAACAATGGCTGAGAGAAGCACTGACTCAATCACATCAGTGGTGCTCTTTGCATTAGAGGACTGCCCACCAATACCAGAAGGCCACGGCATCTGGTAACCGGCCTGAACACTTTTACAAAAGGTAAATTAAAATAATCTTTACTACTAGGGGGGCTGATTGGGGGGTGGATTGGGTTGTTAGGATTGGCTTTAGAGCAGCTCGTCCTCAAAAAGAAGTAAAGGAATTGTTACTTAACCTGCAGCCCAGATTGCTAGAGCACAAAAAAGATTGTGTGGCCAGCTGTAGGTTGTTTGACTCCCCCTAATCACTTTCCTTCTTGCATTCTCTTTTGGTATTTGTTAGTGAGATCTCTGCATTGAGTTAATGGCTCTGCACTCCTACTGTGGCCATTATGAGGGGCTTCCATCATCCCTGGATTTTATATTTATTTCATATTATGGAGAAAGTAACAGGAGGAGTTGGGACTCACCAAGTTGGGGGAACACCAAAAACTTTCTAATGGTTATGAACAGATTTGTGAATTATGGCAGGGAGATCTCACTGTTGGAGTATATAAGACATATAAGAAGCCATGGGGCTGACCTGGATCACCAGTTTCCACCTTTATCTAAAATATCACTTTCGGATCGACTTACCCTTAAAAACAACAAAACTTAAGAATTTTATGTGGCAGCATAATGTAAGTTATGAGTTGCTCTTAATACTTACAAACACCGGTGCCCAGAAGATGATGCCAGAAGATAGTGACCGAGACCCACCATTGAATTCATTAGTTGCCAATGCAATGCCATTTCCAAGCTGTACAAATGCTACCAGAATTAGCAAACACTACAGGCCAGAGAAAACAATAATTAATACGTCTATCAATAAATAATATAATATGACTATTTAAGACACACCGTGATTTAAGGTTTTATGTATCTTTTATGGATACATAGTTAGTCAGGTTGAAAAAAAGACATAAATTCATCTAGTTCAGTCAACCTATTACAGAACCCAAGATAATATTCGTGCAATTGCAAAAAAAATGTAAACCTTAGTCACAAAAAACGAAGTAAAAAAAAAATGCAATAAACTGAGTAAGGGCTCTTTCACACGGTCCGCCTCCGCAGGCGGATCCGTGTTGCTCAGCGGGGATCGATCCGCGATCCCCGCTGAGCCGGGCGGATGACACCTCCGTCTCTGCTTGCAGAGTGGAGAGGGAGGTGTCTCAGCAACCGCTGCCCTCTATGGGGGATCGGAGGAGAGCGGACCGCTTGTCCGCTCTCATCAGATCCGCTCCGATTACTGAACGGATGGAAAAATAGGGTTTCCATCCGTCCAGATTTCAGCACAGGATCGGATACGGATGGCAGCGGGTGTCAGCGGAGGTGTCTCCGCTGACATCCGCTGCCCCATAGAGCTGCATGGAGGATCCGATCAGATCCGCCTAAAAAACTGACAGGCGGATCTGATCGGACCGCCCGTGTGAAAGAGCCCTTAGATCAAACAGACAGCAGTATCTAAATCACCAATCAAAGTAGGATGTGTAACAAGCGCCAACCAAACAATAAAAAGTGTGCTCTCCTTGTGCTAGGTATAAGTTAATAAATCACATAAGAGACACAATAAAAGTGCATTAAACATATGATGAACTTATATACCTGTGCAAAAAAGTCCATATAAAATGTGTAAACAAGATATAAAAATAAATATATATATATATATATATATATATATATAGATATATATATACAGTATCTCACAAAAGTAAGTACACACCTCACATTCTTGTAAATATTTTATTATATCTTTTCATGTGACAACACTGAAGAAATGACACTTTGCTACAATGTAAAATAGTGAGTGTACAGCTTGTATAACAGTGTAAATCTTCTGTCCCCTCACAATAACTCCACAGCCATTAATGTCTAAACCGCTGGCAACAAAAGTGAGTACACCCCTAAGTAAAACTGTCCAAATTGGGCGCAATTAGCCATTTTCCCTCCCCGGTGTCATGTGACTGGTTAGTGTTACAAGTTCTCAGATGTGAATGGGGAGCAGGTGTGTTAAATTTGGTGTCATCGCTCTCACTCTCTCATACTGGTCACTGGAAGTTCAACATGGCACTTCATGGCAAAGAACTCTCTGGGGACCTGAAAAAAAGAATTGTCACTCTACATAAAGATGGCCTAGACTATAAGAAGAATGTCAGGACCCTGAAACTGAGCTGCAGCACAGTGACCAAGACCATACAGCAGTTTAACCACTTAAGCCCCGGAAGATTTTAGCCCCTTCCTGACCAGGGTTTTTTTTGCGATTTTTTACTGCGTGACTTTAACGGACAATTGCGCGGTCGTGCAATGCTGTACCTAAACAAATTTCATGTCCTTTTTTCCCCACAAACAGAGCTTTCTTTTGGTGGTATTTGATCACCTGTGCGATTTTTTTGATCATGCGCTATAAACAAAAAAAGAGCGTAATTTTTGCAAAAATAAAATTTTTTTTTATATGAAATTCCCCCCCAAAAAAATGTAAAAATCAAAACATTTTAACATTTTCGGCCAAATTGTTTTATGCTACATATGTTTGGTAAAAAAAAATCGCAAAAAGCGTATTTTGATTGGTTTGCGCAAAAGTTATCGCGTTTACTAACAAAGGGAAAGATTTTTGTCATTTTTGGTGGTTTTTTTTTAACGAGTAATGGCGGCGATCTGCGATTTTTTTTGCGGTACTGCGATATTGCGGTGGACAGATCGGACCCTTGACTGACATTTTTTACACTTTTGGGGGTACCAGTGACATTACTGCAGTAATCAGTGCTATATATATATGCACTGTTACTGCAAAAATGACACTGGCAGGGAAGGGGTTAACTGTATTGGACAGGGAGGGGTTAAATGTGTCCTAGGGGCATGATTCTAACTGTAGTGGGACATGGCTATTGGTGTAAAAACAAAGATCAACGGTTCTACATAAAAGAAAAGGAATTGGCAGCACTCCAGGTTGAGTCAAAATCCAGATTTATTGATGGACATCCAAATATGACAATCGGGACAAGGTAGACGCGTTTCACACACTGACTGTGTGTAATGATTAAGCACACAGTCAGTGTGTGAAACGCGTCTACCTTGTCACGATTGTCATATTTGGATGTCCAGTCAATAAATCTGGATTTTGACTCAACCTGGAGTGCTGCCAATTCCTTTTCTTTTATCAAGTTTTCACGGAGGCGAGCCGGGGCATGCACCTGTGTGAGTCATCAGGCAATTACACCACCTCGAGCAGTGAGTCCTTGTCTGTTCAATTGCAATACCTCGCAGCACACTAGCTCGGTGGTGAGCCCATCCCATCCACCGATCATCGATCGCCTTACTTTGTTTGAACCGACCTATGATGGCTACATTGGATACATCACAGGGTAATAGTAGGACATTTCATCTACTGAAAGATAATCCACTGAGAACTAATACCAGGTAATGATTAAGCACACAGTCAGTGTGTGAAACGCGTCTACCTTGTCACGATTGTCATATTTGGATGTCCAGTCAATAAATCTGGATTTTGACTCAACCTGGAGTGCTGCCAATTCCTTTTCTTTTATCAAGTTTTCACGGAGGCGAGCCGGGGCATGCATCTGTGTGAGTCATCAGGCAATTACACCACCTCGAGCAGTGAGTCCTTGTCTGTTCAACGGTTCTACATAGTAGAACCGTCTGATCTCCCTTTTTACACAGGGGAGAATGACAGGCGGCTTGTTTACATAAGCCGCTCTGCCTTTCTCCCTCTGTACCGACGATCGGCGAGTGACCGGCGGACATCGGGTCCGCCGATCACACGCCCGCACTCCTCCCTGAATGAGCCGAGGCGGGCCCGCTATTGGCTCCAATCCCAGTGACAGGCGAGCGACGTAGATCTACGTGACTCTGCCTGGCCGGGGCTGACTGCCGCAGTAAATATACTGTGTGCAGTCGGCAACCGGTTAACAGGACAGGTTCCACTCAGAACAGACCTCGCCATGGTCGACCAAAGAAGTTGAGTGCACATACTCAGCGTCATATCCAGAGGTTGTCTTTGGGAAATATACATATGAATGCTGCCAGCATTGCTGCAGAGGTTGAAGGGGTGGGAGGTCAGCATGTCAGTGCTCAGACCATACGCCGCACACTGCATCAAATTGGTCTGCATGGCTGTCGTCCCAGAAGGTAGCCTCTTCTAAAGATGATGCACAAGTGAGCCCTCAAACAGTTTGCTGAAAACAAGCAGACTAAGGACATAGATTACTGGAACCATGTCCTGTGGTCTTATGAGACCAAAATAAACCTATTTGGTTCAGCATGTGTGGTGGCAGCCAGATGAGGAGTACAAAGACAAGTGTGTCTTGCCTACAGTCAAGCATGGTGGTGTCATGGTCTGGGGCTGCATGAGTGCTGCTGGCACTGGGGAGCTACAGTTCATTTAAGGGAACCATGATTGCCAACATCTACTGTGACATACTGAAGCAAAGCATGATCCGGTCCCTTCGGGGACTGGGCCGCAGGGCAGTATTCCAACATGATAACGACCCAAAACACACATCCAAGAAGACCACTGCCTTGCTAAAGAAGCTGAAGGTAAAGGTAATGGATCGGCAAAGCATTCTCCAGACCTAAACCCTATTGAGCATCTGTGGGGCATCCTCAGAGGGAGGGTGGAAGAGCGCAAGGTCTCTAACATCCACCAGCTCCGTGATGTCATCATGGAGGAGTAGAAGAGGACTCCAGTGGCAACCTTTGAAGCTCTGGTGAACTCCATGCCCAAGAGGGTCAGGGCAGTGCTGGAAAATAATGGAGGCTACATAAAATATTGACACTTTGGGCCCAATTTGGACATTTTAACTTAGGGTGTATTCGCTTTTGTTGCCAGCGGTTTAGACATTAATGACTGTGTTGAGTTATTTTGAGAAGACAGCAAATGTACACTGTTATACAAGCTGTACACTCACTACTTTACATTGTAGCAAAGTGTAATTTCTTCAATGTTGTCACATGAAAAGATATAATAAAATATTTACAAAAATGTGAGGGGTGTACTCACTTTTGTGAGATACTGTATATATGGTTCAAAAAGGTGCTCAGATTTTCTAAACTTCAATAGTCCCTCCGTCTTTGCCGTGAAGGAAGGATGATAACATGCACCACGAAGAAAGAGTGCTCCCAAAAGGAATCACCACAAGCGATTAAATGAACTCCTTACCAGCTGCTCTGATCCCGCAAGGAGCCTCATATCCCCAGAGGATGCTGGTTACAGGGAAACGTGTGCATTGGGAGGGGCTTTACACGTGACAATATTCCGCAAGTCCGCCTGACCACTTGGACCTGCTGCTTGTTTGTAACACATGCTGTGTAATTCCTTCAAATTGTAAGTGTCATTTTATCATTTTATTAAAATTTTGGGGAAATATTACACTAGGTAGATTTTCCTCTGTACTTTAAATTCCTCCATGGAGTCTATCTTGGCTTAGGAGATCGCGATGTATATGGCTGCTATACAGCAAGGCGTCTGCTGGTCTCCTTGTGAGATCAGAGCAGCTGGTAAGGAGTTAATTTAATCTCTTGTGATTACTTTTGGGAGCACTCTTTCTTTGGTGGTGCACGTTATCATCATTCCTTCACGGCAAAGAAGGAGGGACTATTAAAGTTTAGAAAATCTGAGCACCTTTTTGCACTATATATAGGGCATATACTGTATATATCTCATAAAATTGGAGTATCGATAAAAAGTTAATTCATTTCAGTTGTGAAACTCATAGATTTAGTATAGATGCGTTACACACAGAGTGATATATTTCAAGCATTTCTTTCTTTTAATTTTGATGTTTATGGCTTACAGCTAGTGAAAACCCAAAATTCGGTATCTCGGATATTAGAATAATACATAAGACCAATAAAAAAAAAAAAGGATTTCCAATACAGAAATGCTGGCTTACTGAAAAGTATGACCATGTACAGTATAGTAAGCACTCAATACTTAATTGGTGCTCTTTTTGCATGAATTACTACATCAATGCAGAGTGGCATGGAGGCGATCATGGTTTCACTGTGCTTGATTGGCCAGCAAACTTGCCTGACCTAAACCCCATTAAGAATCTGTGGGGTTTTGACAAGAGGAAGACGAGAGACACCAAACCCAACAATGCAGATGAGCTGAAAGCCACTATTAAAGAAACCTGGGCTTCCATAACACCTCAGCAGTGCCACAGGCTGATCACCTCCATGCCACGCCGCATTGATGCAGTAATTCATGTAAAAGGAGCCAGACCAAGTATTGAGTGCATACTATACTGTACATGGACATGATTTTCACTAAGCCAACATTTCTGTATTAAAAATCCTTTTTTTATTGGTCTTATGTAATATTCTAATTTTCTGAGATACTGAATTTTGGGTTTTCACTAGCTGTAAGCCATAATCATCAAAATTAAGAGAAAGAAATGCTTGAAATATATCACTCTGTGCGTAACTCATCTATATAAAAAAAATGAGTTAAAGGGGGCCTCCAGAGTCCAATAAGCCCCCTGCTGGCAGACCCCCACAACCACTGCCCAGGGTTGTCGGGAAGGGACCCTTGTCCCCATCAACATGGGGACACAGTTCTTTCGGGTGGAGGGCTCAGAGTCCCCCTGCCCCAAAGCACCCCCTATGTTGTGGGCATGTAGTCTGGTATGGTCCAGGAGGGGGGGCTCACTAGTCTCCGTCCCTTTCCTGACCTGCCAGGCTGCATGCTCAGATAAGGGTCTGGTATGGATTTTGAGGGGGATCCCAAGCCGATTTATTTTTTGTTGTGGGGTTCCCCTTAAAATCCATACCAGACCAAAGGTCTTGAGGAGCTGGGCCTGCTGTTTTTTCTTCTTTTTTTTTTGGCGTGGGGTTCCCCTTCAAGTCCCTCAGAGCACAAGTCACATGCCACAAGTCGATCAAATAATATGATGATCCAACTTGGATGCGACTTACATTTAAATCAATGGGCTAAAATCGTGCCCAAGTTGGACCAAAGTAGCGCAGGAACCTTTTTCAAAGTTGGACCGACACAAGTTGGACCAGTTAAGATGGCTCTAATAGGGAACTATTGCTTTTGACATGTCATGAGACTTGTGCTCTCAAAGTTGGAGCGTATCTCAGACCAGTGTGAACCAGCCCGGAGGGATCCAAAATAAGGTACACCAACACTTTTAAGTGTCCCAGAATGCACCCGGATGCACCTTCGAGCTAGTGTTAATTTTGACGTCAAGTTTAGATTTAGTTTTAGTCACAGTCTTTTGGTTAAAATGCCATTTTAGTTTTAGCCGTGTTTTAATTACCTGAATTGTTTTAATTTTTGTCGTATTTTAGTCGACTACAATCTCCAGTACATTTTATCTGACTACAAACTGCAGTACATTTTAGCCGATTACAATCTCCAGTACATTTTAGTTGACTTAAAATTGAATGGGTTTAGTTAAATTGTAATGCATTACTTAAGCATTTCTCTAGAATCTCCATACTCCTTATATACTCCTGAAGTAAAAATCTAATAACATTATTATTATTTATGGTAGTAAGGTTTGAACATTTACTACAGGCACATATTTAGCTATTGTGATATTTAACGTCTTTATAACTAAAACCAAGTTTCATAAAAAAAAAAAAAAATATTGCCTTTTGACAAACAGAAGTGCAACTTTAAAATATAAAACCCCCCAACCCGGCCTTGCCTCTTTTGAGTGTGGGCATTGACCAATTTCGAGCTGATTGCAGAACGATTGTAGCTCACTTATTGTTTGCAACTAGAATAGCCTTGGCAAAACACTGGAAACTAACCTCTCCCCCCACAATAGGGGAAATCACACATAGAGTCAATTATCAGTATGAAATGGAGAAACTACTAGCATACAAAGATCACAAAGTGTCTTCATTCCAATACAAATGGTATGCTTGGCTTAAAATGTTCCCTGACGTGGACTAGGTAGTATGATTTAAAAACATGTTGTGATTATTTAAGGCTCTTGACTGGTGTCCTCTGGTGGTGAACCCAGATCCTTCCCTCTACCCCACCCCATCCCTCCCCTAGCCCTCCTTTTATTTTTCTTCTCGTCCCTTTCCCCCTCTGATTCAGCACAATGTTGAAAGTTTGCTAGAATGATAGCTCGTTGCCTTCCTTTCAGGAGAGCTTTTCTTTTAGCATGAATTTGCTTTCTAACGGGCTCATCAAGAGCTGGCGGCCTGGACCCCGGAGTGAGGGGGCGGGTAGTGGCAGCCCGCTTTCTCCAGTAAGCGACCCTGGGGACTACCTGTTCACAGTGTGTTCCCATTGGGGGGGACAGGTACTCCTCTTTTCACCTTCCCACTCCGTCCGGGTTCTAGGTCCGCCCTCGCCCAAGGTTTATCGAGATGCTGTTCTTACTGGTATGCCTATATTACAATTATGGTTGGGGGTTCCCTTTGTCGGGGGCTCTCAACATTCCTTATTGCTCATTGTCAATTTTTCTGTATTTGCACGTTTGAAGCTGCTGTTTATGCTTCTGTCTCTGTAACCACGGAATTAACCAATACTTTGTTATTACTGTATTATCTGAAAAACTTTCAATAAAAATTTAAGTTACAAAAAAAAAAATATATAAAACCCCCCAAAAAACTGTAAACTCAATTGGCTGTAATGCCATTGCACATATTACATGAATATATCATTAAATATTAACAAAAAAAAAATATATATATATATATATACGAAAAGCCTTTTTTTTTTTTTTTAAAGAAACTTAGTAGATGCCCCATATTCTTATGTGGTAGTGCAATAGTGCAATACAGGTTTAAATGTTAAGGTGCGATTATCTTAGGCTGGGGATGGAATTTAGAGAAGGTCAGCAGAGGGCGCCAATGAGATAGTGTGAATTAGTGTTATGTGTGGAACTGAATAGGAAAGAGAAAGAATTGATGGGAGCCTGTGACTCTCAGCCAATACAGCTTGCTGATAGAGTCAGGGGGCTGGGGCTTTACCAGACAGGCGGAGCTCCCAGGAAAGCAGACGTTCAGGTGGGTAAACATCCCTCCCTCATATTTTCATTCCATTTTAGTTCCTTGACAGAAATTGGAATTGATTTTTGTCATAGTTTTCGTCAATTTCCTAATGCTAATGCCTCGTGCATACCTCAAAGGATGTGCTTTTTGGCACACAACAATATATAAAATGTACATTTATGAATGATTTGGTGTTTGTAAACCATTTTTTTCTTAGTAGCGATTTCCACTTCACCTACTGAATGGTTTTGTTTACCTTCAAACCCATTCACACTTTAATGGGTTGTGGTTGAGCTCAGGGGTAATTATCTTGCTGTTGGGGTATGGAGAATATAGTAATGGCAAAGCTTGGAAATCCTTGGCCAGTAAGGAATGTGTAACTTTAGTAAAAAATCAGCATTGCCAGCCAAGTTTCAGCAAGTTCCCAGGCATGCCTTTTGGATCTTGCTGGGTGACCCAGAGGAGGCTTCCTAAGTGGGTGGGTGGTAGTGTTGTGGGATGCTGCCACTCTTCTTTAAAGTAAATAGGTAAGTGGTCCTTTTTCCAAATCCAAATGACCCTTACAAAAGGTGGATAGAATTATCACAATGCATATTGAATATTGAGGTCATACTTTAATGGGTCGTGGTTGAGCTCAGGTGTCATTTTTTTGCTGTTGGGGTATGGAGGATATAGTAATGGCAAAGGTCAGAAATCCTTGCCCAGTTACGAATGTGAAACTTTAGTAAAAAGTCAGCATTGCCACCCAGATGAAGTTTCCTAAGTGGGTGTGTGGTAGTGGTGGGGGATGCTGCCACTCTTCTTTAAAGTAAATAGGTAAGTCGTCCTTTTTCCAAATCCAAGTGACCCTTACAAAAGGTGGATAGAATTATCACAATGCATATTGAATAGTGAGTTCTTACTTTAATGGGTCGTGGTTGAGCTCAGGTGTCATTTTTTTGCTGTTGGGGTATGGAGGATATAGTAATGGCAAAGGTCAGAAATCCTTGCCCAGTTACGAATGTGAAACTTTAGTAGTAAAAAGTCAGCATTGCCACCCAGAGGAAGCTTCCTAAGTGGGTGTGTGGTAGTGGTGGGGGATGCTGCCACTCTTCTTTAAAGTAAATAGGTAAGTCGTCCTTTTTCCAAATCCAAGTGACCCTTACAAAAGGTGGATAGAATTATCACAATGCATATTGAATAGTGAGTTCTTACTTTAATGGGTCGTGGTTGAGCTCAGGTGTCATTTTTTTGCTGTTGGGGTATGGAGGATATAGTAATGGCAAAGGTCAGAAATCCTTGCCCAGTTACGAATGTGAAACTTTAGTAGTAAAAAGTCAGCATTGCCACCCAGAGGAAGCTTCCTAAGTGGGTGTGTGGTAGTGGTGGGGGATGCTGCCACTCTTCTTTAAAGTAAATAGGTAAGTCGTCCTTTTTCCAAATCCAAGTGACCCTTACAAAAGGTGGATAGAATTATCACAATGCATATTGAATATTAAGGTCATACTTTAATGGGTCGTGGTTGAGCTCAGGTGTCATTTTTTTGCTGTTGGGGTATGGAGGATATAGTAATGGCAAAGCTCAGAAATCCTTGCCCAGTTACGAATGTGTAACTTTAGTAAAAAGTCAGCATTGCCACCCAGAGGAAGCTTCCTAAGTGGGTGTGTGGTAGTGGTGGGGGATGCTGCCACTCTTCTTTAAAGTAAATAGGTAAGTCGTCCTTTTTCCAAATCCAAGTGACCCTTACAAAAGGTGGATAGAATTATCACAATGCATATTGGATATTGAGGTCATACTTTAATGGGTCGTGGTTGAGCTCAGGTGTCATTTTTTTGCTGTTGGGGTATGGAGGATATAGTAATGGCAAAGCTCAGAAATCCTTGCCCAGTTACGAATGTGTAACTTTAGTAAAAAGTCAGCATTGCCACCCAGAGGAAGCTTCCTAAGTGGGTGGGTGGTAGTGGTGGGGGATACTGTCCATCTTCTTTAAAGTAAATAGTGGTCCTTTTTTCAAATCCAAATGACCTTTACACCAAGTGAAAAGAATTATCACAGTGTACAGTGAATATTGAGGTCCACTCGGTTAAGAAAATGCAACAGATGTTTCATTATTGCTTATCACAATGTCACCCCTTTGATATAAAGCATATTGTACAGTCCAAAACATGCCAAAAACACAGACACTTCTGGGTTGCTACTGTCTGGTTATAAATTAGCTTGTGGGCTAGGTGCAGCAGTAAGAATATATAGTAGAAAGTTCAGAAATACAAAACAGGCCCGGTGGGGAGTCAACCCGATCAAACAGGCCCGTTGGGAGGCAACCCGCCTCTGAGAACGTCAGATTATGATGAAATGCGGAGCGCGGGACAGGACCACATGATCTTTGTAGATGTACTGCACCATTGTAGTGATTTACATCGCTTTGAGGTTACCCTGCATCTATTGGTGGAGGATTTCTCTAGATGCATCCTATTGAAGCAAACTGCAGTTACGGACGTTACAATGAGGCTGCTGATGATTCATCTAGCCTTTGTTTTCAACATGCTGGTGTTGACCTCTCCATAACTTGAGGGTCAACACAATCTGGTAAGCAGTCACAGTGGTGACGATTAGCTTACACTTTTCTCTCACTGATGCTGATGTGTGGGGATTCTTTCATAAATACAATATGTAGACTTTTATTGGTTCAATTGGCGCTGCCCCCTTTGTATTTTGTATATTTTCTTGGTGTGCAATCAAACCATTGGTGCTGGCCGTGTATATATATATATATATATATATATATATATATATATATATATATATATATATATATATATATATATATGTTTTTTTTTTTTATCCAAGCGCAGATATTTCTCTTTGTTTTTGAACCTGATCAAAGCCACTTACAGATTATAACAGCGGTAGGACAGTAGACTGAAGACCTAGAGATGCAAACAGCATCTGCCACAAGAAGCCGAATGTAGCCTGGCCTAACTGAACCCAAACTGAAGGCTTTCCAGAGAGGTTTGCATAGTCTTTGCACTTTCCCTACTTCTCTGAAACCTTTCCTTGACTCTAAGTACTGTCCCTGACAGTTGGTTGACTTGTCCCTACACTAGTCACTTACAAAATGCACGCCAAGGTCTTAAAAAGACTCTGTCTGACCCAAAATGGTTACCTAATTCACATGGGGTGTCAGTATCCAATCAGATAGCTGCCTCCCTGTGACCGAAGAAACCATAGAGGAGTTAAGTAGAGAGAGTTTCCCTTACCCAAGATGCTGGCGCCTGGACCCAAAGCCAATTGAAGAATCGGCTCGGGTGAGGATATTGCTGGATCCCTAGACAGGTATTTGTAGCCACTGACTTTTTATTTTTTGGGGGGACTTGAGCTCCTCCTTAATGATTTCATGTGGTTAATAGTGTTGAGCGAACACGGACTGTATTATTCGTGTTCGTACCGAATAATTGGATTTTTTGTACCCGAACACGGACACGGACACTTTACTGTATGTTCGGGTAAAAATCCGTGTTCGGTCGTTTTATTTCCGGGTTTTGCATGCTTTGGCGCTCTTTTCATGGCGGGCTTTCAACAGCCAATCAACAATCGTTTAACTGGTGTGCCTTAAGCCATCCCAGCCATGCCTGCAAATGTCTCAGTAGCTGTGATTGGCCGTCTGAAGCATGTGACCAAGTCTTTATAAGTTCGAGGCAGCCGCAGCGGCGTCATTATGCTGCTTAGATTCAGGGACAGAGCACACATCAACGTGCTGGCTGCTGATTAGGGAAAGATAGGCAGGAAAAAACCATTTGTGTCCGGATAGAATTGAGGGACAGGTCGGAGTGTTTAGGCAGGGCGAGTTGTAGGCATTTTAGGGATAGAGTCTGCTGAATTATATAGGGTCAGTGTCTTCTACAAACTACAATCGATATTGCTGTGTGGGGGGTGGGGTGAATCTGCACTCAATCCTGATCTACGATCTCTTCTCAATCCTGTTAGGGACAGAGTCTGCTGAATTTTAGGGAAACTGTGTTCTACAAACTACAATCGATATTGCTGTGTGGGGGGTGGGGTGAATCTGCACTCAATCCTGATCTACGATCTCTTCTCAATCCTGTTAGGGACAGAGTCTGCTGAATTTTAGGGAAACTGTGTTCTACAAACTACAATCGATATTGCTGTGTGGGGGGTGGGGTGAATCTGCACTCAATCCTGATCTACGATCTCTTCTCAATCCTGTTAGGGACAGAGTCTGCTGAATTTTAGGGAAACTGTGTTCTACAAACTACAATCGATATTGCTGTGTGGTGTGGGATTGGAGATAGGCAGGTGTCAGTGATCCACATCCATTTTTCTGTGTGTGAGCTGCAGTGAACACAATCTTTTTGGGCTGCAGTGAACACAATCTTTTTGGGCTGCAGTGAACACAATCTTTTTGGGCTGCAGTGAACACAATCTTTTTGGGCTGCAGTGAACACAATCTTTTTGGGGTGCAGTGAACAAAATCTTTTTGGGGTGCAGTGAACACAATCCTTTTTGGTGTGCAGTGAACACAATCTTTGTGGGGTGCAGTGAACAAAATCCTTTGTGGGGTGCAGTGAACACAATCTTTTTGGGGTGCAGTGAACAAAATCCTTTTTGGGGTGCAGTGAACAACATCCTTTTTGGGGTGCAGTGAACACAATCTTTTTGGGGTGCAGTGAACAAAATCCTTTGTGGGGTGCAGTGAACACAATCTTTTTGGGGTGCAGTGAACACAATCTTTTTGGGGTGGAGTGAACAACATCCTTTTTGGGGTGCAGTGAACAAAATCCTTTTTGGGGTGCAGTGAACAAAATCATTTTTGGGGTGCAGTGAACACAATCTTTTTGGGGTGCAGTGAACACAATCTTTGTGGGGTGCAGTGAACACAATCTTTTTGGGGTGGAGTGAACAACATCCTTTTTGGGGTGCAGTGAACAACATCCTTTTTGGGGTGCAGTGAACACAATCTTTTTGGGGTGCAGTGAACACAATCTTTGTGGGGTACAGTGAACAGAATCTTTGTGGGGTGCAGTGAACACAATCTTTGGGGGGTACAGTGAACACAATCTTTGTGAGGTGCAGTGAACACAATCTTTGTGGGGTGCAGTGAACACAATCATTGTGGGGTGCAGTGAACTCAATCTTTGTGGGGTACAGTGAACACAATCTCATACTGAAGGTTTGAGGGTGCTGCCTGTTCCATACTCCCCCTACTCCTCATCTAGCCTTTTAGGGGTACAAACAATAGTAATTGGGGCCTAGTGTGGTTGTGTACGTGTGATATACATACACTTTTTTGGGATCATATTTTCTATTCCGCTATTTAATCAAAAACCTTTGGGGATCAGTTAAATTGGGGGATAGTCTGTGTTGGTACGTGTGAGAGAGATCCACCTTTCCAAGTTGTTGGGGTTCATCTCATACTTCTGAAGGTTTGAGGGTGCTGCCTGTTCCATACTCCCCCCTACTCCTAGCCTTTTAGGGGTACAAACAATAGTAATTGGGGCCTAGTGTGGTTGTGTACGTGTGATATACATACACTTTTTTGGGATCATATTTTCTATTCCGCTATTTAATCAAAAACCTCTGGGGATCAGTTAAATTGGGGGATAGTCTGTGTTGGTACGTGTGAGAGAGATCCACCTTTCCAAGTTGTTGGGGTTCATCTCATACTTCTGAAGGTTTGAGGGTGCTGCCTGTTCCATACTCCCCCTACTCCTAGCCTTTTAGGGGTACAAACAATAGTAATTGGGGCCTAGTGTGGTTGTGTACGTGTGATATACATACACTTTTTTGGGATCATATTTTCTATTCCGCTATTTAATCAAAAACCTCTGGGGATCAGTTAAATTGGGGGATAGTCTGTGTTGGTACGTGTGAGAGAGATCCACCTTTCCAAGTTGTTGGGGTTCATCTCATACTTCTGAAGGTTTGAGGGTGCTGCCTGTTCCATACTCCCCCTACTCCTAGCCTTTTAGGGGTACAAACAATAGTAATTGGGGCCTAGTGTGGTTGTGTACGTGTGATATACATACACTTTTTTGGGATCATATTTTCTATTCCGCTATTTAATCAAAAACCTCTGGGGATCAGTTAAATTGGGGGATAGTCTGTGTTGGTACGTGTGAGAGAGATCCACCTTTCCAAGTTGTTGGGGTTCATCTCATACTTCTGAAGGTTTGAGGGTGCTGCCTGTTCCATACTCCCCCTACTCCTAGCCTTTTAGGGGTACAAACAATAGTAATTGGGGCCTAGTGTGGTTGTGTACGTGTGATATACATACACTTTTTTGGGATCATATTTTCTATTCCGCTATTTAATCAAAAACCTCTGGGGATCAGTTAAATTGGGGGATAGTCTGTGTTGGTACGTGTGAGAGAGATCCACCTTTCCAAGTTGTTGGGGTTCATCTCATACTTCTGAAGGTTTGAGGGTGCTGCCTGTTCCATACTCCCCCCTACTCCTAGCCTTTTAGGGGTACAAACAATAGTAATTGGGGCCTAGTGTGGTTTTGTACGTGTGATATACATACACTTTTTTGGGATCATATTTTCTATTCCGCTATTTAATCAAAAACCTCTGGGGATCAGTTAAATTGGGGGATAGTCTGTGTTGGTACGTGTGAGAGAGATCCACCTTTCCAAGTTGTTGGGGTTCATCTCATACTTCTGAAGGTTTGAGGGTGCTGCCTGTTCCATACTCCCCCCTACTCCTAGCCTTTTAGGGGTACAAACAATAGTAATTGGGGCCTAGTGTGGTTGTGTACGTGTGATATACATACACTTTTTTGGGATCATATTTTCTATTCCGCTATTTAATCAAAAACCTCTGGGGATCAGTTAAATTGGGGGATAGTCTGTGTTGGTACGTGTGAGAGAGATCCACCTTTCCAAGTTGTTGGGGTTCATCTCATACTTCTGAAGGTTTGAGGGTGCTGCCTGTTCCATACTCCCCCCTACTCCTAGCCTTTTAGGGGTACAAACAATAGTAATTGGGGCCTAGTGTGGTTGTGTACGTGTGATATACATACACTTTTTTGGGATCATATTTTCTATTCCGCTATTTAATCAAAAACCTCTGGGGATCAGTTAAATTGGGGGATAGTCTGTGTTGGTACGTGTGAGAGAGATCCACCTTTCCAAGTTGTTGGGGTTCATCTCATACTTCTGAAGGTTTGAGGGTGCTGCCTGTTCCATACTCCCCCCTACTCCTAGCCTTTTAGGGGTACAAACAATAGTAATTGGGGCCTAGTGTGGTTGTGTACGTGTGATATACATACACTTTTTTGGGATCATATTTTCTATTCCGCTATTTAATCAAAAACCTCTGGGGATCAGTTAAATTGGGGGATAGTCTGTGTTGGTACGTGTGAGAGAGATCCACCTTTCCAAGTTGTTGGGGTTCATCTCATACTTCTGAAGGTTTGAGGGTGCTGCCTGTTCCATACTCCCCCTACTCCTAGCCTTTTAGGGGTACAAACAATAGTAATTGGGGCCTAGTGTGGTTGTGTACGTGTGATATACATACACTTTTTTGGGATCATATTTTCTATTCCGCTATTTAATCAAAAACCTCTGGGGATCAGTTAAATTGGGGGATAGTCTGTGTTGGTACGTGTGAGAGAGATCCACCTTTCCAAGTTGTTGGGGTTCATCTCATACTTCTGAAGGTTTGAGGGTGCTGCCTGTTCCATACTCCCCCTACTCCTAGCCTTTTAGGGGTACAAACAATAGTAATTGGGGCCTAGTGTGGTTGTGTACGTGTGATATACATACACTTTTTTGGGATCATATTTTCTATTCCGCTATTTAATCAAAAACCTCTGGGGATCAGTTAAATTGGGGGATAGTCTGTGTTGGTACGTGTGAGAGAGATCCACCTTTCCAAGTTGTTGGGGTTCATCTCATACTTCTGAAGGTTTGAGGGTGCTGCCTGTTCCATACTCCCCCCTACTCCTAGCCTTTTAGGGGTACAAACAATAGTAATTGGGGCCTAGTGTGGTTGTGTACGTGTGATATACATACACTTTTTTGGGATCATATTTTCTATTCCGCTATTTAATCAAAAACCTTTGGGGATCAGTTAAATTGGGGGATAGTCTGTGTTGGTACGTGTGAGAGAGATCCACCTTTCCAAGTTGTTGGGGTTCATCTCATACTTCTGAAGCTTTGAGGGTGCTGCCTGTTCCATACTCCTCCTCCTCCTCATCCATCCTTTTAGGTGTACAAACAATAGTAATTGGGGCCTAGTGTGCTTCTGTACGTGTGAGATACATACACATTTTTTGATCATATTTCCTATTCCGCTATTCAATAAAAACCTTTGGGGATCAATTAAATTGCGGAATAGTCTGTGTCGGTACGTGTGAGATCCACCTTTCCAAGTTTTTGGGGTTCATCTCATACTTCTGAAGCTTTGAGGGTGCTGCCTGTTCCATACTCCTCCTCCTCCTCATCCATCCTTTTAGGTGTACAAACAATAGTAATTGGGGCCTAGTGTGTTTCTGTACGTGCGAGATACATACACTTTTTTTGATCATATTTCCTATTCCGCTATTCAATAAAAACCTTTGGGGATCAATTAAATTGCGGGATAGTCTGTGTGGGTACGTGTGAGATCCACCTTTCCAAGTTTTTGGGGTTCATCTCATACTTCTGAAGCTTTGAGGGTGCTGCCTGTTCCATACTCCTCCTCCTCCTCATCCATCCTTTTAGGTGTACAAACAATAGTAATTGGGGCCTAGTGTGCTTCTGTACGTGTGAGATACATACACATTTTTTGATCATATTTCCTATTCCGCTATTCAATAAAAACCTTTGGGGATCAATTAAATTGCGGGATAGTCTGTGTCGGTACGTGTGAGATCCACCTTTCCAAGTTTTTGGGGTTCATCTCATACTTCTGAAGCTTTGAGGGTGCTGCCTGTTCCATACTCCTCCTCCTCCTCATCCATCCTTTTAGGTGTACAAACAATAGTAATTGGGGCCTAGTGTGCTTCTGTACGTGTGAGATACATACACATTTTTTGATCATATTTCCTATTCCGCTATTCAATAAAAACCTTTGGGGATCAATTAAATTGCGGGATAGTCTGTGTCGGTACGTGTGAGATCCACCTTTCCAAGTTTTTGGGGTTCATCTCATACTTCTGAAGCTTTGAGGGTGCTGCCTGTTCCATACTCCTCCTCCTCCTCATCCATCCTTTTAGGTGTACAAACAATAGTAATTGGGGCCTAGTGTGCTTCTGTACGTGTGAGATACATACACATTTTTTGATCATATTTCCTATTCCGCTATTCAATAAAAACCTTTGGGGATCAATTAAATTGCGGAATAGTCTGTGTCGGTACGTGTGAGATCCACCTTTCCAAGTTTTTGGGGTTCATCTCATACTTCTGAAGCTTTGAGGGTGCTGCCTGTTCCATACTCCTCCTCCTCCTCATCCATCCTTTTAGGTGTACAAACAATAGTAATTGGGGCCTAGTGTGTTTCTGTACGTGTGAGATACATACACTTTTTTTGATCATATTTCCTATTCCGCTATTCAATAAAAACCTTTGGGGATCAATTGAATTGCGGGATAGTCTGTGTCGGTACGTGTGAGAGAGATCCACCTTTCCAAGTTGTTGGGGTTCATCTCATACTTCTGAAGGTTTGAGGGTGCTGCCTGTTCCATACCCCCCCTACTCCTCATCTAGCCTTTTAGGGGTACAAACAATAGTAATTGGGGCCTAGTGTGGTTGTGTACGTGCGAGATACATACACTTTTTTTGATCATATTTCCTATTCCGCTATTCAATAAAAACCTTTGAGGATCAATTGAATTGCGGGATAGTCTGTGTCGGTACGTGTGAGAGAGATCCACCTTTCCAAGTTGTTGGGGTTCATCTCATACTTCTGAAGGTTTGAGGGTGCTGCCTGTTCCATACTCCCCCTACTCCTCATCTAGCCTTTTAGGGGTACAAACAATAGTAATTGGGGCCTAGTGTGGTTGTGTACGTGTGATATACATACACTTTTTTTGGATCATATTTTCTATTCCGCTATTCAATAAAAACCTTTCTAGGGCAAGATCTTAAATTACAGAAATATGAGGAGACCGTCAAATAAGGGCCGTGGCCTGGGTCGTGGTGCTGCTGGTAGAGCTCCTGTTGCAAGGAGAGGACATGGTCGATCTGTGCCAGCTACACGCACAAGTGAAACACCTTCCTCAAGTGTGAGTAGGCGACAGAACCTGCATCAGTATTTGGTAGGGCATCAAACGCCCCTAGAAGTGATGAGGCCAGAACAAGTTGAGGCGATAGTAGATTGGTTTGCTGCTGACAGTGCCTCCAGTTCCTTCACATTGTCTCCCACCCAGTCTACTGCAGAAAGGTCAGAGTTGGCACCTGCAGCCAATGTCCAACCGTCTTTCACCTCACCCCCTTGCAAATCAGGCCAGCAGTCTGAGCCCCAAGCCATACAGCAGTCTCTTATTCTTTTTGAGGACTCTGTCAGCAGGGTTTCCCAGGGCCATCCACCTAGCCCTGCCCCAGAAGTGGAAGAGATTGAGTGCAGCGATGCCCAACCACTTATTCCTCAAGATGAGTACATGCAAGGATCATCGCAGCACGTCTCCGATGATGACGAAACGCAGGTGCCAACTGCTGCGGCGTTCAGCATTGTGGAGACCGACAAGGAGGGCAGGGGTGAAGACTGGGTGGAAGATGATGTGGAGGACGATGAGGTCCTCGACCCCACATGGAATGAACGTCATGCAGGTGAACTGAGTAGTTTGGAGGAAGAGGCGGTGGTCGCACAGAGCCACCAGCACAGCAGAAGAGGGAGCAGGGTGCAGAAGCGGAGCGGCCGTGCCCTAGACACTACGCCCGCTACTGCCCAACGCAGCAAGGGAACGAGCGCACCAAAGTCAGCTCAAAGGAGTTCTCTAGCGTGGAAGTTCTTTAGAAAATGTGCTGATGACAGGACACGAGTGGTTTGCACCCTGTGCAATCAGAGCTTGAAGCGAGGCATGAACCTTCTCAACCTGAGCACAACCTGCATGATCAGGCATCTAAGTGCAAAGCACGAGCTGCAGTGGAGTACACACCTTCAAAACCAAGAAACGTCTCTGGCTCATCCTGCTTCCTCTTCTGCTGCAGTCTCGGCCGCTCCAGCCACATCTGTAGTGATACCGGCACCTGCCACCCCGCAAACAGACGATCTGTCAGCAACACCACCACCTGGGTCACCAACAACCATCTCCACAATGTCCCGTGGAAGCGTTCAGCTTTCCATCTCCCAAACACTTGAGAGGAAGAGGAAGTACCCCCCTACCCACCTGCGATCCCTGGCCCTGAATGCCAGCATTTCAAAATTATTGGCCTTTGAAATGCTGTCATTCCGTCTGGTGGAGACGCACAGTTTTAAAAACCTTATGTCGGTGGCTGTCCCACAGTACGTCGTGCCCAGCCGCCACTACTTTTCCAGGCAAGCCATCCCTTCCCTGCACAACCAAGTGGGGGAAAAAATCAGGTGTGCACTGCGCAACGCCATCTGTGCCAAGGTCCACCTAACTACGGATACGTGGACCAGTAAGCACGGTCAGGGGCGTTATATCTCCCTAACGGCACACTGGGTAAATGCAGTGGCGGATGGGCCTGAGGCGGATAGCAATTTGGCGCATGTCCTTCCACCACCGAGGATTGCAGGGCGCTTCAGTTTGCCTCCTGTTCCTAACTCCTCCTACTCCGCTTCCTCATCCTCTACCGCCTCCTCATCCGGACAGCGTAACACCTTCACCACCAACTTCAGCACGGCCAGGGGTAAACGACAGCAGGCAGTTTTACAACTTGCCTGTTTGGGGGACAAACCACACACCGCGCAGGAGTTGTGGAGGAGCATGGAACAGCAGACAAATGAGTGGTTGCTGCCAGCGAGCCTCAAGCCCGGCCTGGTGGTGTGCGATAACGGGCGAAATCTCATAGCAGCTCTGGGCCTAGCCGGTTTGACGCACATCCCTTGCCTGGCGCATGTGCTGAATTTGGTGGTGCAGAGGTTCCTTAAAAACTACCCCGATATGTCAGAGCTGCTGCAGAAAGTGCGGGCCGTTTGTGCGCACTTTCGGCGTTCTCACCCTGCTGCTGCTCGCCTGGCAGCGCTGCAGCGTAACTTCGGCCTTCCCGCTCACCGCCTCATATGTGACGTGCCCACAAGGTGGAACTCCACCTTGCACATGCTGGAAAGACTGTGCGAGCAGCAGCAGGCCATAGTGGAGTTTCAGCTGCAGCACGCACGCGTGAGTCGCTCTGCGGAACAGCACCACTTCACCACCAATAACTGGGCCTCCATGCGAGACCTGTGTGCCTTGTTGCGCTGTTTTGAGTACTCCACCAACATGGCCAGTGGCAATGACGCCGTTCTCAGCTTAACTATCCCACTTCTATGCCTCCTTGAAAAAACAATTCGGGCGATGATGGAAGAGGATGTGGCACAGGATGAGGAGGAGGAGGAGGATGAAGAGGTAACATTTCCAAGGCTTTCAGGGCAGTCATTCGCAAGGGGCTCCGAGGGTGGGTTCCTGCACACGCAAACGCCAGGGACGCAATTGTCCAGCAGGGGCACAGTTCTGGAGGATGAGGAGGATGAGGAGGAGGAGGAGCTGGAGGAGGAGATGGAACCATGTTCACAGCAGGGTGGCACCCAGGCCAGCTCATGGCCATCACTGGTGCGTGGCTGGGGGGATACAGAGGACACGGACCATACACCTCCCACAGAGGACAGCCTTTCGTCGCCTCTGGGCAGCCTGGCACACATGAGCGATTACATGCTGCAGTGTCTCCACAACGACCGCCGAGTTGCCCACATTCTAACTTGTGCTGATTACTGGGTGGCCACGCTGCTGGATCCCCGTTACAAGGACAACGTACCGTCCTTAATTCACTCACTGGAGCGCGATCGCAAGATGCGCGAGTACAAGCGCACGCTGGTAGACGCCATGCTGCTGGCATTCCCATCTGACAGCGGGGCCACAGTGGAAGCACAAGGCAGAGGAGGAGGAGGAGGAGGTCGCCAACGCAACCAGGGCACCGCCAGCACCTCAGAAGGCAGGGTTAGCATGGCCGAAATGTGGAAAAGCTTTGTCAGCACGCCACAACAAACAGCAGCACCAGCAGCTCAGATGGAACGTCTTAGCAGGAGGCAGCATTTTACCAACATGGTGGAGCAGTATGTGTGCACACGCCTACATGTAGTGAATGACGGGTCTGCCCCCTTCAACTTCTGGGTCTCCAAATTGGGCACATGGCCTGAGCTTGCCCTTTACGCCTTGGAGGTGCTGGCGTGCCCTGCAGCCAGTGTATTATCTGAACGGGTATTTAGCACGGCTGGGGGCGTTATAACAGACAAGCGCAGCCGCCTGTCCAGAGACAATGTGGACAAGCTCACGTTCATTAAAATGAACCAGGCATGGATCCCACGGGACTTTTCCGTACCTTATGCAGAATAGCAATGGATACCGACCTTACCCACCCATTGTTCCATTTTTGCTCTTTCTCACTCTTTTGGGGTGTACCCTCATTTAAAATTTGTGAAAAGAAGCAGTGTTGGCTACCTCGTCCTCCTCCTCAGGGCCAGATTAATGTAGGGTCTATTGGAGCTGCAGCTCCAGGCCCCTACCTTTTATATAGGCCCCGGGTTGGCCATATTCACTGTTACCGCTCTTCTGTCACTTGTAAACACAGAAGTCTGGCTTCTATGCTCGCTTCCCCAGGCAGCACCCTCAGAACCTCCCCACACAGCGTGAAGGCCGGACAAGGAGGGACAGTTGGCGATGCATGGATGTGTTTATGGGCTTCAGAGACAGCATCCCATGTTGAATTAGGCATGCATGGCTGCACCCTTCCTCCTCTGGGTGCATGGCAAGGCACGGCCCTAAGGCCCTTCAAAATCCTCAGCACCAAGCCCATGATGCTGTTAATCCGGCCCTGGTCCTCCTCCACCGCCGCTTCCACCTACACCGCCCATAGGTGTGCGCAGCCTATTGCATTAAGGTGTGCACCCCAAAGTTGAAATACACATGCATGTGTTTGCCAGCAGGGAGAGTAATGTATCGGGGCCATGTACCTGTAGGCAAGGAGAAATAGAGCAGAGCAGGTCCCAGGGAGATCTTTCCCATCTCCTCACTGGCAATGCTATGTGCCCTAGGTGATTAGGGTGTGCCCAGGCACACCCAGCACACCCTGTGCGCACGCCTATGTCACCGCCACATCCACCACCACCTCAACCTCCCTCCTACTCCATATGGGCCTCGTCCTTCAGAGATGAAGAAGAACATTGTTTTATTTTTCTGTTTTTTTTTGTTGTTTTAAGTTATTTCCCTATCCACATTTGTTTGCAGAGCACTTGCCATGCTCTTAATTACGTTTTGCTGCCATTTGCAGCACTCTAGCCCTTTCCTTTGGTGTTTTAGAGCCATTTTAGTGCCTTAAAGTTCGGGTCCCCATTGACTTCAATGGGGTTCGGTGTCCGGGAAAAGTTCGGTAAAAGTCCGGGACACGGACCCGGACTTTTTTTTAAAGTTCGGCCGAACCCGTCGAACACGGACATCTAGGTGTCCGCTCAACCCTAGTGGTTAATATTTGAAAGTTTCTTATAACCTACTATACACCAATCAGCCATAACACTATGACCACTGGCAGGCAAAGAAAATATCTTGTTACAATGCATCTGAAAATTGGTGGGATATATTAGGCAGCAAGTGAACATGTTGTCCATGAAGTTGATGTGGTAAAAGCAGAAAAAATGGGCATCGCAGTTTGTTGTGTATGGGGCTGTGAAGCCCATGGTGACCCATCTCCACAGCCAGAAGCTTCTACAGTGGTCGCATGAACATTGAACTGGACTACGGAGCAATGGAAGAAGGTGGCCTGATCTGATAAATCACTTTTTCTTTTACATCATTTGATTGGCCAGGTGCGTGTGCGTCACTTACCTGGGGAAGAGATGGCGACAGGATGCTGTATAAGAAGTCATGTTGGCAGAGGCAGCGTGATGCTTTGGGCAATGTTCTGCTGGGAAACCTTGGGTCCTGACATTTATGTGGATGTTACTTTGGTGTCCATGCTATAATGGGTCAGGATGTTTATCAAAAGGGGGCCATACTCAATATTAGGTGGGTGGTCATAATGTTATGACTGATCGGTGTATGTTAATTGTATTCCCTGTGATGATGTCCTCATGAACTTATTCGGATTTATTCTTTGAGACTTCCATTTTTTTTGCTGATCTTTTGATCTGATAGTAATGACATGTCCTCTTTATGGAGACTATTAGACCCCTTAATGCCACCTGTGTCAATTGCCCAAGCAGATTGGTGACACAGAGCTCCCTACATGTGTCAGAAGGAGGTACAGTAAGTAAACAATTGGGTATGGCAAGGTTCATCTTAGAATAATTTATGGGGCTGGGAAGTCCTAAGTCAAATTTAAAGTTGTCAATTAGGACTAGCCATGAGTGAATGTCACATATTCGTTATAATCTTCTGGTGTGAAGTAAAGAGGTTCTATAAGTCTGTGCGAATAAGCCCTGGCGGTCGTCCCAGAGGAACATATAATGCAGTATACGTTCCTCTGGGACTATCCCCAGGTCACTATATCTTCTGGTTGCTGGTCTCATACAGTATATGGGTACTTTTGTAGGTTGGAGCTGACTGTTTGCTATAACTTGGATTAGAGGCACCTATCCGGGTGGCCCTTTCTTGTTATATCATACTCTGTGCTTGGCAATAAATAGATTGGCCTCTCCCTACTTTTGTGGAGGTTTATTCCTCCTTCTTTTTATATCTCCATATCAAACAGCCAATTTCACTCTAAAATCCAAGATTTTATTACCGCCTTTTGATCTTGGTCGAATAAACTATGCTAAGGGTTTGTTTGTACACATATACAATTGGATCCTGAAGAAGCTCAGCGGTTTGAGTGAAACGCGTCAATCCACCAACCAGATCATATGATCCATCTACTAGATCATGTGATGCATTATATGCATTTTATGTGACACATTAATTGTGACTGCCATTTTATCTCTTTGTACTTTTGAATAAATATGTTCAAAATTTTCTTTTAATTTGATTCTGTTTGATATGTTTGGGCACATTTAAATCCCCATGTCCATGATTTGCTGGCATTCTTCTCCCCCTGCTTCCCTCCCCCCCTCCCCCTTCCTTTCCACTTTCTTCCCACCTTCTTCCCACCAGACATGGGTTTATTCGCACTCTTTTTTCCCTAGGGGACTGTGCCAGGATTGTATACACAGAATTTCACTCTCCACCAAATTCCCAGGTTCTATAAGTCTCTTCTTTGTTCAATCAGGGAGTCTGATCAGCAGGTCACCAGTCCAAAAGTCATCCATTATTTATTAATTACAGAGGTAGCATGGCATTTCCATGTCATCTGTCTTTGATGTCATTGCTCCAATATGGAAATGAGTTACGGCTAGAAGCAGCACACCAGTAGTTGCAAATAAACAGCTTTTATTTTATATAAGGACACAACACAATGGTATTTCAGGGCCATGTGGGAAACCCTTTATTAATGTGACAAGTCAAGGCTGCTTACCTTTAGATCCTAAAGCATACCTCTAGTCTTCAACTACAGCTGTAACATGCCCACAATCTCTTGTAATATGTCCATAGGCTCTAACCATCTCTTGTAACATGTCAACTGGCTCAGACACTTTTATGAAGCATAAGATATACTAAACTGATGTGCCCCCCCCCCCCTTGGTGATGTCAGAGGTCACAAGTGGGGGCGGATTTGGAGAAGTCCTGTGGAGAGGCTGGTAGTGGACAGCTGTGTCGCAGGTCGGCGGCGGTGGAGGACTCGCGGCCGTGTTTCGGCTTCCGGCCCCGATGACGTCACGTCCGGTTGACAGCTGATAGCCTGACGAAGGAGCATGGAAGCTCCGAACGCACGCACTTCCTGTCGTTCCTCCTAACCGGATGTGATGTCATTGGGCCGGAAGCGGGAACACGGCCGTGAGTCCTCCACCGCCACCGACCTGCGGGACACAGCTGTCCACTACCAGTCTCCCCACAGGACATCTCTGAATCCGCCCCCACTCCGTGCTGCACCCACCAGGAAGGAAACAGATAAACCCTGTCCACACTACACGGTTTTACCCTTAGAGCCGGTTCACACTACTGCGACAAGAAAGTCGCCCCATGAAGAAACGACTTTTTAGCGCGACTTTGAAGAGGCTTTGAAGAGACTTTGAAGAGACTTAAATGATAGACGACTTTGTCTGTGGGGAATTCCTGGGTAATCGTTTTCTTCTTCCTGGAAAGTCTGATCACAGTCGCTTGAAAATAGATAAGGATCCGACTTAGAGGCGATTCCCATTGAAGTCTATGTGCACAAGTCGGATAGAGGTCGTCTTGAAGTAGTAAAGGAACCTTTTCGGAGCGACTTCATTAGTGCATAATGAGACGGCACTCATACATTTACATTGAATTTGTAATGACAAGTGACTTAGGGCGACTTGAGGGTGCACAAGTCATGTCCCAAGTTGGAGTAGTGTAAACCGGCTCTTACCCTAATGTGAGTCACTATGTTACTTGTTATCTAAATAAATATGTTGCTACACTAAGCTCTCCCTGTTTCTTATCCTCCAGAGCCCCTCCTTGCTCAAGCTGGCAGCCGCTGAAGGTGGCCTCCTCTACTATCCACCATCTATTACAGATTGGAACATTTAAACACCCCTTCCCTCCAATCATCCCAATTTCCACATGTCTCCATTCACCACCAATTTACTCTAGCAGAGCGCCATGATATAATGTTTGTGATGTAAGAGGCCACAGTTTAGGTTCCATTGATATCTCCATAGCTGATCATCACTGGTCTAGGGGCTCTGATCCCTTAATCATACTATATTCAAAATCAAAACAAAGACATAAAAGACAGACTTGGGTCTAAATGTAAAGGTTTTTGCTTTTATCTTCAAGCATTCATTACAATCATTTGTCAGTGTACAAATTCCACATAAATGTTGTATGTTTATTTTATTAGGCAAAGAATGTAGGTTAAAATGATCTGTTTAAAGAGGTTGTAAACCAATAATTTTTTTTTTCTTTTCTTTACATCCTGAAAGATAAAGACATAATGAGCTAGTATGCATCGCATACTAGCTCATTATCAAATACTTACCTTAGAACGAGCCCTCGCCGCGCCGCTCTCTTACCTCTATGACAGGCGACATGTACAGTCGCCCGTCTTCCAGGATCGTGGCATCCGGCCATCTGATTGGCCGGAGCCGCGGTGACGTCACTCCCGCGCACGCGCAAGGGAGCCGACGGTCACGGCACAGGGCTCTGAAGGAACGGCATGATCTGCCGTTCCTTCAGAGCGCATGCGCCAGTGACGTCACTGGCTGCATCAAATGTAAATATCTCCTAAACGGTACATGTTTAGGAGATATTTACAGTACCTATAGGTAACCCTTAACATAGGCTTACCTATAGGTACAACTTCCTGAGGAGGGTTTACTTCCTCTTTAAGCTCTTCATATGTTATACAAATGTGGCTATGCATGTGACTAAATCTAAATTCTTGTACAGGCATACCCCGCTTTAAGTACTCTCACTTTAAGTACACTCGCGAGTAAGGACACAGCTTGTTCAGCTTGGCATGACACTACTCCCGGTTTTTAACATTGGCGTCTATAGGAAATCTTGGTCAGCTTGACATGGCACTGCTCCCAAACCATAAGTGACAGGGATACAAAACTTAGGGAGCATTGAGAGGGAACCCAGGACTACAACATATCCTGTTTGTGGCTGGCCAGCTTGCCTAGGTAATCTACTATGTCATAGTCCTGGATCCCCTTAACATGCTCCCCAAGCTTGGTGTCCTTGTCACTTATGGTTTGGGAGCAGTGCCATGTCAAGCTGACCAAGATTTCCTATAGAGCTAGTGTATTTTCATGCATTGAGAAATGAAAAAAGGTATTGCTTCACTTTAAGTACATTTTCGTTTTACATACATGCTCTGGTCCCATTGTGTACTTAAAAGTGGGGTATGCCATATATAGTAAAATCTATTCTAATTCTATGGTCATCTTTAAAATTCAGGTTCACCTTTTTAAATAAAATCCTGTCAACACCCTCCTCTTTACTTATATATCACAATGGCTAAATCTGTGTCTGTAGTGCATGTTCAAACCTTAATACCATAAATAATAAGATTTAATTTGATTTTTTTTATTCCAGGAGTATATATTGAATTTGGAAATTCTAGAGAAATGCCTAAATAATGCATTACAATTTAACTAAACCCATTAGATTTTAGTCGACCAAAATGTACTGGAGATTTTAGTTGACTAAAATACGACTAAAACAATTCAGATGACTAAAATACAACTAAAATGGCATTTTAATCAAAAGACTATGTCTAAAACTAAATTGAAATCTGATGTCAATATTAACACTCAGAGGCGGCTCTAGACTTTTTGAGGCCTTAGGCGAAATTAAAATATGAGGCCCCCCTTGCGCGATAAAACCCCAGGCGCCAGGTCACTAATTCTAGTCGAGCCCTGTGTTATATTAATATATTAACAATATATGAATATATATTATAATAATTAATATAATAAAAATAATATATCCACCATCCTAAAGTCTGTTTCTGATTGTTTAGTCAGACATTGACATCAGTGTCCTGCTGGAGGTCATTTTGTAGGGCTCTGGCAGTTTTTATCCTGTTCCTCCTTGCATAAAGGAGCAGATACCGGTCCTGCTGATGGGTTAAGGACCTTCTATGGCTCTGTCCAGCTTTTCTAAAATAACTGCCTGTCTCCTGGAATTTCCTCCATGCTCATGAGACTGTGCTGGGAGACACAGCAAACCTTGTGGCAATGGGACGTATTGATGAGCCATCCTGGAGGAGTTGGACTGCCTGTGCAACCTCTATAGCAGGGGTCTTCAAACTATGGCCCTCCAGTTGTTCAGGAACTACAATTCCCATCATGCCTTTTCATGTCTGCGAATGTCAGAGTTTTACAATGCCTCATGGGATGTGTAGTTCCGCAACAGCTGGAGGGCCATAGTTAGAGGATCCCTGATCTATAGGGCCCAGGTATCGCCTCATGCTACCAGTAGTGACACTGACCCTAGCCAAATGTAAAACTAGTGACAAACAGTCAGAAAAGATGAGAAGGGGGAAAAAATTCAGTGTCCTCCACCTGTAAAACCATTCCTGTTTTGGAGGTCAACTGTTGCCCATCTAGTGCCCCTGTTGTTAATTTCATGAACACCAAAGCAGCTGAAACTAATAAACAACCCCCTCTGCCATTTTACTGACCAGATAAATATCCCAGGAGTTTAATTGACTTGATTGCTATACTCCGATTAAAAAAGTGTTCCTTTATTTTTTTTGAACAGTGTATATATCATAGTTTGTAGACGTGATAACTTTCATACAAACCAATCAATCTACACTTATTGGGATTTTTTTTTAATCAAAAACATGTAGCAGAATACATTTTGGCCCAATTTAATGAAGACATTCTATTTTTTTTTCATTGGATAGGTTTTACAGCAGAAATTAACACATATTTTTAACACCAGAAGAAAAGCTCTATTAGTGTGATAAATTGTATTTGAGTATAGCGCTGCAACTGCAAGAGCTGCAATAGCCAGTTAAAGTAATGCAGTGCCGAAATAGCAAAAGATATGTAGTTAAATACATTTTGGCCTAAATATATGACAAAAATGTAATATATTGGATATTTTTTAACTGTCAAAGTATAAAAATATTGTTATTTTTTCAAAATTGTCGCATTTTTTAATTAATATTGCAAAAAATGAAAAGCGCACAGGTGATCAAATACCACCAAAAGAAAGCTCTGTTTATGGGAAAAAAAGGACGTAAATTTTGTTTGGGTACGGCGTCGCACGACCGCGCAATTGTCAGTTAAATTCGTACAGTGCCGAATCGCAAAAAGTGGCCTGGACGTAAGACAGCAAAATCCTCCGGTGGTAAAGTGGTTAATCCAGTTTGGTGTGTCCAGTATTCTTTGTATATTTGGAGTATATGTAATGCCACCTACCGTCCCCTGTTACATCACTTCTGCTTTGAATGCAAAACATGTCGTCACTTTGACACCTGTAATTCATGAAGTGTACCATATTTTTGACCAAACTCTGTGTGTGTGTGTAAATATATATATATAAAAATAAAATATATCAGACGGGGTTTCTCTTTTCCCCCCTATCTTTTACCACTTGCTGACCAGCAACCAAAACATATACTGCAGGTTGGCAGATTCCCGCAAAATGATGTGCCCATATGTCACTTTGCAGGAGCGCACGCACCCATTTGCTAGGGCAGAGGGGAAGCTGATCTTTGAATAAAATAACTGGAAGGTACCTCACTATGGAGATCTCCTTTTTTATACCCATGGAGGGAGCTATGTAAGAGGCACCGTGACCCAAGGACTCGCAGAACTTCTGCTGAAGATAAGACAGTGGCATAAACATGGCTCTCGAGTCCTTGGGTCACGGTGCCTCTGACATAGCTCCCCCCATGGGTATAAAAAAGGAGATCTCCATAGTGAGGTACCTTCCAGTTATTTTATTCAAAGATCAGCTTCCCCTCTGCCCTAGCAAATGGGTGCGTGCTCTCCTGCAAAGCGACATATGGGCACATCATTTTGAGGGGAATCTGCCAACCTGCAGTATATGTTTTGGATGGCTGGTCAGCAAGTGGTAAAAGATAGGGGGGGAAAAAAATATGGATACACTTCATGAATCGCAGGTGTCAAAGTGACGACATGTTTTGCGTTCAAAGCAGAAGTGATGTAACAGGGGACGGTAGGTGGTATTACATAGTTACATATAGTTACATAGTAGGTGAGGTTGAATAAAGACAATAGTCCATCCAGTTCAACCTGTGTAGGTGTGTGTGGCTGTACTCATCTCACATACCCCTGAATGTTCTGATCCTTGAGATGTAAGTCTAAGAGTCTTTTGAAAGCCACCATACTACCCGCAGAAACCACCTCTTGTGGTAGAGAATTCCACAATCTTGTAGCCCTAACAGTAAAGAACCCCCCACGTTGCCTGTGGTTAAAACGCTTCTCCTCTAATCGCATTGTATGCCCTCGAGTCCTCATGCAATCCCTTCGAATGAACAGCTTTTTTTCTAAGCTGGGATCCCCATTAAGATATTTATAAATTGCTATCATGTCCCCCCTCAGACGTCTCTTCTCCAGGGAGAATAAATCAAGCGATTGTAGACGCTCTTCATAGTTAAGGTCCTCCAATCCCCTAATTAGTTTAGTTGCCCTTCTCTGGACTCTCTCCAGCTCCAACACATCCCTCCTGAGGACTGGCGACCAGAACTGGACAGAATACTCCAGATGCGGTCGGACCAGAGTTTTATAAAGTGGAAGGATTATAGTCTTATCTCTGGAATACATCCCTTTCTTTATGCATGCTAATATTCTGCTGGCTTTGGCAGCTGCCGCTTGACATTGCATGCTGTTGCCTAATCTATCATCAACCAAGACTCCCAGATCCTTCTCCATTTTTGATTCCCCCAAGGGTTCCCCTCCTAACGTGTATTGTGTTTTTATGTTTTTAGTCCCCAAGTGCAAAACCTTACACTTCTCCACGTTAAACCTCATTTGCCATGTCGTTGCCCACTCTGTAATTTTGTCCAGGTCATTCTGTAGGATATCTGCTTCATGCTGTGCAGTTATTGCCCTGGCCAATTTTGTGTCATCTGCAAAAACTGATAACGAACTACTGATCCCGTCCTCAATGCTGTTTATGAATAAATTGAACAAGGTTGGTCCCAGGACTGAGCCCTGGGGCACCCCGCTTACATATACTCCAAATATACAAAGAATACTGGACACACCAAACTGGATTAATAACGTCTCTGCAGCCTTTTTTATTGGTTTTTAATATAAACAATTAACAATTCACTAACTCTTTTAACCACTTCAGCTCCAGAACATGTTACCCCCTTTATGCAGAAGTGCAGGCAGTCTACACCATTCATCTGGCACCTTATTAAGGGCTCTTTCACACGGTCCACCTCCGTAGGCGGATCCGTGTTGCTCAGCGGGGATCGATCCGCGATCCCCGCTGAGCCGGTGGATGACAGCTCCGTCTCCGCTTGCAGTGCGGAGAGGGAGGTATCAGAGCCCCCGCTGCCCTCTATGGGAGATCGGATGAGAGCGGACCGCCTGTCCGCTCTCATCAGATCCGATCCGATTACTGAACGGATGGAAAAATAGGGTTTCCATCCGTCCAGATTTCACGCACAGGATCGGATGCGGATGGCAGCGGGTGTCAGCGGAGGTGTCTCCGCTGACATCCGCTGCCCCATAGAGCTGCATGGAGGATCCGATCAGATCCGCCTAAAAATCTGACAGGCGGATCTGATCGGATTTCCCGTGTGAAAGAGCGGCTCTTTCACACGGGCGGTCCGATCAGATCCGCCTGTCAGTTTTTTAGGCGGATCTGATCGGATGCCCCATTCAGCCCTATGGAGCAGCGAATGTCAGCGGTTTTTACACAGGTCTGTACTTGCCTCCTCCAGCCAAACTTTTTTACTTTTTTCTAGAAATAGAAAGGTTTAGAACTGAGTCTAGATTGGGAAGATTTCCCTCACATGCTATTCTGGTGACTTTTTGGCCCACCCCAATACCCCAATGTTGCCAGAACAGGAGATCCCCCAATGTGGACACAATCGGCATGTATAACTTTTCTCATAATTTGCAAAAAAATATATACTGTAAAAAAATACAATTAGGTTGGAATATAATGTTATGCAGATAACTGGTTATATAGATATAGGTACTAAAGTCTACAGCTAAATTTAAACATTACAATGTGCCAGTGAACTTCTCCAACCAATTAAACACTGCTTCCTCCTCATAAAGAAGATAATGGTTCTTCCTTGTTCGCTTGTTGTAAAATCAGAAGGTTTTTTATCTTAACGCATTAAGATAACAAACCTTCTGTGCACAGCAGCCCCCCTTACCCCCCCCCCCCCAATACTTACCTGAGCCCATTTCTATCAAGTGATGTCCACGAGTGTCTTGGCCATCCGAGACTCTCCTTCCTGATTGGCTGAGAAACAGCAGCGGCGCCATTGGCTCCTACTGCTGTCATCCAAAGTCAGTCAGCCAATCAGGAGAGAGGGGCCTGGCAGCAGCTCCGTGTCTGATTGGGCACAGGGAGCTGTGACTCCGCTCGGGTGCCCACATAGCAAGCTGCTTGTTGTGGGGGCATTTAACAGGAGAGAGGGGTCAGGGGGACAGAAAAGGGACCCGAGAAGAGGAGGATCTGGACTGTTCTGTGCAAAACCAACTGCACAGAGGAGAAAAGTATGAGATATTTGTTATTTTTATTGAAAAAAAAAAAAACTTTATAATCACTTTAACCAAGATAGGCAGAGAACAGATCTATATTTTTAAATATTTACTGTATAGTATGAGGAAGTTGTCAAATTGGGATTTAGATCTATGTTAAATGACCAGAAATGGACAACATTCTTTTGCTTAAGCGCAGTATATTATATTACCAGATGCCATTTTTTCATAAAATGTGTTTTTTTTTTTTTTTTGATCTGAGCCCTGTTGATCTTCTCTAGCCTGTTTCAGCCACTTCCTGTCTGCATACATTTGCTCCAGCGTCAGACTCCCATGATTTCTCTGGATTGGGTTCATGATGGCAATTGTGGACCATGAATGCACAGTGTCTGTCAGCATGGCCACTGGTTGTCTCCATCAGGGGGTGCATGTGATAGGGTAAAATCACAGGAGCAATACTGGGAGACATTTACTCCATAATAGGAAGTGCCTGAACAAGGACCTAATGACAGGTTTTCTTAACCACTTTACCACCGGAGGATTTTGCTGTCTTACATCTGGGCCACTTTTTGCGATTTGGCACTGTGTGACTTTAACTGACAATTACGAAGTCGTGCGACGCCGTACCCAAACAAAATTTATGTCCTTTTTTTCCCACAAACAGAGCTTTCTTTTGGTGGTATTTGATCACCTGTGCGATTTTTACTTTTTGCGCTATAAACAAAAAAAGAGCGTAAATTTTGAAAAAAACAACAATATTTTTCACATTTTTTTATATGAAATTCCCCCCAAAAAAATTTAAAAATCAAAATTTTTTTCAATTTTTGGCCAATTTGTTTTCTGCTACCTATGTTTGGTAAAAAAAATTCACAATAAGCTATTTTGATTGGTTTGCACAAAAGTTATTGCGTTTACTAACTAAGGGAAAGATTTCTGTCATTTTTGGTGTTTTTTTTTTTAACGCGTAATGGCGGTGATCTGCGATTTTTTTTGCGGGACTGCGATATTGCGGCGGACAGATCGGACCCTTGACTGACATTTTTTACACTTTTGGGGGTACCAGTGACATTACTGCAGTAATCAGTGCTATATATATGCACTGTTACTGTAAAAATTACACTGGCAGGGAAGGGGTTAATTTTATTGGAGAGGGAGGGGTTAATGTATGCCTGGTGCTTACTGACGTGTGGGGGGGGAGGTGACTGTGTGACACAAGGACAGATCGAGGGTTCAACTATGCTGAACCCTGCAATCTGACCCTGCCTGTCACTTCAGAGATCCGCCCGCTTGTGTTTACACAAGCAGGTGGATCTCCACATTAGATCCCCGACGATCGGGGAAGAGCGGCGACGATCGCCGATGCTCCTCCCCTGGCCCGACTCCCGCTGTGACTGAATAAAGCGGGAGCGAGCCTCAGAGAAAGGGGAGTGTCTGACGACATAGTACTACGTCATCAGACGATAGCGAGCCACTCTGCCGCAGTAATATTACTGCAGGCAGACGTAAAGTGGTTAAAATAATAAAATCCACATAGGGATTGGACTCCCAGTTCCAAGAGTGAAGTAAAAGCAGCTGGAGACTGTCAGGAAGGTGAGTATTGAGTATCTGTGGATGGGGAATGTGGGAGTTTCAATATGTTAATGTAATTTTGAAGTCTATTTTTTGATTGGATTTAGACTTACTTTAATGGGACTATTACTGTGACTATTCAGAATTTAAACCCCCACATTCCCCATCCACGGATACTCAATACTCACCTTCGCCGACGTTCTCCAACTACTTGGGCTTCTCTGTTGGAGCTGGGAGTCCAATCCCTATATGGATGATTATTTTAGGAGGACTTGTCATTTTGTCCTGAATGGGCAAAGTGACCACTTCCCCCTGAATAATTTTGTTATAGTTTTACAAACCCCGGTATATTTTGGAAGATTGGGAGATTATTGTAAGGCTTGGCGATAACCTAGAAAAAGAACACTACAACCTAATGAACTAACCTGGTGGGAAGTAAAGCCTTGACAATACAAAGATTAATTATAAACCCACTAAGCATTCCCACTCTTCTTGAGCTAGGTGGAAATCAGTTTGAACCATCTCTGTTTTTAGACCTACTTTTGTCTTTTTACCCATGCCAATGTCTTTCCTATTGAAAATAAAAACGTTACATTCATGCTTAAAAATTACTCATTGCTTACCCCAAAAGTTCCTGGTTTGAAACGCTTTCTTCCCGATAATCGTGTGATATCTACTGAATTCCCAGTTGTATTGACAATACGGAGATTCCTGGTTGGAGAATTGGAGGAGACATTGCTGACACGAATTGTTGGTGGTGCATTGTGTTGTTGAGCAGTTGGTGTGTTGTTGACCAAACCCTGACGAGGATACCTAGCTGGCACATTTGAGGATGCATCATGTGAGGCAGCTTGTGGTGGCCTACACCATTGTGGAACAACGGCTGGTGGATTTAACTGGGATTCAGGGGGAGAAACAAACCACAATGGTATATCAGTAAGAGTATCATAAGCCGGGGGAGATTCAGGCCACCGTTGACTAGGATATGGAGTAAAAGGGACACTCCACACTTGTGAATCAGAGTAAGCAGGAGGTGCAGATGTTCCAATATTTCGTTGAAGCTGGTCCTGGCTGGTTGTAGCATGCATTGGTGGTGGCATTTCCAGTAATAACCTGTGAGGTAGAACAACATGTAATGTTGTCATATCTATAGTAGCAAGTACTACCCATGCACATTATTTAGAACCAAATGCATATATAATAAAAATGCAAAACTTTGATTTTGCTGTGCAACTGAGGTTGCTAAAAGTAGAACAAAGCACAGGCATTGTATGAAATAGTAACCACAGGTAACAAAAAATGGCAATATATGCTAAAAAAAAACACACACATAAAAATGCACACTACCTAGGGCTTATGCGAGATTGGTGAATATCTATAAATCTAAGAGTCAGCTACTTAAAAACAACAATACTTGTCATAAATATAAATGTCACAATCATAGCAGCGCTCAATACTCTAAAAGTTCAAAGTCCCCCTGGTGATGAAAAAAGAGCAAAAAAGCAATCAGTAAGATGTATCCTCTGGGTATGATATTTCACAATTTCTGTCCTCCACCTTTAACAGGTTAAATACCCTTTGTGCTCAGTGGACCTAAACTCCAAGAACACCGCACTCACCGCAAATCAATGCCTGTCACTGAATGATAGGAAAATAGCGCTTTTATTTAAACAACCATTCGGGTGGATTCCTCCAACATCCTCCTTCCCCACAGCGGTCACTTCATATCACCAAAACTTAGCTCTCTGTGCTACACAAGCACTTCCAGTTTAAAAAAAAAATTCTGGATTATGATTGGAAAAAGAAGAAAAATCATAAGCTGGACCCTTCTCTGCAATCCACGCCTCCTTAGTGATTTACCAGTAGTATCGGTACTGTATTGGTAAATCAGGGTCCAGCCTATGATTTGCTTTTACGCAGCCAATTATGGCCACCAATATTTTGGAACCACCAGTGGTAAAAGATCTGAATAATGGGATCTTTATACATATAATTTAAGACTGCTGAGTCACTAATAGTTTGCAGAAATGACGGTTCAACAAATGTAGGCCTTTTTTGTAAATGCCATTATGATATAATGGACATTTTGGCTAATTTTTTCTTTGTTGGAAGGAAACTATGGGGTCAATTTTTCTAAAGGCAAAACAACTGTGTACTTTGCTAGTGCAATTGTACTCTTCAAATGCAGTTGCTCAAGAGCTTAGTAAATGAGGTAAAGCGTCACTTTACAATTAGTGATGAGCCGAACACACCCCTGTTCGGTTGGTACCAGAACATCTCGAACAGGGGAAATGTTCTAGCGAACATACAAACAATCACAAGTCCTCATTTTAAAGGCTTAAATGTAAGTGACTATTAATCACCCGCTGGCCAGGGGAGATTCAAACCCATAGCAGCTAAGTTGCAAGCCCGTTATTCTACCAGCTACGTCACCGAGCCAGCTGATTATCCTAAGACTCTCTCTGCCTAACTAACTTCTATCTGAGTTTGACAGCTCTTTTATAGGGCTCTGGCGTCACCAGCGCCCCATAATTCACTGCTCAGGTGCAGTGAATAAATTACTGATGTCATGTCAGAAGGGGCGGGGACAATTATTAGGTTTTAATTAAAATCCATAATTAATATTAATCACCCACTGGCTGGGGTATTACCAGCTACGCCACCAAGCCAGCTGATTAACCTAAGACTCTCTCTGCCTAACAGTGGATTAATGGATTATGGGGCGCTGGTGACGTCAGAGCCCTATAAAAGAGCTGTCAAACTCAGATAGAAGTTAGTTAGGCAGAGAAAGTATTAGGTTGAACAGCTGGTTCGGTGTCGTAGGTACTAGAATATCAGGCTTGCAAATGAGAGGCTGTGGGTTTGATTCCCTGGCCAGCGGATGATTAATATTAATTATGGATATTAAATAAAATCTATTAAATTAATTATGGATGCGGGGACTCAAAGTTCTCACGAAGAAGCCCATTTGTTTGCCATGCGGTTCGACTCAGACACGAAGCTCATCACTATTTACAATGAATACACAATCACATGCAAGAAAAATAATAATACATTTTGCTTTGATGATTGGATGATGGAAGTCAACAGAGCTCCCCTTCATTTACTAAGCCCTAAAGCAGCTGCACTTGCAGTGCGCAACCGTAATTGCAAAAGTTCACAGTCTGCTTGCCTTTAGTAAATCAACCCCTATAATAGTTTTGTGTCAACGATATTTACATTTTCTTTTTAAAGCTTATGTATGTTTTTAAAACCCATCTCTACCTTTTTTTAAATATCCCACCTCCCCCAAAATCCTGTATAAAAAAATAAAAAAAGATCTAGCAAGCTTTACTCACCCTCTGTTGGCTATAGCGCTATCCCCAAATCTTCCCTTGTCCTGCATTTCTGGGTTGAATAACCGTTAAGTCATTCAACCCATTACCTGAGAGCCCAGGGTGTAAGCCCCTGGGGGTACGTCATTTTGCCATGCTGAGCTCAAAGGAAAATGATGTAGGGAACAGAACTCAAGCTACTGTGGGAGCACCATCCTGTGCAAAAAAATAGACTACCAATGCATGCAGAATAGAGAGAGGACCTTGTGAAATCAAGTGACCAGTTAGAAGACACGTGGTAAAATTGGATTTTTGTATTCACCATGAAATACTTTTCTCTGTATACATTGGAGGTCACAGCTCTGCTTTAGATGAATACCAACTAGGGTATATCTCCTGCAGGAGTGGGATTTTAGGTGCACTGAAAAACAAAAGACAGCCCAGTGTGTGGCTCTTTCTGTTGTCTAAAACCATTTCCACAGCTGTGGGCAACTCAGGTACAAGTCAGAACCGTACAAAAGCAAATGTATTTACCCAATCAGAGAGCAGAAAGCCAGAGGGGCAGGTGCTGTAGCCTCCAAAAAACACAAAGAAAGAGATTTTACAGTGAATACCAAAAATCCTATTTTCTTTATTGTTCATTGGAGGATACAGCTCTGCCTTAGAGAATTCCTGATTTGGATGTCCCAAAACAGAGCCACAAAGGGGCTAGTAAAAATAGAATGGAAAATCCAACAAATCATCCTGAAGAAAAATGATACAGGCCAGTCAAACTGCTACTTGCAATACTTTATACCCAAAACTTGCATCGTTTGAGACTGAAACCTTGTAAAACTTTGTGAATGTATGAGCTGCCATCCAAGTGGCCATCTCACAAATCTGTGAAATTAAGGCCTGAAGGTTCAGGATGCTCTTACCACCCTGGTCAATATACACTGGGACGATGCTTTCCTAGATCTGGTGTGAAATCACAGCAGTTGACACTACAAGGCCCTTACACAGGCTCTTAGGCAGGTTGCCTACAGGTGTATTAGTTAATTAGTGATAGGCCCAGGCTGAGGGGAGAAAAAGTTAATATGTGTGCTACAGTTCCTGGCCTTTTTGGATCCAGCCTACTCACTGTAATATAAATATGGGGGAAGGCTGGGTTCAGGGCTCTTTTCCTCGGTTCAGATCAAATGGGGTGTGCTTTGCAGTCTGTCGGAGGCACTGGGTTTCCAGAGAAGAACCAAGACCTGGAGAACTCCAAAATGGACTACTACCTTTCTGAGGTACACCTGGGCACCCAGCTAAAGGTAGTTAGGTACCTTAACATGTTACTGTTAATGTTGGACTGTACTACTAAGCCTTTCAGTAAATGCAATAACTGTTCTGAGCCTGGTCTAAAATTATTCATTCAGGGGGTGCATGATGGTTCAAGCAGGGTCAGTAAAGCAAATGTGAGGTATGAAGTTAAGTCTCTACCAAAGGTCTACTCAGCAAGATAAGCAGAAAGAGGAACAAAGTTGCCAGGAAAAACCAAGGCCGAGAACAGGCAAGAACACAACCAGTCACTATTCAGGCTCCCTCCCCAGCTTTCAGTTTCCAGCAACAACCAGAACTGCACTGTTATGGAGATCCATGGACTTGTCACAAGGGTAAGATGAAGCAGGAGTCAATAAGTGCACGCATGAGGTCCCTGCTATGTGCACGGCCAGACCCCTTTTTGTTACTGGGAATGAGGTAACAGAGGTATGCCTGACTGGTGGGGGGTGGGCACAGGCTCAGCGGTGCAGCCCATATCAAAGTTACAGTGCGTAGTGACATGGGACAGTACTTTCCCAAATGAATTCTTTACTTTTACTTCACCTAGTGTGACAGTTCATCTCTAAGTTGTGAAACTGTTGGACTTTCACATGAACGCAGTCCCTGCCTGGTACTGGGCTTTGGTGAGCATGCTCTGCACAAAAGGTAACTCCATGTGCTGAGCGAATTGGCCATGCTTTCACAACTTGACGTAGTCAACAGGATATGCCCATTGACTCTGTCTTATGAAACCTGGTCATGGCATTCAAATTTGCCCAAATTGCCCTGAAATGATGTTGTTGAATGCATTTGACAACCCTATGTCGCTTCGCACTTGGTTTTCAACAGCTGAAGAAGCCTGAAAAAAGAAACCAAATGCCTGACTCTGAGGTTTGCTGCTGTGTGTTTGGGAGCCCACTTGCTAAGGGTATGCAGAAGGACTGTGGCTGTGCCTCAATCTGGCAAGTGATTTTGCAGTTACCAGGGTCATCAACGCTGTATCCAGATCCCAGGGGGTCCCAAGCTTGCTCTGTTCAGATTCAGGGTAGCAATGGGAATGCTGAGTGAAAGAGGGGCAGGAGATTTTTGCAGCACACTCATTCCACTTGAAACCTATGTCAGGTGGTTGAGTAAGTCCAGGAAGATTTGATTCATCATGAGTTTGGCAAATGTTTGGTGAGTCTGAACTTTCAGTTGAATTGTTTTTGAAGTCTATGGGGGAATAAATCTTGATAGTCAATTCTGGCCATTTTATTTTAGGGCTAATAGGTAAAATGATGACCTCTAGCCACTGTGCTGCTACTGCGGCACAGTGGCTCGTTATCGTCCAGCGACGTAGACCTACGTCGCTGGACTCCTCCCCCTGTAGGCGGCGCTCACGCGCCGCCGCTCCCGCTGTTTTCATTCACAGCGGGAGTCGGGCCAGGGGAGGAGCGGCGGCGATCGCCGCTGCTCTGCCCCGATCGTCGGGGAATCCAGTTTGGAGATCCGGCCGCCTGTGTAAACAGAGCGGGCGAATCTCCTAAGTGACAGGGAGTGACAGATCGGAGTGTTCAGCATAGCTGAACATCCGATCTGTCCCTGACTCACTCAGTCACCTCCCCCCCCACACGTTAGTAAGCACCAGGCATACATTAACCCCTCCCTCTCCAATAAAATTAACCCCTTCCCTGCCAGTGTCATTTTTACAGTAACAGTGCATATATATAGCACTGATTACTGCAGTAATGTCACTGGTACCCCCAAAAGTGTCAAAAATGTCAGTCAAGGGTCCGATCTGTCCGCCGCAATGTCGCAGTCCCGCAAACAAAATCGCAGATCGCCGCCATTACTCGTTAAAAAAAAAAACACCAAAAATGACAGAAATCTTTCCCTTAGTTAGTAAACGCAATAACTTTTGCGCAAACCAATCAAAATACGCTTATTGCGATTTTTTTTTACCAAACATGGGTAGCAGAAAACAAATTGGCCAAAAATGTAAAAAAAAATTGGTTTTTACATCTTTTTTGGGGGGAATTTCATATAAAAAATTGTTAAAAATATTGTTATTTTTTCAAAATAAACGCTCTTTTTTTGTTTATAAAGCAAAAAGTAAAAATCACACAGGTGATCAAATACCACCAAAAGAAAGCTCTGTTTGTGGGAAAAAAAGGACGTAAATTTCGTTTGGGTACGGCGTCGCATGACCGCGCAATTGTCAGTTAAATTCGCACAGCGCCTAATCGCAAAAAGTGGCCCAGGCGTAAGACAGCAAAATGCTCTAGCGGTAAAGTGGTTAAACATTAGGGGCATGGGAAGCCATGCAGTGCCATGGTAGGAACATGTAGCAATGACAAAACAGTGTATAACAGAGAGAGGGTCCTTTTTATATGGCTTTGAGAGTGACATGGAAAAAATGCAAATCTTTCAATTACAGTGCCTTAAAAAAGTGTTCATACACCTTGAAATTGTCATGTTACAACCAAAAATGTAAATGTATTTTATTGGGATTTTGATTGAAATGAAAATGATAAATGGTTTTCAAAATATTTTTACAAATTAATATCTGAAAAGTGTGGCGTGCATTTGTATTAAGCCCCCTGTTCAGGGCCAGATTAACGTAGGGGCTATTGGAGCTGCAGCTCTTTTTTACTACCTTTTATATAGGCCCCGGGTTGGCCATATTCACTGTTACCGCTCTTCTGTCACTTGTAAACACAGAAGTCTGGCTTCTATGCTCGCTTCCCCAGGCAGCACCCTCAGAACCTCCCCACACAGCGCGAAGGCCGGACAAGGAGGGACAGTTGCCGATGCATGGATGTGTTTATGGGCTTCAGAGACAGCATCCCATGTTGAATTAGGCATGCATGGCTGCACCCTTCCTCCTCTGGGTGCATGCCAAGGCACGGCCCTTAAGGCCCTTCAAAATCCTCAGCACCAAGCCCATGATGCTCTTAATCCGGCCCTGCCCCTGTTTAATTTCCTACAGTGTTTGCCCTAAGGTAGGCAATAGTCCTTATTTAAATTTAGGTGGTGGCTTGTTTAAACTGTACCAAGTCAAAACTGAAATATGTTGGAACTGATCTGTAGGACCACATTTACGACTTGCATTATGAATGTACTTGAGGAAGGAAATTTTCCAGCACAGAGAACAAGGGGCTTTTATAGTTTTGTATGGGTGGCTGTATTGTATATGTACTGTTGTTTATAAGAACATTCCACTGCTGCAATAAAAATACAGACTTATAGGTGAATGAGGGCAATAGGTGGAGACATTTCAGTTGGTTTTTTATGCGTTCATATTCCTAAGTGAATCACAGCAACCAATCATAAGCTTGTACTTGTTCTAATACTTTTTAAGCACAGTCATAGATAAACCTTTACCCTACTTTCTAATGTCAGATTAACCCTCTCAAATTTGTACTTAACCTATCCATGCAAAAACATGTACTGAAAAATACCCATACTGAAATATAGGGGGCCAGAAATGAATGATCCAACAATGTGGCCCTTAGGGTTATCATTAAAGATCTTGCTCACAATTAATTGACTGGATAAAGATTGTTTAGGACTACCCTAGGGGGTCTTCCAAATCCACAAACACCCATTATTAGACATGTGCATGTCGGAAAATGTTTTGTTTTCAGATCCATTAATTAATTGAAAAATTTGATTAGTTTTTGGAAGCATTTGTTAATGGGCCTATTCTTTTTCAGAGCTTGTTTCATATCTTTGGCATTCGTTTGGTTTAATTCGGAATAGCGCTGGTTGTTAAGGAGCGGGCAGCCACCGCATCCTTATTAACCTTGACCCATCTGCTGTCAGCAGAATATAAACAAAACAAGTGCCGGTTAAAAAAATAATAAAAAAAAAACTGTTTTGGGGGGCCCTCCAATCCATACCAGGCTCTTTGATTCTGGTATGGATTTTTAGAGGAACCCCACGCCAAAAGTAAAAAAAAAAAAACGCGTAGGGTTACTCCCAAATCCATACTACATCCTTAGATCTGGTATAAATTTTAAGGGGAACCCCACACCAATTTTTTTTTTTTTTAATGGCGTGGGGTCCCCACCAAATCCATACCAGACCCTTATCCGAGCATGCAGCTGAATCTCTAAAAAGTAAATTTTTACCTAAAAAATAGATCTAAACAAACCGAATCGCACATGTCTACCCATTAGTGCTCATACATATCTGTATGACCTGCCTGTCCATTCTCTTTCCTCTATGAATCACATGTCAATCATAAGGCCCACAGGCTAAAACCAGTCTGCCAGGCTGTTTTATGAGATAATTGCACCTTTCCTGCAGCTGCAACATCCCCCTCATCTCCACCCTCATCTCCACCCTCATCTCCACCCTCATATTGTCTCAGCAGTCAGAGGCAGAGAGATAGAACTCCTCCACTAGAGCCTGAGATGAAACTAGGTTTGAAACACCTGCTCTATAAGAAGGGGATGGAAGGTGTCAACCATACACAAAAATCATTAGAGAATGTTATTGTAGTCAGTGTCAGGACAACAGGCTCAAGGCATCCAGTGTGGGAATGCCAAATAACCCCCCACTAACTTAAGGTTGAGCTTGCACATCTATATATACAGTGGCTACACTAGTGCATTGTTCAGTAATTACAGTGACTGTTTTTTGGACCTAGTGTTTCCAACTTTTGATTCGTGGAAAACCAAATTAGGTGGGTGGGTAAACCAGTGTGATAAACTGACCACAAACTCTGACTCTGGAGGAACTCATAGACTCAGTCCTTTTATTTTCAAAAGTTGCAAGGTTGAGACATTAATATCTCAATCAGCATCCATTTAACCACTTAAGCCCTGGAAGATTTTACCCCCTTCCTGACCAGGGGGTATTTTGCGATTCGGCACTGTGTGACCTTAACGGACAATTGCGCGGTCATGTGATGCTGTACCCAAATGAAATTGACGTCCTTTTTTTCCCACAAACAGAGCTTTCTTTTGGTGGTATTTGATCACCTGTGCTATTTTTTGATCATGCGCTATAAACAAAAAAAGAGCGAAAATTTTCCAAAAATAACAATATTTTTCAAATTTTTTTATATGAAATTCCCCCCCAAAAAAATCAACATTTTTTAACATTTTAGGCCATTTTGCTTTCTGCTACATATGTTTGGTAAAAATAATCGCAAAAAGCGTATTTTGATTGGTTTGCGCAAAAGGTATTGCGTTTACTAACTAAGGGAAAGATTTTTGTCAATTTTATTGTTTTTTTTTTTTAACAAGTAATGGCGGCGATCTGCAATTTTTTTTGCGGTACTGCGAAATTTCAGCGGACAGATCGGACCCTTGACTGACATTTTTGACACTTTTGGGGGTACCAGTGACATTACTACAGCAATCAGTGCTATACATATGCACTGTTACTGTAAAAATGACACTGGTAGGGAAGGGGTTAACTTTATTGGAGAGGGAGGGGTTAAGTGTGTCCCTAGGGGCGTGTTTCTTACTGTGATTGGATGTGGCTTTGTGTGTAAAAGCACAGATTTAACCACTTAAGCCCTGGAAGATTTCCTACATAGCAGGACCGAGGGATCAGTGCTTTTACACATGGGAGAGTGACAGACGGCTTTGTTTACATTAGCCGCCTGCCTTTCTCCCTCTCTACCCGACGATCGCGAGTGACTGGCGGACATCGGATCCGCCGGTCACACGCTGCCGGCTTCTTCGGGTATGAGCGGGGGTGGGAGCGCGCCTCCGGCGGCGCGCGCTCGCCCCCTATTCGCTCCCAGGCTAGTGACGTACCGGTAGGTCACTTTGCCTGGGAGGGGCTGACCGCCGCTGTATATAGTCGGGCGGCGGGCGGCAAGTGGTTAACATTTGAAAAATATGAGTGCCACACAGTGTTTATTTTTATTAAACCACAGTGTTTTTTTTTAATCATAATAAGCATGTTTTATAGTTGGTAAGGTTGAATAAATATATCAGTTCCTCTATCTCAACCTGTGTGGGTGTGTGTTTTATGCATTTATGTCTCTACCATTTCCCATAATTTTTGTATACTGTGTTCAATACCATGCCCATCTACAATTTTTTAGAAATTATTGACACTTCCTGCCGAAACCACTGATTGTGGAAGGGAGTTCCACATCCTTACCAGTAAAGAACTCCCTATGTAGTTTAAGGTTAAACGGCTAGTAGTCCAACTTCATTGAGTAACCATGTGTCTTCTTGAGTGACCTAAGAATGAATAGTTTCCTTCAAATGTAGGAATCACCATTAAGATATTGGTATATTGCTATCATATCCCTTCTTAAGCGTCTCCTCTCCAGGGAGAAAAAGTTTAGTGCGTGTAGTCCTTGCTCCTAATTTAGATTCTCCAGTCCCCTTATTAGTTTTATTGTCCTTCTCTGCACTCTCTCCAGTTCAAGCACATCCCTCCTGAGGACTGGTGACCAGAACTGGAAGGCATATTCAAAAAGCCGTACCAGGGTTTGGCAGAATTATAGTTTTATCCCTTGAGTAAAAACCCATTTTAATGCATGCTAATAATCTGCCGCCCTTGCTAGCTGAAGCTTGATATTTCATGCTTTTTTTTTGTTTAATATCTGTTTATTAGGAAAAAATGGTGAAAAACAGAGAAGGTATAAAGACCATACATAATGTCTATGACAAATATGAAAACAGATAAGTATTACCCGACGACCAACAGGGATGTCAAACTCAAGAGAGTAAGGCATAATAATGTACAATAACCTGGGTCCCAGTTAGAATTAAAGGGTATGCATTGAACAATCTCTATATTAGATAAGGAAAAGTGTATATGCAAAGAGAGCGGGGAGTGAAAGGGGAAGAGGGAGACATAGAGGAGGTGAAAGAAGGAAGGCAGGGAAAGGATGAAGGAAGGGCTGCTGGTGACAGGTGGGTTGATCAGCCGAGAAAATAAAGCAATAAGAATCAAAAATTAAAAACTCAAAGATCACAATAGCAATAAAGATACTACAGGTTAAAGTCTGAGAACTTAGGACTTATTTCTGAGATGGTCAATAGAAGATACAAGCATGATATCTTATAACAAGAAGGGGTTTTGAATTCGAACCAGGGGGCCCATATTTTGGTGTGGTGGTTGATGTTAACTTTGGCTATATAGGTGAGTAATTCTATCAGGCAAACTTCCTCTACTTTTTTTAGCCATTGTCTCAATTAAGGGACCATAGGATGGCCCCAGAGACCCGAGATGAGGGCCTTTGCTCTGTTCAAAAGATGGGGAGTGAGGGAACATTTATTTGGGCTGACTAGTTCAAAGGTACTGTGTAGTACTATAGTCCATGGATCAGAGGGAAGGGAGAGCTTAGTTATTTGGTTTAGTTTTGGTTTGAGTCTAAGTACTTCTGACCAATAAGGCCAAATTAACGGGCAGGTCCACCAGATGTGGGCATGAGAAGCAGTGTTCCCACAATTCCTCCAGCATAACGGGGAATTGGAGGGGAATATGTTATGTAATTTGAGTGGAATGTAATTCCATCTGGTTAAAAAATTGTAGTAGATTTCCGCCATTTTGGATGAGATTTAGGAAGTATGGGGAAGAAGCAGGATTTTGTCCTTTTGCTTATCCGGAAGGTAAGATTGAAGATCGGTTTCCCATTTAGCAAGGAAATCTGGGTAGAGGGGTCCTTGGAGCATGATGAGAGCTTTGTTATACTGTGAAACACAATGAAGCAGGGGATCTGTGTGATTGAACATAGATTCATTTGGGTTCAAGTCCTGCAGGTCTTGTAGTGGGTGAGGCAAAGAGTGAAGAAATTTAATTAGTAGGTTATATCTCCATCTGTCCATAAACAAGATTAGTTTTGGTCTCAGCAAGGAAAGAAGAGGCTTAGGAGAGTTAGATTGAGTAACATGGTGAAGCAATAAAGGGCCTTCAGGGGACCATGATTTGAAGCCAATGTCCATAGGAAAAAATTATGGCTTAAGAGGCATATGTGGAAAATTGTAGGACCAGGAAAACTTTTTGTGAAGCAAATCCCAAATGTCCAGTGAGGGGATAGTTAAAGGTGAGGTGGAAGGAGATAAAGCTCTTGATGAGCATGGTATCCATGGGGCGATGGAAAGGTCTGTGCCACTTAAATTGGATTCTAGTTGAACCAAAGGTTTAGTATTACCAGTGTATTTCCAGTCAGATAAACGAGATAAAACAATAGCATGATAATATGTTTTAATGCCTGAGAGTGCAAGCCCCCCAGAATGCTTGGACCGGTATAAGATTGATCTGGATATTCTGGGATGCTTACCCTGTTGATAATGAGTTGTTTCCTAGATGACCTTCCTCACATACCCTGCCAGAAAAAATGAGAGATCATGGTCTGCAATATAGAAAATAACCCTACAGGCACACCCAATGGTAACATTTGAAGAACAAAAAGGATGTGCAGGAGGATCTTCATTTTTATGATGTTTATTTTGCCCAACCAGGAGTGGGACAGGAAGCGCCCTTGCCAAAGGTCAGATTTGATGTTTTATAGCAAGGGGATATAGTTATGTTTGAATAGGGCGGGCAGGTGTGGAGTGAGGAAAATAGCCAATTATTTAAATTCTCAGTTTTCCATCGAAAAGGAAAGAGAGGTTTTAGTTGATCAGCTTCTGAGGAAGGTATATTATTATTTAGGATTTCAGATTTTGTGAGGTTCATTTTTAAATTAGAGAGTGATTGGAAAGTACGGCAAGCAGACATTAGGTTTGGTAATGAAATATGTGACTATTAGATAAAAAACAAAATGTCCTCTGCATAGGCTGTGTACTTGTGTGTTCTGGAGCCTACTTTGACACCTTGTATGTTATTATTATTTCTAATTGTGGCAAGAAAGGGTTTGAGTGAAATGGTGAATAGCAGAGGAGATATGGGGCAGACCTGTCTAGTGCATATTTACAAAAAAACGCACACATGCAAAAGAAATGACTATCAAATATAAAGGCAATCAATGAATAAATAAAAATGGGGATTTAGTCCCACCATATGGCCATATCGTGTTCAAGCCCACCACTACGTCAAAGTACCCCATTATCAGTGGGTCCTACACTATCCATATAAAAAAGGATGAATCCAACTTCTCAAACCCTTGGAGATACTTACTCCTAACTGGGAGAGATAGCTGCACCAGCTTTAGAAATGCATGTTCAGGGTGTGCTCCCCCAACCTCTTTTTTGTTTGTAACAGACCTGTCTAGTGTCATTGTGCAATGTGAAGGGGCCACTCGGCAGGCCGTTAATATGGATTTGTGCGGTGGGGTCGAAGTAAAGGGATGAAAGGGATACGTTGCAAAGTATCTTTAACCTCCCTGGCGGTATGATTCTTTTGGATTTTAGGTGCTGAAAGCGGTACCATTATTTTAGGTGCTGAAAGCATGTAATTCTTGTGAATGAGCAGCCCAAACCAACTGTATACATTTATTATACATATTATATATATATATATATATATATATATATATATATATATATATATATATAATATGTGTGTGTGTGTGTATATATATTTATATATATATATATATATATATATATATATATATATATATATATATATATATATATATATATATATATATATATATATATATATATGTATGTATATGTGTATATATATACGTATATATATATATATGTATATATATATATATATATATATATATACATATATTTACATAAAAAGTACAGTAAAACTGCAGGAAAGGGCACTGGGGGGCAATGTAATGTGATTTTATTTTATTTTGAACGATATCAGTGTGTTTGGTGCATTTTACATTCGAATTTGCCGCCGGTTCCACCCCCCGGCGGACGTCACGTCGCCGGAGACGGAAGCCGGGGCTCGCAGACGATCGGGAGAGAGCTCCGCCGCCGCACACCGCTGGCAGTCTTCGCTGGATCCCGGAGAAAAGGTAAGTAAAACCTCCTCCAGCATCCAGCGATCTTCCTAGCGCTACCCCGAGTGTGACTCGGGGTTACCGCTTTTGGCACTAAAATCTAACCCCGAGTCACACTCGGGAATACCGCTAGGAAGGTTAAGTAGTTGACCATGTTCTCTCTTTTTCCTTGCACCAAGTTCAACAAGCTTTCCCCTCGTTGTGGACTTATGGGCCTCCCATTGGAGAGATGGAGTAATTTCTGTGGAAGAGTTCTCCGCAAAATACTGCTTCAGAGAAGTGGATAACAGGGAAACATCTGTGGGATTTGAGAGGAGGGAGTAATTAATTTTCCAGTTGTTGGTGAAGAGGGCTGAGCCAGCAGGGGAGCCAGGGTCCTCCATTAGATCTGAGCCAAATTAGGAGGCCAGGGAGCTCCTGCGGGGAGAAGCCACGTGCGTGGATGGAGATCTCCTGGATCGCAAGGCTCTCGCCTGTCCGCTCAGCACGCTGGGGCTGTTGCTGCCCGTGGCTAGGAAGCGTTTTATGGAGCCCGAGGAGGATTTCTTTGCTGCCATTCTCCTTCTGATCTCTTAAAAGAGTAGACCGGGATCGGGAGGCTTTGGTAGGCATATCCAGAGGTGAAGAGACTGATGCACAGACAGAGGTCAAGTCAGACACGTCCAGCCGGCACCATGCAGAAACTACGCCCCCACATTGCATGCTATTCCTGAGTCTGTCATCAGCTAGGACCCTCAAATTATTTTCTTTCCTCGATTCCACCATAGGTTCTCACTCTAGCATGTAACTTGCATTTATATTTTTTATCCCCCCCAAGTTCATTACTATACATTCCCCTACATTGAACCTCATTTACCATATATTTTCCCATCCCACGATTTTGTCAAGGTATTCCTGTAAAGTTGCTGTATCCTGTTATGAAGTTATTGCCCTGTTTAGCTTTGTGTCATCAGCAAACACTGAGTTTGAACTATTTATCCCTGCCTCTATATCAATTACAATTAAATTGGAGGATTGGTCCCAGGAGTGAGCCTTTGGGTACCCCACATATATCCAGACCATTCAAAAGATATGCTATGTTAAATAAAATCCAATAAAACGATCATATACAAAATTGTCCATCTGGTAACCAAAGTAGTCTAAAGCTCATTAAAAGTAAAACTTATTCTTTATGTGATTTGTCCCCATTATAAAGGCATTGGAATTATGTTTGTAGTACAAAGCGTTTTTTAAATCTGGTACTACAAAAAGCAACACATGCTAATTTTAAAGGTTTAAATGCAAACAGAAAAATGTCCGTTCAGAAAAAAAGCTAAGAGAAAAAGGGGATGCAAAAGAAAAAAAATCTGCGTTATTAAGGGGCAATAAGGGGATTTTTTTTTGATAATTTTTCAACAGAATGACCTTTTGTAAACAATTGGTATTGCCCTGCTTTACACAACTCTTTGTCAGCTAAATGTCTTTGTTGCTTCTTGGAGCGATAAAAAACAGTGAAAAATACCATTGGCAACCAGAAATGTAGTAGAGAATTGTTTCAAGTGACCTTCCAGATGCAGACTTCAAACACAGCTGCTCTGAACGCTATGGAACCTTGCTGCTATAGAATTCAGTCAATGAGAACCAAGCCAACAGATTCCCTGATTCCAACATATCAATAAATCAGATGGCCTGCAAGTCAGTTACTATATTCCTCTGTATTCATCAGAGAATTTGAACCACTGTATACAGTATCTCACAAAAGTGAGTACACCCCTCACATTTTTGATAATATTTTATGATATCTTTTCATTTGACAACACTGAAGGAATGACACTTTGCTACAATGTAAAGTAGTGAGTGTACAGCTTGTATAACAGTGTAAATTTGCTGTCCCCTCAAAATAATTAAACACAAAGCCATTAACATCTAAACTGCTGGCAACAAATGTGAGTACACCCCTAAGTGAAGATGGGGCCAAAGTGTCAATATTTTGTGTGCCCACCATTATTTTCCAGCACTGCCTTAACCCTCTTGAGCATGGATTCACCAGTGCTTCACAAGTTGCCACTGGAGTCATCTTCTACTCCTCCATGATGACATCACGGAGCTGGTGAATGTTCGAGACTTTGCGCTCCCCCACCTTCCGTTTGAGGATTCCCCACAAATGTTCGGTAGGGTTTAGGTCTGGAGACATGTTATCATGTCATGGAGTCCTTATGTTGGAATAATGCCCTGCGGCCCAGTCTCTGAAGGGAGAGGATCATGCTCTGCTTCAGTATGTCACAGTACATGTTGGCATTCATGGTTCCCTCAATGAACTGTAGCTCCCCAGTTCCGGCAGCACTCATGCAGTCCCAGACCATGACACCCCCACCACCATGCTTGATTGTAGGAAAGACGCTCTTCTCTTTGTACTCCTCATCTGGTTGCCGCCACACACGCTTGACACCATCTGAACCAAATAAGTTTATCTTGGTCTCATCAGACCACAGGACATGGTTCCAGTAATCCATGTCCTTAGTCTGCTTGTCTTCAGCAAACTGATTGTGGGCTTTCTTGTGCATCATCTTTAGAAGAGGCTTCCTTCTGGGACGACAGCCATGCAGACCAATTTGATGCAGTGTGTAGCGTATGGTCTGAGTACTGACAGGCTGACCCCCCACCCCTTCAACCTCTGCAGCAATACTGGCACCACTCATACATCTATTTCCCACAGACAATCTCTGGATTTGACGCTGAGCATGTGCACTCAACTTCTTTAGCCGACCATGGCAAGGCCTGTTTTGAGTGGAACCTGTCCTGTTAAACCGGTATCGTCTTGGCCACCGTGCTGCTGCTCAGTTTCAGGGTCTTGGAAATCTTCTTATAGCCTAGGTCTTCTTTATGTAGAGCAACAATTCTTTTATTCAGATCCTCAGAAAGTTCTTTGCCATGAGGTGCCATGTTGAACTTCCAGTGACCAGTATGAGAGAATAAGAGTGATAACACCAAATTTAATACACCTGCTTCCCATTCACACCTCAGACCTTTATAACACTAACAAGTCACATGACACTGGGGAGGGAAAATGGCTAATTGGGCCCAATTTGGACATTTTCACTTAAAGGTATACTCACTTTTGTTGCCAGCGGTTTAGACATTAATGGCTGTGTGTTGAGTTATTTTAAGAGAACAGCAAATGAACACTGTTATACAAGCTGTATACTCACTACTTTACATTGCAGCAAAGTGTCATTTCCTCATTGTTGTCACATGAAAAGATATAATAAAATGTTTAAAAAAATGTGAGGGGTGTACTCACTTTTGTGAAATACTGTATGTTATTAGAGGTGAACATTTTTTAGAAGAGACAGAAAAGTTAATATATTTTGAAAAATTATAAGTTCTCATGTCTCTTCTGATGTGTTGTACCCCATGCTATTAACAAAGTGCTGTAAAACACAGCCAATGATAGGTACCACGGAGCATAGCCAGGTGCCATAGAGCATAGCCACTGATGTAGAGACCTTCTAGTCTATCAGTATTTATTTTAACCTCACAACTGGTATTTATATTCAGCTGTCTTCAAACATGATAAAAACCCCAACCCCAACACCCATTAAATATATTATTATGGAAGAGTTAGAGCCTCTGTGAGGTACAGTATGTTTTGCTGTGCGTGTCCCTATTGGGGAGATTCCTTTCACTTGTTATTCTGGAGACACAGGTCAAGAACTGAGGAGCGAGGAACAGGGAAACACAAAAATAAAAAATTTACAGTGATATGAGCTCCTTCCAGTTTCTCCCTCTATATAAAAGTTTGCTGTCCCTTTGTGCATTGAAATAGTTTCCCTTCATTTCTCACCTTGGGAGGCCCACCGGTCATAATGATAGGAAGAATGGGCAAATTTCCCACTAAGTTCAAAAGAGGCCCTAACCCTTCCCCCTCTATCTAAAGCATTTAAGAAAAGTTGATTTGGGCTTAAAAATTGCCCCATTAAACAAATTCTACCATAATTAGCATTGTGTGAGTAACTAGATAGTATATATAATCTGTACCTGAAATGTAAGAATAAGCTGCACTCACCCACAACAAGTAGCTCGTCACTGTCTTTCTGAATTCCTTGAAGAACTGAATTTACCTTTTTATGAGTGAAGTTTAATACCTCATTCTGTCACACCTTTATGACCGTCTCAAATTCCAACAATTATGACAAAAGCGCTCATTGCAGTTTATTTATCACTAAACATTAAACATTTCTATGCTGTTGTAGCACACCCCATGTAGGAGCTGCATATAGTCTGTATAGAGGGGTCCCCCACTCCTGCATAGTCAGACACACCATATCTTCACAAGCATAGGGATGGGAAGTTATGGGATGCCCACTTCACTTCATTAATCTTTAGGGACAATTTCTTATATACATCTATATACAGTCTCCTTCACTTTCCTTCTGCACACACTTGCTTGATCCAGCTGAATCACTCTGAAATGATCTGACTGGCTCCCAGTCAGATTTTAGCAACATTGCCTTACAGACAGGAACTTGCAGATCCCTTTAAGTGTAACTCAAATGTAGTGAAACAGCATGTAAATTCTCCTCTGTGGACACTGATCCCAGCACCACCTCTTCAGGCACTGTCAACCCACCTGGCTGCAGCTGCCCCTTTCACTAGCCCTCCTGGCTGCCTCTCCACACCAGTCAACCCAACTGACTCTTCCCCAGCCCACCTGGTTGACTCTCAGGGGATCACTCAAGGAAAGGACTGGAAATTTAAGCACATGGGAGACTGGCTACTTGTGGCAGGCTCCCCCCTTTGTTAGTCCCCACAGTGTTGCATTACTCAATCTGTCCTCTTTTGCTCCAGGAAGACCTCCGCCCATGTTTTTTTTTTTTTTGTCAGGATCCTTCTAGCACCTAAACCCAGGCCCGAGGCAGGTCACCCCCCCCCCAGACTAGGGGGTACCCCTTAGAGCCACCGACAGCCTCCCCAACACTGAATCTCCATCTTCCACCCGACTGCTCCTGTTGGCATGACCCATGTCTATTTATGAGGTGAACTCAGTTCCCTGCCAACCCACTACTCGGGATTGGCTGAGGCTTCAAGGCCAAAATATTCAAGGTAGCTCTTCCTAACCCCCACCCTCTAGTTCTAGAAGATTCTCCAACCTTCTAGACCAGGGGGAGGCACCAGAGAGCTGCCAAGATAAGTCATCCAGCCCTGACCTAATAAACCCTGACCCAATTAAGACTCACCAGCTGAACTCCCATGATTTCAAACCGACATTTACAGTCCATTTGTGTTTCTGCACAGATATCTGTTGAATTTGCCCCAGAAGTCACCAAAAGTAGTACAGAAACCACTTTTGGGAATCAGTGAAAAAAACTCCTGCATCCTGGAGCAAAATAAAGGGCAGCCCATAAAAAAAAGAAAGGGGAAAAGGGAAACAACTTGGAAAGGGGATTTGTACAAATAAATTATGTAGCAAAAATAGAAATATGTACATTTTTTTTCAGAACCATATACTGTACAATATATATTTACATCGTAATTACAGGTCCCTGTAGCTATCAAAATAAACAAACAGGTAATAAACACATATTCTAGCCGGAGCACCTCCCCCTAAGGGGAAGCCCTCCCAGCAAACTGTAGACAAACCAGAGTCCATCACTTTAAAGTGGATCTTTAGTCAGAAAATTGAGTCCTGCTAGATCACTTCAGTCAGGCCTCTTTTGCAGGTGTAGCTATGTAAACATAAAAAATAAATGATTATACTGTTTAAAATCCAGTAATGCGGGGGCGTGATTCTCACCGGGACTCTCGCCGGGAGGCCTGTAATGCACAGTGCTGCCTGGGACAGTTGTCTGAGGAGTGCTAACTTGTAAGCACGTTAGGGACTCGCTGCTTACTTGCTGAGAGCGGAAGCAACCATGAACTCTACATAGGTGGAGCTCCAGGGAAACCAGAAGTTCATGTGGGTAAATGTCCCTCCCTCACCTTTTTTATTTCATTTTCGTTCTTTGACGAAAATTAAATAGATTTTCGCCATAGTTTTCGTCAGTGGACGAAAATATGCTGTGCTTGATTATAGTATTATATATGCATTGGGCTGAACTGCTATACCAAAAACCCCCACCCTTCCATTATAATAACCACACCACAACAGATTGCCATAGCAGCCTTTTATTAACCAAAATATAATTAACAAATAAATAACTGATCAATAACATAATAACCTGAACACACAGTGCATAAAAGAATGGAGCCACAATGTCCTAATAGGCATCAAAACAAAGACAGTACCTGCGTGTCACTTCTCCATATTTACCATACAATAGGAACCGCAAAAACCAAAGCTCCTAGCTGACAGCCACTGCAGACTGCCTGTGTGTGTGTGACCAGTGACCACCTTTTTCTGTGGACTGTGTGAGTGGTAACTTGGGTGATATGTTTAAGGGTTGGGGACCCCCTCTCTCAAGCCTGATGCAGATGGTGGATCAGCAAATGCAAATGGAGCTTCCAGTTATCAGAGTCACCAACTTGTGACCGAAGCTTGTTCACTACTGATATGCCGAAGGACCTTGATGTGTTTAAAAGAAACTGTGAAATAAACTTTTTAAATAAAAAGGAAAAAAATAAATTGCTTATTTATGAAAGTATGTATTTTAAACATTCCCAGTCGATGCCTCATCAGGGAAAACGCATCGGGGGGAGAAGCCTGCGCCATCACCACCTGTGGTCCGCACTGCAGAGCGGCCACGTTTGAATTTGCATTCGCCTATTTAATCAACTTAACTGTAAGTGTTCTACCTTTTTTTAATAAAAGTCGTTTAAGAGGTAATGCACTATTGCCTGTTCCATTCTTTTTTGGCCACTATCTGTCACTGAGTTTGAGGGGTACAGGAGAGAAACCAAACCCCACACAGCAACAGGAGTCAGAACAAGATTTACAAGAAAATTCACTGCCTGCTAGTCTGGATAATTTGCCTGATGATTTGGAGAACATTATCACTCACCATCTGACCTGTGAAATACTTGCCTTTGGTAAGAGTTTTTATATACCACATATCGGGTGGAAGAGTGAAAGGTCAGGACTTTATATCTATTACACTGGCTGGTGTCATCTTCTCAAGTGTTCTAATATGTTGAGTTGGTAAGGGTATTACCTCTCTTTTCTTTACACGTGGGTGCCAAGAGGGATTTGGTGTTTGCACGTCCTCTTCTTCACCTTTATTCACCATCAAGAAGATTTCAGCCTTTTTTTTTTTCATTTTGGACTTGTTTTGGACTGCTCATATTTCTATAGCACGTTTATGTTCACATTGTGCACCATTTATAATATCTGTGTATAATTATATTACTTATTTTGTTAATTGTGTTTTCCCTTTTGGTTCAACACACATTGTTCACATCTAGCGCACCTATTTTTTGCACATCACACGTTTACTTTATCAAGATTAAAGTTTCGGTTGCTGCTGGAGATTCATTTTTTGTTTGCGCATCTCATTTTTCAACATTTTAAACATATGTTTTAAGAAAAAAGTATGTGCACAAATGCAAAGGGATCAGTCTCTTTGAGGGCTGACCTAATTGGGGACAAAACATTTTAAGGGATTATCTCTGTATGGTCTTAAATTGCAAAAAGAATAAAAATAATTTTGATGCAAATCATCACTGTATATACACTGTGTATGTATATGTGTGTGTGTATACAGTGTGTGTATATATATATCTATATATATATCCATATATATCTATATATATATATATATATATATATATATATATATATATATATATATATATATATATATATATATATGGGGAATGCTAATTTCAAAAAACAAACTGTAGATGCCAATAATTAAGAACATATTTCCTATCCATGGTGATTCAATGAGAAGATATATGAAATTATACTTTGTACCTAGTCGTTTCTCAAGATGCTACAAAATAGAACTCATTTTGATTTCTTAAGCTATTTGGTCCATAATATTCAACACAAAAATTAATTTCATTTTTTTATTTCAAATATACTCCTATATAATAAAATGTCAGATTGGTCCTTTAGATCTTTAGAACAATAAAAATTAGCCATAGTTGTATTATAATAATTTTATTTCAAAAGTACAATAAAATAAAATAAAAAAAACAACAATATTAAATAGGAGATATGTAACAAAGACTTTTGAATAATACATTATATAAGCAATCATCATACTTAAAAAGGTTGTTTTCTGCAAATAAAAAATAACAGGGAAATACTGAATTACAAATCAGTTTTCTTAGCATCCTGAGCCATTTCAGCTTCTGTACACTCACTGCTGATGGTCATTTTATTTATCAGTCTGTAATTTAGGTAATTAGTAACATTTTTAATAAAAAAAGGAAAATTCCAGTACTGTATGCTATTGCTTACAAAGACATTTTAGTGAAGCTGACATTTAAATTAAAAGTACATTTGGACGAAAAAGTAATGCAAGTATCTCAAGCAACACAATCCATACAGATACAAACTATCTTTATACACAAAATGATTTCTGTTTAAATATCTTATTTATTACTGATTAAAGTATAACTAAAGGCAAAACAGTTTTTTGTTTTGTTTTAGACAGAGTGGAGATGGATTAGCACACTTGCCGTTTTTTTTTTTTCCTGTTTACCATTATCATTGAAAGTGAAAGCAAAAGAAAATCCCAAATTTTGGGTTGTCCCCAGAAAAGTAATAGAGGGGAAACCTTCCAATGGGGACACTAATTCTGGGGACCCCTATGAGTTTCCTCTCATTTCCTGTTTTTCTATAGGACAGGAAGTGAAGGGAAATCTCTGCAAAGGGAAACAGATGGCAAAATATATTTCACAGGGGTTATAACCCTCCAAAAAGTTTTGCCTATAGTTCTACTTTAAATATAATGGTCATGGACAAAAGATAAAATAAAGACCCAATAAATCTCCTAATAAGCTACACATTTCTTAATGTGCACCACTTGGTACACAGAAACACTGGATTTCTGATAGGATCAAAAAGATGTTCTATATTAGGAGGCAATGTTCTTAGCAAAAACAAAATAGTGAAGTCACCACATCTAAGGACTGTCAATTCAAAATATAGTACATTTTTTTCTTGGGTTTATATATACTTTAACTTATATGAATACATACATCCAAGGTCAATCTAGAGTTATTTGGAGATATTTTAGTATCAATTCAATTTTCATAACATGGATGTATAGTTATGAGATTTTCATTTGAATGTATTACATAGTTGATAGTAGTTGATAAAAATCTTTTTTTCTCTTATGTTTGTAGTAACCCATTTGAAAAATTTCCCCGCGCGAACACCCCTGAAGAAGCCATAAGGCGAAATGCGTTGGTCAGGAAAAGAAGACAAGGATGGACTTTACAGAACTATTGTTGGACAACAAGTCCCAGAATGCCCAGTAGCTATGTCTGTATTGACTCTTTATGCCCTCTCCATGATGGGTCTACATCAGACTAAGGGGAGGAGATACTGTTAAGAAAATTACTATAGTAGGTGTAGTTTCCCTATGTACAGGTGGCACTGCATTACAGCGGCAAGAAAACTACAGTTCCCAGGGAGTTATGCAGCCTTAGAGGAGGAGTGGAGGGGTCTGAGTGAACTGCTTGGGAAGTTTGGGGCACTTGGTTCCAAACTGAGGAAGGAAACAGATGCCAAAGCTAGAGTGCTAACCCCTAAGGCACTCAACTACAGTGTGGCCTAAGCAACAGCATCTCAGTGTTCCAGTGTAGGTTCGCCAGGCTTCTTCTGCATCTTTAGCTGTACAGAGCGGTTCTGTCAGAGCTCAAGCTATCGATCCATGGGGGGAATCTGCATCCGCAACTGAAGCGCAGGATTGGGGAGAGGGTTGTCAACCCATTGCCAACACTGTATAGCAAGGATTGAGACATTAGCCCAATACTGCTTTATCCTCCTGCTCCTTAGGCATTGCCCTGCCTGCTTAGTATACCACTGAGCACTTCAGTATTATCCCCTACTCTAATTGCCCCTATTAATCTATAACTACTTTTACTTTCTCCTGAACTTGTTGAATTTTGTTGCTACTGTTTAATTATTCTGCAAATGATTCCAACAAACACCACCTCAATAATTTGTTTTCTTGAACTGAGAGCAGACGGAAACCACCAAACATCACCACTTGCGCACCACCGGAAGGGCCCCAACAAAGCTGGAAGAAATAACCATTCTGGGACTATCCCATTTTTGTCTTATAGTACTTTGCATTGATCTCACCACCTACTTCTACTGATATCAATGTACAAATAGTGTACTGGCGACCCTAGCATAAGGAACAAACTTTTCAGAGAAAGGGAATACAATAAGACACGTGGCCACTCACTAAAACTAGAGGAAAAACGTTTTAACCTAAAAATACGTAAGGGGTTCTTCACTGTCAGAGCAGTAAGGATGTGGAATTCTCTTCCACAAGCAGTGGTATCAGCAGGGAGCATCGATAGTTTCAAAAAACTATTAGATGGGTACCTTAAAGACCACAACATACAGGGGTATACAATGTACGGTTAACAGCAAACACACACACATCATAGGTTGAACTGGATGGACAGATGTCTTTTGTCAACCTCACAAACTATGAAACTATGTAACTTCTTTTTCCCTTCCCTTGGAGATTGTTTTTTCTTATATATCAAAGTCCTACAGGCAGACTTGGACCTAGCAGGGTCACTTCAAGGTTTAATGGCAATGTAGCATCCGAGGGTTTATACCATCCTTAGTCTAGTAGCCTTTACAGCCCTCTCGGGGACCCTATTACAATTTGAACTGGTTGGGGTGTATGGTAAAAACTGGACCCAGTTACAATTGTTGTTGCTCCTGGTATGCAATTTTGGTATAAATATACCCATAAAGAAACAGGTGTTATAGCATTTGGTCACGGTTCTCTATTACCTTGCTTTATTTGAGCAATCTAATTCTAATACGCACAGTGTATTCATCTAATATGGTGTTGTTCATTCCATTGTGAGGGGTTGTCAGAGTGGTGAAGGCTATAGATCAACCAATCTGGGAAATAAACCAGTTTCAGAGGGCTTATCAAAGTAGCTGCCCCTTCAGGGGTGCGCTACACTCCAAACAAAGAACTTTCCTGAACCTGACTCATGAATTTTAATTCCTTGAATTGCAGATGCCTACCTCAGCTTTCTCTATGTAAGTTAATTAGTACATACACTGTGGAGAGCTTCAAATGCTAGAAACCGAGATTACTCTGTAAAGTTTGGGACAGTGAAGCTTATGGGAAGGCCTGGTTGGTGTTTTGGCTTTATCTGGGATGTGTATCAGAAGTTCTATAGACCGTCTGATAAAAGGAGTCTTATCTCAGGTTGAACTTCAGTTCAATTTTGTAGAGGAGATTCCACCTTAATGTGACTATCGTGATGGAACAACTGGAGGTATTGATGGTACAACACGATTCACAATCACCTGCAGAAAAAACAATGATAATTACAGATTATAAAAAAACCTCTCTACTTATTCAACCAATATACAGTACTTATTCATAGTTATGCAGTTTTATATTAAAAAAAAAACATTGCACATTTCCTATAATTTTCACATGTGACATGCGCCCTTAAAGTATCAAATTCTTAAAACCTTATTTTGGTGGAGAGTCAGAAAGGGTTAAAAGTGAGGGAATCACCATCTTAGATAGATGTCACCATTACAAGTGTCCCCACTGGAAGAATGTTTCTCTTTTTCTGTTTGGGTGACAACTCAAAATTTTAGATTTCTCATCAGTTTTAGCCCCGGTGGCAATGGCCATCAGGAAGCACAAAGAAGGTGCATCTCCTTAATGGAGACATGGCCAGGGGAGGGCTGGCAGCCTTAGGCCTGGGGGGCAAGCCCAGTCAAGTGGCCCATTGAACCATCAAATCAGCTCACCATCCATGCCCACCTGGTTTCAGATATTGATGTTATGAATCAAGACAAACATAATGCAATGTGGTAACATCATTTAATGTTAATAGCAAAAAAGGAGGTTTAACAAAAATACATGACATCACGCCAGACGGGGCCTAGGAAGCTCCTGTCGGGTGGAGAACCCTCTGCCTGACAGGGAAGTGACCATGTTAGTATTGTGCCAGCCGGGTACAGGAGCGTACTCTACACACTCGTACTGTGCCACTGCAGCTCTGCAAATATTACATTGTGTAGCAGCGACCGGCAGCAGTATACAGTGTCTGGCCCCTACATTTGTTCAGCCCTGAGTGCGGCCTTTTTACCCAGCATCAGAGTGGCCCAGGGGGCAATTGCCACCCAGCCCCCCTTCCCAGTCCTCCCCTGGACATGGCTGTCATCTGACTAATCCCTTAGTAATGGTCACATGATCCCGGATAAATGGACTTTGCCCTTTTCAATAGTTTTTATTAAAGTTTCAAAACATCAAACATAAAATACAGTACAGGTAAACGTAATGGTTGTATAACATTGAACAAATATAGTAACCACACTAGAGTATACCATACAAAACCGTGACGGATACATTTTTGGAGCCCCCAGTACTCAATATCCGGGCCCCCCCCGGAGACCAGGCCCCAGTCCAACTCCCCCCGCGCTGAGCCGAAGGTTCGGGCCACCCGGACCACCCCCAAGGGGATCAATACTGTGGTCCCACGCCCTCCCCCCCACCCCCGCAGGAGCTGGGACCCAGCCCCCGGCGTACACCCAGAGCTTCCCGAAGCTAACAAGAGGTGCGTCCACAAAGAACCTTAACTCTAGCATGCTGTAGAACATTACGTTTGCAATATCCACGCAGATGAACACAGAGACCATCAACCGGACGGTCTAAACATCAGCCTCAGATAGAAATATATGTCATCATTAATAATATGATCAAGTAAAGATCAAGCCCGAGCAAGAGGAAAACCCCTCAGCTCGGGTACTTTAGCAACCAAGGACTCCATTCACGGTCAAACAGCAGGCTTCTATCGCTGGAGTTGGCAAAGAACTGTTCATAGGAGTAGTGGGTTCTAACCCTATTTATGACATCTGTCACCATGGGTGCATCATCAGACCTCCACGCCGCGGTGACAGACATCCTAGCAGCTGTGAGAATGTGAGAGGTCACACAACGAAACGGTCGTGGAACCTTGTCAATACCCAAGTTCAATAGAGCTAGGGCTGGGGACATGGACAGCGAAATTCCCGTTATAGAGATAAGTAGTGCAAACACCGCTGCCCAATATCCTCTCAGCTTCCTACACTGCCACAGTAGATGGAATAGTGTACCCCTACCCCCACACCCCCTCCAGCATAGGATTGGTGCATCTTTGAACATCTTAGCCATCTTCACAGGTGTCAGATAACTACGGTGGAGAAATTTGAGAGCCACCTCCCAGTGGTTAGTACAATGCGTAAATGTGTAAAAGGAGCGAATAGCCAGCCGCCATTCCAGCTCCGAAAATGCCACTGAAAGGTCGCCCTCCCAGGCCACCATACTAGCCGACTTGACCCATCCACGCTGGAAGCGCAGACGATGGTAGAACCACGACAACCCCTTCGTTTTACGATACTCTTTGTGCAAATAGTCCCAGATCTCAGAGGGCACCTCAATAATCGGGTTGGGAAACTTAATGTGGTAATGGTGTAGCTGTGCATGAAAGAAGGAGGACGGGGTTCCGACCTGCCCACGGACATCATGGTATGTGAAGGTATCCGGGAACAATGTCCTCGGAATTTTCAGGGAGGGAAGCAGGAACTGATAGGCTGCCAGTGTTAATTCTCTCTTAGCTATCGGGGTTCCTTCCATCCTCTGTACCTCCCCCCAAGCTCCCAGTGTGGCCCACAGTGAGGACAGGCTGGGAATGTGCACCTCCCTTTTCGTCAATGCGGCCTGAAGCAGAGATGGTAGATCTCGCTGCGCCACCATTGCCCTCTCTAACAGCACCCATAGTTTGTTCGAAATTGGATCGAACCAAGCTTTCGCTTGGTCCAACAGGGCAGCAGAGTGGTAGGACTTAAGATGAGGGAAGCCCACCCCCCCAGCCGATCTAGATTTAAGTAACGTGGAGTATGACAATTTAGGTACCCTGCCCTCCCATAGGAATTTTCGGAAGAGCTTATCCATACCTCTAAAGAAGGATTCGGGTAACAATATAGGGAGCGTCCTAAAATAGTACAATATTTTGGGGAGCGCTATCATTTTAAGGGCAGCTATGCGGCCCATCCAGGAAAGATCGTAGGACGCAATGTGCTGCAAGTCCCCCGCAATAATGGACTGTAATTTAGCAAAGTTGGTCTGGTACGTTAAGGATGTCGGCGCCACTAGGGAGATACCCAGATACGTAAGGGACTTGTTGGTCCGTTGAAAAGGATATTTTGATTTCAGGAACTTCAAGATCGGAGGGTTCAGGGAGAGTGGTAAGCACACGGACTTAGTGACATTGAGTTTGTAGTAAGAGACTGTCCCAAACCTGTCTAGCTGTTGCTGTACGTAGTGCAATGACTTTACAGGGGAAGTTAAGGTCAGGATCACATCATCCGCAAAAAGCCCGATTTTGTGATCCCTACCTCCCACCGAAATCCCAGATATATTAGGGTCGCTCCTAATCGCCTCAGCCAGAGGTTCCATAACCAGAGTGAAAATCAAGGGGGAAAGGGGGCACCCCTGACGGGTCCCATTTGTAATGTTGAAATTAGATGATAAAGCACTTGATGTAAATACCCTAGCTGAGGGCTTGGTGTACAGTGCTGAGATAGCCGAGAAGATGTTCCCCCTCAACCCGAATTTAGTGAGTGTCGCTCTAAAGTACCCCCAGTGAACCCTATCGAATGCTTTTTCAGCATCCAATGTCAGGAACACCGAGGGCACCTTCCGGGTTTCAGCTATCTGGACCAGGTCCAGCATCCTCCTGGTACCATCCGGCGCCTGTCTCCCTTTCACAAAACCCACTTGGTCAGCCTTGACCAGGTGAGGAGTTACCTCAGCCAGTCTGACCGCTAGTATTTTGGCATACAACTTGAGATCGGTGTTTAAAAGGGAAATGGGGCGAAAATTTTGAGGAGCATCTGGCGCCTTCCCAGGTTTTGGAAGTGCCACGATAACCGCCTGGAGCATCTCCTCGGGGAAGGAGGAGCGCTGAACAGCGGCGTTGAACACCCTACTTAGATATGGAGACAGAACCTGACTGAAGGCCTTATAGTATTCTGAGGAGAAGCCATCCGCACCCGGTGATTTATTGGAGGGCAAAGAAGCTATGGCTAGTTGGATCTCCTCTTCGGTTATGGGGGCATTAAGGGATTGCAACATATGGTCCGTAACCCCTGGGAGATGAAGGGTATCCAGGAAGTCAGCTATGAGGGAATCTGTAGGCTGTGGGGTAATCACATCATCCTGGAGATTATACAACGAGGTATAGTAACTCGAGAAAGCATTAGCGATCTCATTAGGGTGTCGCACCTGATTACCAGAAACGGGATCAGTGATAGAGGCCAGCTTAGTTTTTTGTTGTCTTTTCCTTAAGTAGTTAGCTAACATTTTCCCCGACTTATTCCCTTGAGAGTAATGCCGCGCTTTAGTGCGAAAGAGGAGGTATTGATGTTCCTCCATAAGTTTAGCTCTAACCGATAAATGGACTTTGAAGAGTCCTATTCAGGCACAGCCTACAAGGTAGCAGCCCCACAGCCCGCTTTGTCAGAGACCGTGTAACCAAACCTAAAGGACTCGTCACCTGACTGCCACCAATGAATGAAAGAATTGCAAGAACCCCATGGAAAAGTGTTTCTGAGTTCTCTGTACTATAGTACTGTAAGGTTATCTTTGTAAATGAGAAGGTTGTTTATTTGAACAGGTAACCTAACAGCACTATTATTAGTGGGAAAACACAGTATAAAGGAAGGTTAGGGTTATGGTATAGGATAATTTTAACAATAAGTCCTTACCGGGAGACATGGCCCAGAGGTATAACGTAAAATGCAGCTTGCAACACCGGCAGCCAGTAGGGAAAGGATGATGACCATCACATTTGAAGCAATTAGAACATAGTAAATTGTATATGTACTCGACTACAAAACAAAAATAAACAATGTTTTTTTTTAAAAAAGTAAAACATATGTTGAATAAATTTAAACTTAAAATGACACAAAACAATGTTCTTATTCTTCACAAATAATCCAAACATATCAACTATTTAATGGGACAGTAGCCCTCCAGCCTCTGTTAGACTCTTCATTAGGGATGGGCAAACAGTTTGGGCAAAAATGGTGTGGGGTCCCCCCCCAATTCATACAAGACCCTTTGGGTCTGGTATGGATTTTAAGAGAAACCCCTCACCAAAAAAAAAAAGGGGTAGGATCCCCACCAAAATCCATACCAGACCCTTATCTGAGAATGCAGCCTGGCAGGCCAGAAAAGAGGGTGACAAGTGAGCGTCCCCACCCATCCTGAACCATACCAGGCCACATGCCCTCAACATGGGGGGGTGGCTTTGGGGCAGGGAGGCTCTGCCCCCCACTCCAAAGCACCTCATCCCCATGTTGATGGGGACAGGGGTCTCTTCCCCACAGCCCTGGCCACTGGTTGTTGGGGTCTGTGGGCAAGGCACCTATTGGAATCTGGAAGTCCCCTTAAAAGGAGTTGTAAAAGCAGAAGTTTTTTTATCCTAATGCATTCTTATTGCCTTATTTGTGCAGCAGCTCCCCTCAGCCCTCTAATACTTACCTGAGGTCCCTCTAGCTCCAGCAATGTTGTAGGAATGTGTCGGGCATCCAGGACTCCCCTCCTCATTGGCTGAGACAGCAATGCAGCGCCATTGGAAGTCAGCCAATGAGAATAGAAAGGGGGCGAGGCAAGGCCACAACTCAGTGTCCGAATGGCAATGCATTTGAAGAGGGCAAGTCCCTGGAAATGTGTCATGCACACCCCGTCTCCTGACATCCACCAGGCTTTTTGACAGCTGTCATCCTTGTGTGCAGCCTAGAACGCTGCTGCCAATACCCATACATGGAGCTGGCTGATTCCCTGTCATCCTCAGTCTCTGTTTTGCTCATTGATGTCTACAGCCTCACAATAATTACAGCTGCTTGGTCCCATGTGTTCCCTATCCATGCTGTTTCATGCTAACTTCTATGTCACTGTTATTAGATATACTTTTTTTCCTCCAAGGGTTAATATTATGATGATGCGAAATATATTACAGTGTGCTCTATGCTTTTATCATATAGAGTCTAGTAGATGATTACCCTTATGGTTTATTTTTTAAAATGCATTATTAAAATATGGATATGTAGGTATATATATAATATAATGTTGCGGAACATATCACACCATACATTTGATGGTTTAAATATATAGTTAAGTGAATTGACACCCGCATGAACTATATACGAAATGTGGTACTTAAATATGAGTATGTAGTCAGCCGTTCCCTCATATATCCATGACGGAGGTTTTATTGTATCCCTACGTCCCCATGTTGCTTGGTGACGAGGGACGCTACAAGTTTGAACTTCCTGGGAGGGAGGAGTGGAGGACGGCGTCTACCGCATTAAAGTCCCCATACGAGCGTACGTCTCCACCTCTGAAGACGTCATACGCTCTGACGAAACGCGCGTCAGGTGGAACGCACGCCGTCAGCCCGGAAGTCACGTGGAACGCAATCCGGTAGCTACCGCTCTCCACGCTACAGACATCACAACAGCGGGCGCGGAAATACCTTGTTTTATCTTTATTTTTGTATCTGTTTGATTTGGAACTCCAATAAAACCTTTTAAACGGTACTGCACCATCTGGAGCTTTATATTCTTCCCTAACCGGACCTGGAGGACCTTATCTGCCCAGGAAGGGGATTTCGTTCTATGGGGAATACAGCCCAGCAGTTGCCATTCCTTTGACCTGGAAGGTCATAAAGCGTTATTGGTCTCTCTGCCGTAAGGTAATTGAGACCCACCATTTCTGGTGAGTTTACATCTTATCCTTTCCTGAAGCCACTTCTCATGATTGGATTTATGGACCATTGGAGGATCCAACACTGAGCACTTGCACTTTTCTTTGCACACAAGTGGATTATTTGTCACTAAGTCACTTATTAACTTTTTATGGACTGTATTTGGCACATTTATGCACTTTTATGACACTATTGTTATTTAATTAACTTACTCAACACTGTGTGTTTATTTTATGGGTTTACATTTTACATAATTTATGGTATTAGCTCTTTTAACCACATTTTATATTCCTATATGATCCTGATCTTACCAACAAGTGCTATATAATCCCATTTACTTTGGGGTTTTTTATTCATTTTCTCCTTATTCTATAGCAGCTGCTAATCTAATTTATTAATATATATTTATTAGTATATTTATCTGCTTAATTAGGCTTTCCTAGGCGCGAAGAATATATTCTTTTGAATATATACATTTTTATTGCTATGTAAGTGTTCTGCTTATTTTAATAAAGTGTTTTTAATTTGATACTGACCTCAGCACCCTGCTATTCATTTTCTTCCACATTGAAGTGATCCTACCCAGATCTTCAGCGGGAGCTGCAGAGGTCTCGGTCCCTTCTCCTGTTCATCCATCCAGTTCCCTCATCCATACCTCTACCCTGTTGATGGTCTACAGATACAGATGAAAGTTCCAACGGACCAAGGGACTATGCACCTCTCCTAGGAGCGCCGTATGTACTGTGTACTTGTACACTCTTTAAACTTTTTTTAAAGCCTAACTATATATCTAAAATAGTTATTTTGGACCAAGCTGGCCCAAGCAAACTATTACCCCTGGGAGCTCTGTATAAATTGTATGTAGCATCATACAAGCATCCTACCGCCGCTCCACCATCCAAGGGTACTGGCTTTGGGGGGCCTGTGATGTGCTGACAGCTGTAGCACTAATAGCAAAAGTGGGTTCTCTTCCCAATTACAGTTCATGTTACAAGCAGTATAATCGATAAAATAACTTTTTTAATGGAGGAGAGAGAAGGGGGCATGTCTCCATTAGACCATCTGTACTGCTGTTTTGCCTGAAAACTCAAAGCTGCTATCCATTGCAGCGCCAGAATTCCAGATAGAGGAAGAGAATGGGGCACCCCTGCAGTGAAGAGTTCTCTAGGATCCAGCTGCCTGCACAACATGGGACATATACTCACCGGCCACTTTATTTGGTACACCTTGCTATACTGGGTTGGACCCCCTTTTGCCTTTAGAACTGCCTTAATTCTTCGCATTACTTCAACAAGGTGTTGGAAACGCTTCTCAGAGATTTTGGTCCATTTTGACATGATAGCATCATGCAGTTGTTACAGATTTGTTGGTTGCACGTCCATGATGTGAATCTCCCATTCCCCCACATTCCAAAGATGCTCTACTGGATTGAGATCTGGTGACTGTGGAGGCTATTGGAGTACAGTGAACTCATTGTCATGTTCAAGAAACCAGTGGTGGGATGATTTGAGCTTTGTGACATGGTGCATTATCCTGCTGGAAGGAGCCATCAGAAGATGGGTACACAGTAGTCATAAAGGGATGGACATGGTCAGCAACAACACTCAGGTAGTCTGTGGAGTTTAAATGATGCTCAATTGGTACTAAGGGGTCCAAATTGTGGCAAGAAAATAGGAGGATGGATCCATGCTTTCATGTTGTTTACGACAAATTCTGACCCTACCATCTGAATGTTGCAGCTGAAATCGAGCCTCATCAGACCAGGCCCCATTTTTCTAATCTTATATTGTCCAATTTTGGTGAGCCTGTGCGAATTGTAGCCTCAGTTTCCTGTTCTTAGTGGACAGGAGTGCCAACCTCTGTGGTGTGCTTCAAGGTTCGATGTGTTGATGCGTTCAGAGACTGTATTCTTCATACCTTGGGTGCAACGAGTGGTTATTTGAGTTACTGTTGCCTTTTTATCATCTCAAACCAGTCTGCCTATTTTTCTCTGCTCTCTGACACCAACAAGGCATTTTCCTCCACACAATTGCGCTCACTGGATATTTTCTCTTTTTTGGACTATTCTCTGTGAACCCGAGAGATGGCTGTGTGTGAAAATTCTAGTAGATCAGCAGTTTTTGAAATTATCAGACCGGCCCGTCTGGCACCAACGACCATGCCACGTTCAAAGTCACCTAAATTCCCTTCCTTCCCCATTCTAATGCTTGGTTTGAACTTCAGCAAATTGTCTTCACCATGTCTAGATGCCTAAATGCATTGAGTTGCTGCCATGGGACTGCCTGATTAGCAATTTGTATTACCAAGCAATTGAACAGGTGTACCAAATAAATGGCTGGTGAGTGTACTTTATTATGGGTATGTGATGTGACTAAAGTTGTAGGGACTTTTGACCTTTTTTTTAGCTAAACTTGAGCTTTAAAATGTCCTATTATTACAACAGTGGCAGAGTTCAGGCAAGCATCACCAGTATGGTGTTCTTCATTAGTTGTCCACAGAACAGACAGGAGGTGGGACAATGGCATTGGCTGGGCCAAGGGTATCCACCTTATATTGTGTAGCCTTATGACATAACAGTGGTTCGTTAATTACAAATATTATACAGGTAATAGTATGTGGGTGGGTGTATTTGTGCTTCTTGGGAGAATGGGGAATGAATTTATGTAACAATAACTTACAAATATTTCTGTACATGTGGAGTGAAATGTAACTCTGGAAACATTGCTGCCAATGGAGAAGCATTTATGGTTCTGCAGGACCTGCAGGTCGAGGGTGCTGAGTGCCAACCCGACACAACTGAGAGCCAATGACAGTAAATTCAGGAAAAGCATACACTTGGCCTACAGAGAAAAACAGGATATAGAATAAAGGTGTTAACAAGTGTACAGCTCAAACATTTGAGGTCGTTCTGTGATTGAACCCAATTAAAAAAATGACATGGGCAGAATGGGGGGTCCAGAGGGGTGAGGGAGCTCAAATACTCTAGGTGCAGCCAGACAGAAACTCAGGTATCCTTTAAACCAATAATTCAAAGAAAGAGTGACCGCACTCAGGAGAAGTTGAAGAATAAATTGTTTATTCCCCCGTGGGATATAATCCATACACAGCTTCACATAGACACAGCACAGGTAAACGCGTTTCACGATTCTAGGATCGCTAAATCATTACCAATATTCTTCAACTTCTCCTGAGTGCGGACACTCTTTCTTTGAATTATTGGACTTTGGATGGTGGATCCGACCTGCACCGGAGCACTTTTCCTCGCCTGAGCAGCTCTCTTCCTCCCACCCACATCCTTTAAACCAGCCTTTTTCAATCAGGCTGCCCAGGCACCCTAGGTTGCCTCAAGGTTTCTTCAGGGGTGCCTTGGCAAAATGTCTAAAAATTGCTCCAAAATTGTATACAAGCCAGGGGTTGGATGAAACCTGCATTTTAGATACACATTGTGCACCATTACAACCTTCTAGCTGCCAACCTCCTAAACACCCAATGACATCAGGAGTTGATCAGGAGGATGTCAGTTGCCGGCATATCATCCTTGTTTTACCCTCCCTTGCCTCTCTCCATCAGCTTTGGGGTATCATAAGCTAAGTGATGGAGAAAAACTTAGGGAGAAGAGAAACACTGGAATACTAGTCAGTACCAGTTTGCAATGGTGTATTTGCTTTGGAAGAATAATTCACCTCTAATGTTGGGTATCCTACAAGCATTGATGTTGCTGCATGATGTAAAACTATTAGAATATTTTTTCATTTTAGAATGGGGCGCCTCAAGACTGTCCAGAAATTTGGAGGGTGCCTCAAGATTGTCCATAATTCTAAAGGCTCGACTGAAAAAGGGTTTAGAAACACTGCTTTAAAACTCCCAGCGGAGATTGCAAGCTTCAGTGCAGCCCTAGCTTAAATCTACATGCACATTAGTTGTTTAATCATATCCAACATTTTTTTCTGGCTTGATTTTTGAAGCACAGCTTACAGTGCTCCAATATAAAATTCTAAATTTTATTACAAGGTTACAATTAAAACTTATCCAGATCATATGTAGAAACAGTCAACTACACAAATACCACCAATTGTCAAACTTTGTTAATCCTCATAAATCATGTTTTAGAAACTAAAAAGTAGACAAAACCACCTAGAATTCATTTTCTTTATAAATTCACCCACAGATAAATATACAAAGTGTGACCAGAAGGTATTGAGATTGGTTTTAAAAGTTCTTCTATTGAAAAATTTTTCAATTGAACATTGTCTCCTTCAAAGTATGCACCTTGTCAGTTTACGCAACACTTCCAGAGATCATCCCTGGAAGTCTTCAAGTGGGATGGTATTCAGCGCCAGTGTGGTGGCTCTTTGGACCTTATCCACACTACCAAAATGGTGTCCTTTTAATTATGTTCAAATCCTGTCAATAAACAATTGACTTGGTATTCTCGTTTCTCATTCTTTTTTTTTTTTTATAAATTTTATTAGTGTATAAAAAAAAAAAAAAAAACATTACAAAATGGAATATCAATAATTTAACTGGGGAAGGCCCAGTGATTACAACATAACAAGCATAACAATGAACAAGATAGTTGGACCTGTATTAATCAAGAAGAGTGGGGAACAAGGGGGAGGATAAGAATGGTGTGAATAGGAGAGAAAGAGAGGGAGGTAAAAGAGCAAAAGAAAAAAGAAAGGGGGTGGGTACCATCACTGAAAACCGTACATTTTCTCTCCCTCCCCAGCAGTAAAAGCCGGGGGGGAGGTAGGTTACTCATTATCTCATGTTTTCTCAAAGTTTCTCATAGTTTAATGAGCATCCATCCGGGTGAGCATCCAAGTGGTAAGACAAGTGAGCAGGAGAGAAGAACCAGTGGCCATTAACGGAAAGAAAAAACAGGGGGGAATGGTGTTTCAAGGGGGGGTCTCTAGATATTCGGGGAATGATTAACGGATGTGAGAGAATCAGAATATGAAGGGTGAAATTAGCCTATGTATGAGTCCCATTTTGTGTAGAAACGTTGAAGATTGGATTTATATATGGTCAAGTCAAGCCTCTCTTTATTGAGGAGAGCATCTAGATCAATCCTGACCTTGCGGATAGTTTGGGGCCTCTGAAATCATTCTGATTGTGAGCCGTAAGTCACAGTTGAGAACAGACCTCACTGCATCCACATTCTCTTCCGTGTTTGACCGACGGCTTACTATCGGAATGATTAGAGACGAAACGGGAAATACCAACAATTGTTCATGAAATCATGACTCAGGATTTGAACACGGGAGAGAACACTGTTTTGGTAGTGTGGATATTGTCCGAGGAGCCACTACACAGGCTCTGAATGCCATCCCACTTGAAGACTTAAGCCCCGTACACACGAGTCGAAATTTGGCCGGGAATTTTCGTCCGACGACCGATCTGCCGATTTTCGGCTTGTTAGTATGATACTTCCGACAACCGACTCCGATTTTTCGGCCGAAAAAATCCTGGTGTGCAGGCTATATAATTTTTGTCGACCATCAAAACACTTTTGACGATTTTCATCTCATTAGTACAGATTTCGATGGGGAAAAATCTTATGAGCAAGACTGGGCATGCTCAGAGATGAAAAGAACACATACAAAGCAATCCAACACATGACATCACTTCTGAAGTAGAATTCTGTCGTGCGGGAAAATTCGGGTGCAGTCTAGAGCACATTCCAACCAACAGACACCACTCTGGACAAAAGACGGACAACCGGTCGGAGGAAATTCGTTGCATGTGTACGAGGCTTTAGAGGGATGCTATGAAGAATGGAAAACCCGCTGGGGGGGTTGTTGTGAGTTGACACTCACAAGGTGCATACTTTGAAGGAGACTATGTTAAATTGTAAAAAAATTCAATAAAATAATTTTTAAAATACTGTATCATTCCCATTACTTTCCGGACACACCTCATATAGATCAATGTGTTTCTTGAATGATAATCCACTTCTTTAGGAGTGGACAATGAAGGAAATAAATAACTTCTCTGAAGCCCTCAAAGGGGGAGATTTATAGCTGCCCAGCTCAAACGATCCAAGAAGGGAACCCCAAGACGTAGGGCAAGGAGTGCAGCCCACTCAGGGGCCAAGGAACACTTTTTTTTTTTCACAGTCTTTTTTATTTGGGTTAAATTGGTGATATAGGAGAATATTGTACATAAAAATTATACATGAAATCCAAATGGTACTAACCACTTAACCACTGGTATTAACCACTTATGGACTGGAAGCATTTAACCCCTTAATGACCAGGCTGTTTTTTTGCGATACGGTACTGCGTTAATTTAACTGACAATTACGCGGTCGTGCGACGCTGTACCCAAATAAAATGTATGTCCTTTTTTTCCCACAAATAGAGCTTTCTTTTGGTGCTATTTTATTACCTCTGTGATTTTTATTTACAAAAAAAAAGAGCAACAATTCTGAAAAAATAACAATATTTTTTACTTTTTTGCTATAAAACATTCCCAATAACATTTTTTTTTAATCATTTTAGGCCAATTTGTATTCTGCTACATATTATTAGTAAAAAAATTGCAATAAGTGTATATTGATTGGTTTGCGCAAAAGTTATCACGTCTACAATCTAGGGGAAAGATTTATATCATTTTTATTTATTTATTTATAACTAGTAATGGCAGTGATCAGCGATTTTTAGCGGGGCTGCAACATTTCGGCAGATAGATCGGACACCTAACTGACATTTTTGACACTTTTGGGGGGACCAGTGACATTACTACAGTAATCAGTGCTAAAAATATGCACTGTTACTGTACTAATGACACTGGCAGGGAAGGGGTTAACACCAGGGGCGATCAAAGGGTTAAATGTGTCCCTAAGGGGTGCTTTCTAACCGTGTGGAGGATGGGCTTGATGCATGGACATAGAGACCTGTGTTCCTAAATAAGAGGAACACAGGATCCCTGTGTTCATAACTGACAGAACAGCGGTCTGCCATGTTTACAACTGCTGTTCTGTCTCCATGGGGAGCAATTGCGGATGCCCGGTGGCAATGCTGATTAGCTTCCCCTGCGGTGAATCAGCGCGTGTGCTAGCGGTCCTGCAAGGCGACATAAAGGTACGTTGTTTCGGGGGACAGAGCCAACCTGCAGCAGTAAAACTACGGCGGCTGGCTGGCAAGCGGGTTAATTACATTTTGTTAACAAAAAATACAGAAATAGTTTATAAAAATATGAAATCTTTTGGTATAGAACTGTAAAAAATGTAATATAATTGAAATAGTTATATCTTAACACACATAAGTGATATAATACAATTGTGTTGGATGAATATTTCACTTCTTCAAAATGGTTATTGACCTGTAGGCTCAATTATCTATGGGTTGAAATAGAACTTCCACATGTTTTAACCAGGGGTCCCATTTTTTGTTATAGAATTGTGTAGAATTATATAGAGTATGGAATATTTTTGCATTCAGTCTTGCTTTCAATTGGGTAGTTGGGAATGTGATTTCCAGTGGAGAGCAATTAGCCATTGTATGGCCACACTTGTCATATGGATAAGTCTCATATGTGGGGTGGAAATGCCTGTGAAGGATGTGAATAATAGAAGACAGATGATAGATTAATGTGACTGCCAGAAATAGTTGATGCAAAATTTTCTAGTTGACGCCATATATAAGATTTTTCCACAGTCCCAAAAAATTAGTGAGAAGGAGCCTGGAGATGGACATCCTCTGAAACAGCTTAACTACCTGCCGACCGCCGCAAGTAGATATACTGTGGCGGTCAGCCCCGGCCAGGCAAAGTGACGTATATATACGTCACTAGCCTGTGACCGGCTTATGAGCCAATAGCGGGCGAGCGCGCGCCCGCTGAGGCACGTGCCCGCCACCGGCTCGTTCACTGAGGAGTCCGCGCGTGTGACCAGCACGCCCCTAGGACACACTTAACCCCTCCCTCTCCAATACAGTTAACCCCTTCCCTGCCAGTGTAATTTTTACAGTAACAGTAGCACTGATTACTGTAGTAATGTCACTGGTACCCCCAATAGTGTCAAAAATGTCAGCCAAGGGTCCGATCTGTCCGCCGCAATGTCGCAGTCCCGCAAAAAAAATCGCAAATCGCCACCATTACGCGTTAAAAAAAAAAAAAACACCAAAAATGACAAAAATCTTTCCCTTAGTTAGTAAACGCAATAACTTTTGCGCAAACCAATCAAAATACGCTTATTGTGATTTTTTTTTACCAAACATATGTAGCAGAAAACAAATTGGCCAAAAATTAAAAAAAATTTTGATTTTTACATTTTTTTGGGGGGAATTTCATATAAAAAAATTTAAAAATATTGTTTTTTTTCAAAATAAATGCTTTTTTTTTGTTTATAGCGCAAAAAGTAAAAATCGCACAGGTGGTCAAATACCACCAAAAGAAAGCTCTGTTTGTGGGAAAAAAAGGACGTAAATTTCGTTTGGGTACAGTGTCGCACGACCGCGCAATTGTCAGTTAAATTTGTACAGAGCCGAATCGCAAAAAGTGGCCTGGACGTAAGACAGCAAAATCCTCCGGTGGTAAAGTGGTTAATGTCTGGGTGTGATAAGAAGGCTGTAGCCAGGGGTTCTATAGCTAGTGAGAAAAGGAGAGGGGAAAGAGGCCAACCTTGCCTCGTTCCTTACTTTGAAAAAATCTGAGTTACATCCTGGTAGACAAATTCTCGTATGAGGATTATCGTAAAGTGCTTGAAATGCGTGAAGAAATTCACGTTGTAACCCGTATTTTTGTAAAATTATATTTAGGTATTTTCAAGAAACACTATTGATTGCCTTGTTAATGTGTGGGCTCAAAAGAAGTAGTGCTTGATGTGTTCGCATCCTGGATTATATTATTAAGAGGATATTGTCTGTTATTTGTCATCCTGGAATAAATCCTGATTGAAAAAGAGATATAAGTGATGAAATTACTGAGGATAGTCTATTGGCTAGTAGTCTACTGAAAATTTTAAGATCATTATTTATTACTGAGATTGGTCTAAAGTTTTGGACTAAGGTACGGTCTATGTCTGGTTGAGGTATTAGGGACATATTGGGAAAGCATTTCATTTGGGAAAGTGCCTCCTTTAAGGGTGGTATTATACAAACATGTTATTTTTTTGGGTCAAAAGAGGGGCAAATTGTTTGTAATAAAAAGAAACAAAGCCATCTGGGCCTGGTGCCGAACCTCTTTTAAGGGATTTTATAATTTGTAAAATTTCGTCTTCTGTACAAGGAACGTTTAATTTCCCAATTTGAGTGGAGGATAATGTTGGAAAGGGAATCGTTTCTAACCATGAAAGAGCCAGTGTTGAATTAGTAGATGCAGGATTTGAAAGGAGATCTGAATAAACATTTTGGACGATAGATAAAATGTCTCTTGGGTTTGTGACTACTTGACCTGACGCATTCTTTAGTTTGTAAATATGGGGTGGTCTAATGGATTGAATTAATTTACAAGCGAACATCTAAGTGCTTTTCTGCTTTGTATGAGAGAAGTGAATCCAATTGTAAATGTTTTCTAGAGATTGTCCCAGCAACCAAAGGATCATGGGTATGCATATGGGTTTTATGGTATCAGGACAATATCCCCCCGGACATTATCCCCCGGGCAATATCCCCCGGGTCAATATCCCCCGGGTCAATATCCCCCCAGAAAACATCCCCCTGGACATAGGGTTAGGGTTAGAGGGGGGATATTGTCTAGGGGGATATTTTCCAGGGAGGATATTGTCCGGGGGGATGTTGTCCAGGGGGGATATTGTCTGGGGGGATATTGTCCAGGGGGATTTCGTCCAGGGGGATATTGTCCGTAGGGATATTGTCCTAGAATCTGGTTTTATATATCTTCTGGAGTTCATTTGTAATAGATATAATTTTTCCCATTTTTCTTTATTATAAGCTGCTGCTAAGTTAACAAGTCATCCTCGAAGGACTGCTTTATGAACAAGCCAAAGGGTTGAGATATGAGTATCTGAGGATACATTTAGTTTAAAATAGTATTTGATTGCTGAGGTGATATCCTGTTGACATAATGGGTCTGATAAAAGGGATTCATTGGGTTTCCATTAATAAGGTAGGTATAGGTGAAAGGCCAATGAAATGAGTACAAAAAGGTATTTATGTGATGGTCTGACCATGGGCAAGGGTGTATTGTGGCATCTAGGGAGTTTGATAGTATTATAGGAGTGCAAAAAATTTAATCCAGGAACAAATAGGAGTTGTTAGAGGTATGAATAAAACGTATATTCACGAGCCCCAATGTTTAATCACCTCCAAGAGTCAATAAATTGTAAAGATGTGTGCATATAGATTTACAGAAAACATTGGCATTTGGAAAGTGTTTACTACGATCCAAACGTGGTTGTGAGACAGAATTAAAATTTCCACATAATATGATGTATGTTAAATGATAGCATTGAAGAACATCAAAGAAATTGGCAAAAAATGATGCTTGATCTTCATTAGGTGCATATACATTAGCGATGGTCAATTCGCGACCAGCTAAGTGTCCTTTAACAATGATAAACCAACTTTCTATATCCTTATACACTTGCTGAACCTCCATCAGAAAGGAGTGATGTAAGAAGATTGCTACTCCTTTTGTTTTAGAGAGTTTTTAGAGAGTTGTGTCTCCCTGCACTTAATGGAAGCACACAGTCCTGTATCTTAAGATAGCAAGACACTCCCGTTCTTCTCCCTTCTTCAGGCTGAAAGATTGACTGGAGACTGCTCTGTCCACTTTTAAATTTCTCGTGAGACCTAGAAGCTTAGGGAAGCAGCACTAAGAGAGCAGGAGGCATCAGCTTTGAAAGTTGGAAACTGCTAGTGCTAGAGTAAGAATTTTAACAAAAAGTTTATTGGGGAATGTTTTTTATATTGTGCTCAATGTGTTACCTGAAAAGTTCTGAGGGTTTTTTTTACGACTTTAGGATTCGCTTTAAAAATTGTTCTGTGCAAAACTAATATTAGTCGCAGGTGTTTATAGAGTGATATGTCCTTCCTTTTGCGATAACTGACCTAATAAGGAAGCTATAGGCCTCAAGGTTCTGGCAGAAGATTTACCTTATTAGGTCAGTTATGCCACAATGAGAGGAGTGTTTGCCCCATAATCCCCCCACCCCCTGTGACTAAATATTTCAGGGACCACCACTGTCTCCATTTAACAAATCCGGTGTGGGGGCTGGCAGCATCCCCCTGTGATCTAGACCCCATGTGATTTGATAAAGGGACCCAAAGACCACTTAATTTACCATGCAAATTGTTTTTCACAATAGATTGGGAATCTATTGTAAACATTCAGGCACTATTAGTTACTGCACTTTGCACACTTTGGTTGATTTACTAAAACGGGATAGTGCAAAATTTGGTGCAGCTCTGCATAGAAACCAATGAGTTTCTAGGTTATATTGCCAAAGCTTAATTGAACATGCTGAAGTTTGGAAGCTGATGATTGGTTACCACGCACAGCTGCACCAGATTTTGCACTCAAATGTTCAATCAACCCCAGTGTCACTTTGCTTTTTGCACATTTACTTAACCACTTGCCGACTGCTTACTATGTATATATATATATATATATATATATATATATATATATATATATATATATATACGGTGGCAGAGTGGCTCCTACAGGCAAAACCACGTATCGGTAGGTTGGTCGCCTGGTGGGTTTACAACAGCCGACCGTCCTTCTCTCTCAGTGGTGAAGCCTATGCGAATGTGTCAGGCGGCTCCGATTGCCGCCTGACACCCACGATCGCTCCCCGCTGAGAGAGAAGGACGGTCAGCTGTTGTAAACCCAGCCGACCGTCCTTCTCCCTAAAATGATCACAGAGCTCATGTGATCCTTCTATATAGGATCACATGTCTCTATGGTCATTTCAGAAGCCACGCCCCCACACAGTTAGAATCACTTTCCTAGGGACACATTTAACCCCTTGATCACCTATACTGTTAACACCTTCCCTGCCAGTGTCATTATTACAGTGACAGTGCATATTTTTAGCACAGATTACTGTAGTAATGTCACTGGTAACCCCAAAAGTGTAAAAATGTCAGTTAGGGGTCCGATCTGTCAACCGCAATGTCGCAGACCCGCAAAAAATCGCAGATCGCCGCCATTACTAGTAAAAAAACAATAAAAATGACATTAATCTTTCCCGTAGTTAGTAGACGTGATAACTTTTGCGCAAACCAATCAAAATACGCTTATTGCAATTTTTTTTGACTAAAAATATGTTGCAGAAAACAAATTGGCCAAAAAAGGTTAAAAAAAATTGTATTTTTATTTTTTTTTTTTTTGAGAATGTCATATAGCAGAATGTGAAAAAAAAAAATATGTATATATATATATATATATATATATTTTTTTTTTTTTTTTTTTTTCGAAATTGTTGCTCTTTTTTTGTTTATAGCGCAAAAAATAAAAATCGCACAGGTGATCAAATAATACCAAAAGAAAGCTCTATTTGTGGGAAAAAAAAGGAACGTTAACTTTATTTGTGTACACTGTCACATGTCTGCGCAATTGTCCGTTAAATTAGTGCAGTGCCAAATCGCAAAATAGGACCTGGTCAGGTAGGGGCAAAGAAAAATACAAAAAAAGTCCCAATCAAGTCTAATTTATTTACTTATTTCATTCAATCTATAGCGTGACTGGCTTACCTTACAAGATGTGGGTTTAGCGCAAGCGAAAATAGTAAAAGATCCTGTAATCACGTACTGTAAAAAAAAAGAAAAAACCAAGACACAGTTAATAGGTTTATAATAATCCTACATGTTCTGAAAAATGCAATACATATATACAATTCACATACTGTAATGGAGCGCCCCTTTACTTGCTTTTCCTAGTAGTGGGTGCAGCTCCCTTTAACTCCAATACACACAATCCCCCTTGGCTCCCAGCTTCCCCTGGAGTTTTCGACATGCGCAGTAGATTTAAAATCTAGCTCTTCCTGCCTTCTGATGCTCAAAGTGACCTCGTCTGATGCTTCAGCAGTGACTGGGCACATGAGCTGTCACCAGGCCCTGGGCTTCCAATCTTGTATCAAGCGCAAGGTTGCCGGTGAGTGCAAGACTTTGCAGCTCCCTTGTAAGCCCCAGTCATGATGGACACTGTGCTGACTGGCCCTTGAATACTGCCTTGTGGAACCTACCTGGGAATCCCTGCAACCCACTACTTGAACCAACAGCTACAGTCAGCCTCCCAGTAAGAGAAGTGTTACAACCCCATTTTCAAGGAATTGCAAGTAACTGTATGTAGTCCAGCGCTCCCCAGTTTACAGCTTCATGGACCGGGCTGTCACTGCTGCCCTCACACTGAACCTGTTATTCTCCTTTCCCTGGCCGCAAGTGAGGCGTAAGGAGTGGCTTTGCAGGGGGAGAGGGGTAAAAAGAGAGGACATGGGCACTGACAAAAGAGCTATATTTGCAGCTACTGCCCCTGAAAGAGAGCTCTGTCCACCACCCAGCAAACAGAGGACACTGTGATTGGCAGCCTGGGAACTGTGAAAGACTGCTGGGTGCTTGCTGGGATTGTGGGGGATATAGTCCCTGGGAGGTAGCCTCTATTGAGTGGAGAATTGTTTGGGACTTTAAATTACAGGAGGAAGAGTGAGGGGTGCTTGCTGCCAGTGGTCCCCACTGTGTTGGAGTGGGACTGTGCTGCCACATTCGCTTAGGGCCACTGCTGTTGGAGAGATCCGGCAAGCTGGAGGAGAGATGAATCACTGGCTTCATAGAAATCATAGCTGCAGAGTCCACAGTGACCGCTTGAATGTGCAGGGTTTTGGCATTGTCAGAGTCACCACATGGTTCTCCGTGCTCAATCTCACCAGCGGGTAATTTGCAGATCCCTGTTGCCTTGACAGACGGCCCAAAACCCTCTTCTACTACCCCCACATGGACGAAAAACCTGAAGAGGAGATAGGTCCTTAGGGAGATCTAAGAGTTACCTGTGGGAGAAACCGCATTTATGTACTGGAAGAGTTTACTGGGTAGAAATGTAGAAAGAGAACTTAGTGTTTGCAGCTCTGTCTGGTGGTCCAGTACCAGAGAGAGATCAAATTTGTTGCCAAAAAATATAGACTGTTACTGTAAGTAAATAGTTCTGCCCCAGTGTGAGAACTGGCATACTATACCACAGAATAGTATCCCCCCATGTCTGATTGGTAACTTAGCAGGTCATGCTATCAAGGGTCCAATCTTTGTCCAAGACATAGAGAATCCATGTGGAAGTATGACATTTCCCTGGTTCAAGTGGCAAACCATGTGTGGGACTCTGTTCCAGCTAATCAAATAAGTTTATTGGCACTGTGTGATTTGTTTAAATGACTTAGGTCCGGGTACCAACCATGATTTGACATGTTAAAAGATGGTTACCAACAAATACTCATTATGGTGGACAACTTTACCAAGTGTGTGGTAGGCATATAAACTCATGACCGGACTGCAGCCCAAATGGTGTGGAAACTTTCTTATGACTGCCCATAGAAAATACGCTCGGATTAGGGACTATGTTTTGAAAACACGTTCTTCCAGGAGTGGTGCCACTCTCAAGAAAACACATACTACTCCATACCACCCACAGGGAAATGGGGCATGCAAGAGTTTCAACCACCCCCTGGCACAGCTGTTGAAAGGCCTTGTCCACGAGAAATAAAAAAGTTGGACCCACTATTTGGCCGAAGTGGGCTGAAAATAAAATCACACAGTGCATTCAGTAAGAGGTCATTCGCTCTATCACATTATGTTTAGCCTTGCTTTCCGGGGGATCTCTTACCTTTGGGGTACACTTAAGATCTGGAGCACACTTAAGTGTACTGGATTCAAGATTGAAAGCAATGCCTGTTGGAAGTTCAACAGTTCATAAAAGGTCAGTCCAGGGGAAACAAGGAGAGTCAGGGTCATCGGAATTGGACCCACAACATGGAAACAAGGTTTTAGTTTGGCGCAAAGGTGCGCAAAGGAAGGCAAGTTACAAACACCATAGTAAGAAGTTCCTAGAATCATCTTACAACAAACTATTTAAGGTGTGCCAATCTATGACATTCAGAAAGAAGTATTTTTAGGCAAGTGAAACCTCTACACTGCTGGCTTCTCAAGCCCATCAAAGTCATAGAGAGATTCACAAGAGATGTTGAGAACCTGTCCACGTTTGTGAGCCACAGGTGTTTCACCCATATAAGGGTCAAAAGCAGTTGCCTAATTTTGCTCCACCATTACCTCTAAGAGCCTCAGGAGAAATTCCAGATCTGGGCAATGCCACACAGCCTGATAGTCACCCAGTTCAGATCCTTGTTCCCATTGTGGAGCCCCCTGACCCTCTATCTACCAACTCATCATGTTTTGTCCCTGAAGACAGGTCCAAAACTCAGCTCTTGGGGCACAAGAAGTCTTTGTATGTGAGCTTACCTAGGACCACAATTTCAAGTCAGGTGGAGTGTAGAGAAGTGCCCCTTAACTTGCTTTCCCCAGTGGAAGATGCAGGCTGCTTTAACTCCCTTACCCACAATTCCCTGGGCTCCCATCATCCCCTGGACTGCTGCACACACCCATTATTTCTGGCGTCTGATGCTCAGAGGGACCATAGCTGAAAGGACAATAGTGACTGGGCATATGTCACAGTCACATATGTCACAGTCACATATGTCACGCATATGTCTTCCAATTATGTATCCTAAGCACAAGCTGACCTGCATTGAGTTAATGGCACTGTGCACATACTATGGCCATTATGAGGTGCTTCCATCACCCCTAGTGGATTTTTATATTTATTTCTGTAGCTTTACCTCCATAGGAGCCAATGGATAGGATGGGTCCAATTGCTATTGGAAAAAGAGCATTAAGATTAGAAAGTCTCCAAAGAAAGGGTATTAAATGTGAGCTCTGAGGAGAGGACATCTAGAAGGGGGCTTTGGAATTGCAGCTCCCTGGATAAATCTTAAGTGCCTGTAGTTCATGCCTTAAGAGGGAGAGATGTTGTAATGGGATGATGCCGCTACGCAGAGCATGGGCACATGGGTGTCGCCGTGACGTCATGACGCATCGCGTCATAGCGCCATAGCAACCGTTTTGGCCATCTGGGGAAACTCACAGATATAAGCAGGAAGTGAAGCCCTCAATAAAAGGTGGAATAGATTCACTCTAAAATAAATAATCAATCTAAAACACTAGCAGCGCTATAACATGCACATCACATCAATATTCAAAAATATAAAACACATGTGTTCATATGTAAATAGTCGTATGCATGCATGGAAAGTCCCAGATAAAAGGCAATTATCACAGTCCAGCTTAGGTGCGAATGTCTGACTTATATGAGGAAGAGTGTGAAAGATTTCCTAAAACACCCAATAAGCCTCCACCATCAAGACGTGCTCCCAATCAAAATGGACACTCACCGGACTGCTGATATAATTAAGCCTGCAAATCCCAAAAGGTCACAATTCGGGGACACCAATACTGCTGCAATACGACTCCAAAGCGTATTAAGCCTCCATATGTAATCCACTCACCACATCCGTGTCATGGAAATAAACAAATGAAGCGGGGACACATAGTGTAACTCCATACACTTTAATGTAAACACAGGTAAAAACACCATTCCCCGCTCCCATCTAAATGCTACTCACAAATGCATGTAGCATACCGATATCCACCGCTGCCGTCCGACCACTCTGTACCTAAGCTGACCGGGACTCGTAGCGTGGAGTCTTGCATTACTATGGCGACCGTGTACTCACGCCCTGACGCGTTTCGTCATCACGGACTTCGACTGAGGGCTCATATAAGTCAGACATTCGCACCTAAGCTGGACTGTGATAATTGCCTTTTATCTGGGACTTTCCATGCATGCATATGACTATTTACATATGAACACATGTGTTTTATATTTTTGAATATTGATGTGATGTGCATGTTATAGCGCTGCTAGTGTTTTAGATTGATTATTTATTTTAGAGTGAATCTATTGCACCTTTTATTGATTATTTGATTTTATAGCAGCTGCTATGACCTTTATGGTCTCTTAAAATATCATTATATAATTTATCGAGCGCTGGGTGAGTAAGACTTCAGACCACTTTTACCTTGCTTGCTTTCTTGCTCCTTTGTGATAGGAAGTGAAGCCCTGATTGCAGCCTCTGAAGCAGCCAGGATACCCGACGAAACTGGTCAGGCTGGATTCCTGAGCCCTTCCACCTGCTCCAAAAGGCTACTCTAAGTTCCAGATGCTTGTGAATCTGTGAGTCTCCCAGAAATCATGATCAATAGGAGGACACTTGAGGCCACATTCTCTGATAAGTACCAAGTGCTACACAAGATGTTTATTTGTATGAGTACCCTTATGCATGGGGAATATTCACCAACAATCTGCATGGATGTATAAAATTTGGCCCTGCATTTAACTCAAACAGTGCTGGGATATGGGACTTGGACCTATTCACTGTACCCGTATATAAGGACATACACAATCAAAGTATACGCCAATGCGTTTTCCTTTATACTTTTAAAAGGCTGTTCGATATAGTGAATACACATCACTGTATCCCTGTGAACTCTTTCTATAGTCCCTGTGAGGGAAGGACTACACTACATGTGGGGACCTATCCATTATACACATGACCTTCTCTGGACCAGGGACACAAGTCAAGTCATATTCTTGGGATAAGACTGCACCAGTGCGAGGGAGGCGAGGAGTTTTACATATCCCTATTGGGGAACTCCCTATATGTGCAGTTTACCTCCTCTGGTGTTCCAACCACCGTTCACAAGCTATCAATCGTTTTTTCTTTTGTGTTCCTTTGGAATGGATTAACCAATATGATTGGACTTTGTACATTTACTTACCAGAATGACCAATCCCCCCCTATAGTTTCATTGTAGTGGCTGGGAGACAAGACATTCCATACCAGTGCAGCAATAAATGTTCGTTTCCATTACAAGTTGTTTCTTTAAGGACAGACTGTACGTACATCAACAATGATGAAAGAAACCTGCCTTCTTCTCTAGAATTTATATATTATAAGTCTATTACTCTACAGCTACCAATTAGATGGACTTCCTTTCCATCTACATTATAGGGGTAGCCACTCTTTACAACTAGTAAGATATACAATTTAGGAAGGATTATCCATGTTGAGTAGCTAACCTAGTTTATCTTAAGTGTTACAGGAATCTCTATGAGTCCATCATTGGGAGCAGATGTGGCGGGGCTTAATATTTAAAGTTCCCAATTTTTCTCATTCTATTAAGCTATGAGGACCCCCAGTAGATGCTGGAGTCCTTTATCATTGCACATGCATTTATATGAGTAGGTAGGGGTTGAGCTATATCCACCTTTTGGTTTAATGTTTTTTCTCTTTTTAAGTTTTAAATAGTGGAGTTGCTCCCCCCACTGTTCAACAGGTTTAGATGGTTTCAACCTTGTAGGTCTCCACTGTGTTGTGTTTTGGTTTTATGCTCTAGTCTTCCTGCAGAAGTGGTGCAAGTGCTGTGATGTGGGTGGTGCTGCGGTGTCATCACTCCCGGTTTCATGCTTGGATCTCTGCTGGTATGGTCTCCTGCTGGCAGGTGAATATCTAGACAGAGGTGCTTTCTATTCTACTCCCTTGGTGCCAAGAGGAAGAAATTTCCTAGGCAGTTAAATAAAAATGACCTCTCCACCCCTCCTACTGCACAGTGCCTATTGGAATCCATACCGTAGTGTAAGGAGTCTATTCTCATTATATGGCTGCCATCTCAAACTACAACTCCCAAGATTCTCAGTGCTCTGCAAATAAGCCTATGGGCTTGCATGGCTTTAGCTCTCCACCTGCTGGCTGGAGGAGAATAGTGCAGTGTAACATCAGTATCTCAGTAGAGGGAAAGAAGAATAAAAGGAAATGTCTCCTCCATATTGCTGTAGCCCAGGACATGGCTACATTCCATACTATGAAGAATGCAACAAGAGGAGTTGGGAATTATGGCAAGAATATATCACTGTTGGAGTATCCAAGACATATAAGAAGCCAGGGGCTTACACAGCCGACCATTCTCCACCGGCATCTAAAATATAACTTTTTAAAGTAAAAGTAAAAGTGATCTGAGTGGCTATGCAGCCGCCTGATGGCTTTTACAGCAAGGTGAAGGGGGTACCCCCTCCTGCTGCCACCCACAGCCTTTACTGGGCTCTTTCATCTCTGTTTGGAGGGCAGAAAAGAGATCTGGGGTCTGATAGACCCCAGATCTCTTAATGAAGAGAACATGTGACGTCCCATGCTATTTCAAGGGATGTTATTCATCCCTTCTGATAGCACTAAAGTTCAATAAAAAAAGGTACAGTGTAAAAAATAAAATTAAATCAAATCAATAATAAAAATAAAACAAAACATGCTCCATCTCCCCATGCTTGTGTGAAAATATGAACTTGTATGTAAATGGTGATCACAATTCACAACCCACCTATGAGGTATCATTGTGAACATCAGAGTGAGAGCAATTATTCTAGGTCCAGACCTCCTGTTTAACTCTAAACTGGTAACATGTAAGGCTTTAAAAGCATTGCCTATGGAGATTTTTAGGTACCAAAGTTTGTTTCCGTTTATTTATGCAATTTTAAAGTGTGACATGTTTGGCATATATTTTCTTGATGAACCATCATCTTTTATATTTACCAAAAAGCGGGTATTATATTGTGTTTTTGTGCACTTAAATTCATTAAAGTGGATTTTTCGAAAATTTGCATTTTAAAAATAGCTGTGCAAATATAGTGTGACTTAAAAAATTGCAATAACCACCATTTTATTCTCCAGGGCCTCTGAGTAAAAATATATAATTTCTGTGGGCTATGAGTAATTTTCTAGCAAAGTCATGCAGATTTTTACAAGTACTGTATGTGGGAAATGTCAGGATCAGCCCGATTGTAAAGTGGATAAAAACGACAAAATATAAGGACACAATGTACCAGCTAAATATATGGTATGGCTTGCTTTTAATACTTACAAACACCGGTGCCCAGAAGACGATGGCAGAAGATAGTGACAGAGACCCAGCATTGTATTCGTTAGATGATAACGCAGCGCCACCTCCAAGCTGCACAAAGGCTGTCAGAATCTGCAAAATCTACAGGCCAGAGAAAACAATAATTAATTTATCTATTATAAAATAATATAATAGGACTGTTTAGGACTTAAAAAATGAATGTTTTATGTGTCTTTCAAGGATATCTATTTAGCCAGGTTGAAAAAAGAAACAAATTAATCTAGTTCAGCCAATAATTGACAGAACCCTATACCAGTGTTTTTCAACCAGGGTGCCTTGAGGTTTCTTCAGGGGTGCCTAAAATTTGCCCCAAAACTGTCGACAAGCCAGTGATTGGATGAAAACTGCCTTTTAATTTCACAAAGCCACAGGTTTTCATTGTACACCCAAACAATCAATTCAGCCAAGCGCTCACTCTGAAGGGGAAGACCGGCGTGCTGCTCTCCTCAGGCGGGGAACTCCAACTGGGATGCATAAGAGAAAGAAAAGCGCAACACCTAGTGCATTACCCGTGGTCACCGTATAAAATGTCAAATTATCAAAATGCCAAATGCATACTCACAGAGGAGAAGAATGTAAAATCGCATTAAAAGATTCCACCACAGATGGAATGGAACACGTCCTTGTAGATGAGACCTCTAGCACGTTTCGGGAGTCAAGCTCCCTTCATCAGAGCCCTTTCATTGTACACCATTACAACCTTCTAATGACCAATGACATCATCAGTTGATAAGGAGGATGTCAGTTGCCTGCACATCACCAGTGTTTGACCTTGCCTCTCTCCATCAGCTTTGGGGTCTAATTAGCTAAGTGATTAACCACTTGTCGACTGCCGCACGACTATCTACGTCGGCATTCAGCCCCTCACAGGCAAAGCGACATAGGTCTACGTCGCTAGCCTGTGAGGGTCTAGGGAGCAAGCGCGCGCCGCCGGAGGCGCGCTCCCACTCCCGCGTGGTCACGGACCCCCCCGCGCGTGTGACCGGCGGACCCGATGTCCGCCGGTCACTCTGCGATCGCCGCTGCAGAGGGAGAAAGTCAGGCAGCTTGTGTAAACAAGCCGCCTGTCATTCTCCCCTGTGTAGAAACTGTGATCACACGGTTCTACTATGTAGAACCGTTGATCACTGTTTCTACAGCTCAACAGACAGCCAATCACAGTTAGAATCACGCCCCTAGGGACACACACAGCCCCTCCCTCTCAAATAAAGTGAACCCCTTCACTACCAGTGTAATTTTGCAGTAACAGTGCATATGTATAGCACTGATTACTGCAGTAATGTCACTGGTAACCCCAAAAGTGTCAAAAATGTCAGTCAAGGGTCCGATCTGTCCGCCGCAATGTCGCAGTCCCGCAAAGAAAATCGCAGATCGTCGCCATTACGCGTTAAAAAAAAAACCAACAAAAATGACAAAAATCTTTCCCTTTGTTAGTAAACGCAATAACTTTTGCGCAAACCAATCAAAATACGCTTTTTGCGATTTTTTTTTACCAAACATATGTAGCATAAAACAAATTGGCCAGAAAATGTTAAAAAATTTTGATTTTTACATTTTTTTTTTGGGGAATTTCATATAAAAAAATGTGAAAAATATTGTTATTTTTGCAAAATTGTCGCTCTTTTTTTGTTTATAGCGCGTGATCAAAAAATCCCACAGGTGATCAAATATCACCAAAAGAAAGCTCTGTTTATGGGAAAAAAAAGGACGTCAAATTCGTTTAGGTACAGCGTCGCACAACCGCGCAATTGTCCGTTAAAGTCACGCAGTGCCGAATCGCAAAATACCCCCTGGTCAGGAAGGGGGTAAAATCTTCCGGGGCTTAAGTGGTTAAGAAAAACTAAGGAAGAAGAGAAACATTGGAATACTAGTCAGTACCAGTTTGCAAAAGTGTATTTGCTTTGGAAGAATAAATCACCTTTACCATTGGGTATCCTATGTGTACTGAGGTTGCTGCATTTTGTTAAACTATCAGAATAGTTTTTGCATTTTAGAATGGGGCGCCTCAAGTCCATAATTTTGGAGTATGCCTCGAGATTGCCCATAATTTTAAAGGGTGCCTTGAATGACAAAAGGATGAGAAACACTGTCCTGATCCAGAGGAAGGCAAAAAAACCCTATAAAGCATGGTCCAATTTTCTCCAGCGGGGAAAATTCTATCCTGATCCCTCTAGACCAGGATTTCTTAACTAGGGTTCCTCCTGAGGTTGCTAGGGGTTCCTTGAGCAATAGACAATTTCTACCTCACCGACAAGTTTCCAATGACACCATTGTTCCTTTTAGCTATCTGTAAGGGGGTAATTCTTCCCAATGATGAAGAGAGTAAAGAGCATTCTTCCCACTGACTGTAACACTAATGTATCATGAGTTGTAGATTTCAAGGGTTCCTTTGTGTTAAAAAAGGTTAAGAAAGGCTTCTCTAGACAATTGTAAATTCCCTAAAAATTTTGTTATCCAGTTATATTTTGTACAGTTAGGAATGCACCCACCTTTTTTTTTTAATAATCAACTGAGCTGCACAAAACTAAATATATGTATCTATATTTATATTTTATCATATTTCTATTATCCTTTTTATTAGTGCAAGGTGGAGTTTTACTTAAGAATTTGGAATGCTGCTTTATTGTAAGCTTATATGGCATCAATGCCACATTCCTAATAATATAATATAATATAATATAATATAATATAATATAATATAATATAATATAATATAATATAATATAATATAATATAATATAATATAATATAATATTATTATATTATTATATATTATATTATATTATATATTATATTATATTGTAATATAATATATAATATAATATAATATAATATAATATAATATAATATGCTTCCTTTTTGGGCTGGTGATGCCACGGGGGGTGAAGAATCTCCCCCTATAAACTGCAGCCTTTCAACAAGGGCAACCCCGATTGGCAAACCTAGGAACGTGTAAATCAGCAAACCTAAAAATAGGGGTGGGACAGGGGGAAGAACAGGGGGTGGGGCTAATAGGGGCTTGTGCAGCACGCTGTGCCGAAACGTATTTTATGGTTGCGGCACTAGCTGATAAAGTGCCAATATTTTTGGCGCACTATAGAAAAGTGAAGATTTTAAAAGCAGTGAAATATATGGGGCTAACATTGGTGAAGATCCTGGCATCAGTGAGGAAAAAAGTTCCTCCCCCTTGGAGGGTCCTAGGACAAAGCACACCCACACTTGGAGGATTCAAGAACCAACACTTAGAGGGTCCCAGAATAGGCACATTTGGAGTAGCCCAGAAAGCAGATACACTAACACTTGAAGGCTTCCACAACAAGGCACACCAACTTAGTAAGTCCACCACCTCCACTGCATGCTGTGGCTGGATAGCACGGGCAACATCACTAAACAGAGGAAATGTGCCCTGCCTGGGGACGACCACGTCCACCCTTGCTGCTGGCCCCCTCAAAGTTGCATGGGAAAATTTGCCTCTCCTTGTTGGCTTCCCAGACATGATGGGGGGGGGGATTACCTAAATTTATTAGAAACTGGGAAATGTGTGATTGGATGCACTTTATTGAATGAAAAGGCAGAAATGTAAAAACTATAAAAAAAATACAAATAAAAAAGGGGGAACACCAGTGCCACAGTCAGAAAAGGGGCAGGCAGAGGACAAAAAAAAGATGCGGCAACCAAAAAAAAAAAAAAAAAGGGGGGGGTATACAGCCCTGTATACAGCACTAAATGTTATGTAATGCTGTGTTAAACACTGCACTACATTAACACACTACACTAACACTACACTATACTCACACTATGCTGACACCCTACACTGACACACTACACTATACTCACACTATACTGACAAACTACACTATACTCACACTAAACTAACACTACACTAACACGCTACACTCAGAGTCACAATAAGTAAACACACTAACTTGCTAGCAGTAAATTGAGCCCTGCTCTATCTATCTCCACTCCAACAATACACTGCAAAAGCTTCCTGTGGGAAGGAACCTTTTATAGTGTGGGGTGGAATTATGAGCACTGACCCGTGACTGGAAAAAGTCTTTATCACTTTGTCCTATTAGGGCTCTGACGGTGCTCTGTGCCCTAATGGGCAAAGCCTTGCACCTGATCAGCAGTTAGGTGCATAGCTTTGTCCAATTATGGCCCTAGAATGTAGTGTACAGCTCCTAGTGCAATGTGGGGTGCTCAGCGGGCAAGCATCCCGCTGAACATCCTGCAAATTGGGGTGTTTGCCCGAATGGGCAAACGGGCAATGTTTGGGCCAAACTTTTGCTCTGTCCAGGGGATTCACCCTACTCTAATACCGAATCAAGAAATCACTCATACTCCGCAAAGGGCATTGCTGTCTATAGTCCTAAACTCTGTAAATAAAGTGAAAAAAAGCCTCTTGCGTTTTGTTTTTTTTTTCTGATGGCCGCAAGGGCTGTTATACCAAGGTATTGTATTTGCTCTACCCTCTCTTTCAGTTTAAAGAAGTCAGAAAATCTCCAATACCTGCAGAGAATGGAGGAATTGACCACATTGTTGAATTGTGCTCTCGAGAAATTCTATGTGGTTTGGTCCCCATGGTAATCTTTGTGTGCTTCCCCGAAGCTGAGGGAACTGGTGGAGGAGAGTTGTATTGTAAAAGAATAGAATGTATTAAGAGAAGGGAGCTGTCGTGTGCCCACATGGGAAGGATGGTGGGGATGAGCTGAGGAGGGGGTTGGGGAAGAAGGAGAGAGAACTACACATATTTCCCTTTTTTTTTGTTTTTTGTTTTCCTCAGTGTAGGATGAGTGATTTTAGAAATCTTATTCAATCAACAATTATAATCCTGAGACAAAAAATAATCCTAAATTATATGTCCTGTAAAACTGAGAAATTTGCAACTGTTAGATTATGTGAATGTGTGTGCTTATTTTTTGTTATAAAACTTTAATAAAAGTATAAACTACAAAAAAGGAAAGAACCAGCTAAAACCAGTGACAACTGGGGTAACCCTACACATATACCTCAATAGCTCACCACCAATGGTCTAGGGCAGTGATGGCGAACCTTGGCATCCCAGATGTTTTGGAACTGTATTTCCCATGATGCTCAGCTACACTGCAGAGTGCATGAGCATCATGGGAAATGTAGTTCCAAAACATCTGGGGTGCCAAGGTTCGCCATCACTGGTCTAGGGACTCTGATGCCTTAATCATACTATATTCAGCATCAAGAAAAAGACATAAATGAAAGACTTAGGTCTAAACATAAAGGTTTTTGCTTTCCTCCTCATGCATTCATGCTAGTTATTTGTCACTGTAAAAAGTCATTGTACATTTTTTGGTTTTCTTTTAACCGCTTGCCGACTGCTCACAGTATATTTACTGCGGCAGTCAGCCCCTCACAGGCAGAGCGACGTAAGTCTACGTCGCTAGCCTGTGAGGCTCTGGAGAGCGAGCGCGCGCCCGTGGAGGCGCGCTCCCGCTCCCGCGCGGTCACGGACCCCCCCCCCCCCCCGCGCGTGTGACCGGTGGACCCGATGTCCGCCGGTCACTCGGCGATCGTCGGGGGAGAGGGAGAAAGTCAGGAGGCTTGTGTAAACAAGCCGCCTGTCATTCTCCTCGGTGTAAAAACACTGATCACACGGTTCTACAATGTAGAACCGTTGATCAGTGTCCCTACAGCTCAAGCCACAGCCAATCACAGTAAGAATCACGCCCCTAGGGACACACACAGCCCCTCCCTCTCAAATAAAGTTAACCCCTTCACTACCAGTGTATTTTTACAGTAACAGTGCATATGTATAGCACTGATTACTGTAGAAATGTCACTGGTAACCCCAAAAGTGTAAAAAAATGTCAGTCAAGGGTCCGATCTGTCCGCCGCAATGTCGCAGTACCGCAAAAAAAATCGCAGATCGCCGCCATTACACGTTAAAAAAAAAAACAACAAAAATGACAAAAATCTTTCCCTTTGTTAGTAAACGCGATAACTTTTGCGCAAACCAATAAAAATACGCTTTTTGCGATTTTTTTTACCAAACATAGGTAGCATAAAACAAATTGGCCGAAAATGTTAAAAAATTTTGATTTTTACATTTTTTTGGGGGGAATTTCATATAAAAAAATTTGAAAAATATTGTTATTTTTGCAAAATTTACGCTATTTTTTTGTTTATAGCGCGTGATCAAAAAATCGCACAGGTGATCAAATACCACCAAAAGAAATCTCTGTTTGTGGGAAAAAAAGGACGTCAAATTCGTTTAGGTACAGCGTCGCACGACCGCGCAATTGTCCGTTAAAGTCACGCAGTGCCGAATCGCAAAATACCCCCTGGTCGTTTAGCAGCCAAATCCTGCGGGGCTTAAGTGGTTAATAACACATGAATGTAGGTTGAAATTATCTGTTACAGCTCTTCATAACATGTGGTTTTGCATGTGACTTAATCTAAATTTTTCGACTATTGTGTCCATCTTATCTCTATGGTCACCTTTAAAAAACAAGTTTACCCTGTAAAAAAAAATCCCCTATCCCTTTCAGTACACCCCCTCCCTAAACACAAACAGGTCCATACTTGGCTCCTGTGGCCAAACATTTTCACATTTTTTTTTTATTGTCATAGCGTGTTTACATTGGGAAAATTGCCCTCACATGGCAACACTCCAATACACAGTGTGTTGCCGGAACAAGAAATAAGAGGAAATCCCCCAATAAGGATACAATCAGCATGTATAACGCGCACAATTTGGTTAAATTTCGCATTACAGAAATAACTGTCTTACAGTACAGGTACTATAAAAGTTTACAGTTATATTTGAATATTACAATGTGCTGGGAAACTCCTCCAACCATCTAAACATTGCTTCCTTCTTCTCATAAAAAGATGATAGTTCTTCCCCATTGGGTTTAAGATTTTTCCACCAAGACTTGCAGAGAGCTTATGATGATTGATCCCTGTGGGTCAATCAATCTTTTTTTATAAAAATATACCGTACAGTACGAGAGACGTGTCCACGTATGACCAATTAAAGTAGATCTAAATCCTAGCTTGACAACATTTATTTGCTTAATCATATCTTACCCGGCCTATAGCATAATGACAGCCGGACAAGGGTTTCATTATCCTATGACGTCCAGCAGAACAAGCTGCTCATGCGCACCGATTGGTAGTCACTCTGACACACTGTATCTCCAATCAAGGTAAAGGGCCTATGACGTTGGCTCTTCACCACGTGATCAGCAGTGTCCAATCACAGCTGATCCCAGCATAACCAAGAAGTTCCAGTTATCAGCATTCCTCTATTTGCACTGACAGGGCACGAGTAGAGGATAGCCGATCAGTGGACAGAGGGGATCTGCAGTGATTACCAGTGCAGCCCCATCAGCGATGTCCACATGTGATGTCCACCAGTGTCCAAAAGTGCCCATCAGGGATGCCAATCAGAGCCCATCTGTAATGCCTGTCAGTGCCTCCTCATCAGTGCTGCCTATTAGTGCCATCTATCAGTGCCTCCCATCATTGCCCATCAGTGCCTCCCAACAGTGTCGCCTATAAGTGCCCATCAGTGCCACCTATCAGTGCCACCTATCAGTGCTGGTTATCAGCGCCCATCAGTGCTGTAAATTAGTACCACCTCAACAGTGCCCATTGGTGCCCCTCAGTGAAGAAGAAAACATATTTACAAAAGTCTAAAAAATTTTCTTAATTTTTCGGTCTTTTTTTATTGGGTTAGCAAAAAAATAAATTAAAAACCCAGTGGTGATCAAATACCACCAAAAGAAAGCTCTATTTTTTGGAAAAAACTATACAAACTTAATTTGGGTACAGATTGCATGACCACGCAATAGTCATTCAAAGTGCAACAACCCTGAAAGCTGAAAATTGGCCTGGGCAGGAAGGGGGTGAAAGTGCCCTGTATTGGAGTGGTTAAGCACAGTTTATCATTGTACAAAAATATAGTACCGTGATGTAATGTTTATCATTGTCAATTAGCCTTTTTTTTTTTATAAAATGCAGTGTTCACCTTTTTTTTTTACTTTTTTATTTCAGTTCTGTTCTTTTTCATCCGCTTCCTGTCTACGTACATTCATTCTAATGTCAGCCTCGCATATTTTTTCTGAGTTTTATGATGACAGTTGGGGACCCCATGTATGCTCATTGTCTGTCAGCATGCCCACTTTTAATGTCTCCACCAGGAGTTGCATGTGAGAGAATGACAACACAGAGGCACTACCGGGGGTTAGTTGTCATCCTATAACAGGAAGTGCCTGAACAAGGACCTAATGACAGGATTCCCAGGTGTTATTTTAATGGAAGATGCAGATTTAATAATATTGACTTCAAAATTACACGTTAAAGCTTAGTTTAATGAATGGATTAAGACCTACTTTAAAGGGACCATTACTTTGACCATTCACAATTAACCCCCCACTTTCCCCATCCACTGATACTAATTACGTACTTTCTCCACATTCTTCAGTTGCTTGCTCTACTCTGGGAGCTGGGAGTCCAAACCCTATGTGGATGTTATTATTTCAAGAGAACTTATCAGTGACCACTTCCCTCTTAAAGCGGAGTTCCAGGCACAAAATCAATCTTTTTTTTTTGTGCCCGTCCGCTTGTTCTCCTTCACCTGAAACAGAATTGGATAGTTAGGTTTTTTTTTTGTACTCACCTTGTAATTGTAGATCGAATATACTCACCTATTCTTCACTTCCTCCCTGCGCCGCGGCTCCGCCGTCACTTCCTGGCTTGCGATGATTCCTGGGAGCTGAACGTCATCGCTCCCAGGAATCAATGCGACGGCACCGGCCCCGCTCGTCACTTCCGGGGCGACGCCGCATTCCCTGCTAAACAGCTTCTGGGCATGCCCAGAAGCTGTGGAGGAATGCGGCGCCGCACCGGAAGTGACGAGAGGGGCCGGTGCAGGCGCATTCTGGGAGAAGAGGACGCGGAAGAAGACGCGGAAGAGGATCGCGCTGGCTTCAGCTGCCCACAAGAGAGTTGGCAACGCTGTGGAAGAAATTTTATAAGTGAGTATTTCTTCTTGCAGGTAAGTGCGAACCGGGACAGATCAGAGGCTAGCCATTGTGGAATGTACTAGCCCTGACTGTCCCAGGGGTATGTTCAGTGAAAATTTTTTTCTGTGCCTGGAACTCCGCTTTAATAATTTTGAAATAATTTTACAAACCCCAGTATATTTTAAAAGATTGGGAGGGTATTGGAAGGCTTAGGGATAACCTAGAGAAAAAAACATTAAGGTTACATTCACATGTCAGCGTATCGATCGCGGGCAGAATCACCGCGATTCTGCCCGCGATCCGGAAATCATTGCAAATCGCGGGACGCCTGTGCGTTGCCCGTGATTTGCAATAGCACCCCAAACGATGTGCGATGTTGCCGCGATTTGCGCCTGCCAAATCGCGGTAACATCGCACAAAAAAAATCGCGGGACGCATGACGCTTCAAAGAAGCTCTTGTACCTTTTTTGGGCGTCATGCGTCCCGCGATTTTTTTTCGCGATGTTACCGCGCAAATCGCAGCAACATTGCTCAGCATTTGGGGTGCTATTGCAAATCACGGGCAACACACAGGCGTCCCACGATTTGCAATGATTTCCGGATCGCGGGCAGAATCGCAGTGATTCTGCCCGCGATCGATACGCTGACATGTGAATGAACCCTAAAACTTCATGGACTAGCTTCATGGGATGTAAACACAGAGCCTTGACAATACAAAGATTAAATATAAACCCACTAAGCTCCCCTACTATTCATGAGCTAGGTGGGAATCAGTTTGGACCATCTCCGTTTTTAGATCTACTGTATTATTGTCTCCTAATTATTCTTAATTTCTTTTCAGTTGAAAATAAAATTGTTACATTCATGCTTAAAAAATACTTTGTGCTTACCCCAAGAGGTTTTGGTTTGCAATGCTTTTTTTCCAGAATATGCAAATTCTCATTTGTATTGACAGTACGGGGATTCCTGGTTGGAGAATTGGAGGAGACATGGCTGACACTGGTTGTCGGCATATTGTTTTGTTGAGCAGTAGGTGTGTTGTTAACTAAACTTTCACTTGGAGGAGCATGCCGTGCTGGTACATTCGATAATGCACTGGGTGAGGCAGTTTGTGGTGGCCTACAACATTGTGGAGCAACGACTGGTGGACATAACTGGAAATTAGTAGGAGGAACGCACCATGTTGGTAAGTCAGCAAGAGTCTCATAAGCCGGGGGAGAGTCATGACACTGTTGACTAGCACATGGTGTAAGAGGGACAATCCAAATTTGAGAATCAGGGTAAACAGGGGGCGCAGATGTTCCATTATTTTGTTGAAGCTGGCCCTGGTTGTCTGTATCCTGCATTGGTGTCTGCATTCTCAATAGTATCTCTGTAAGGTAGAACAAAATGTAGTGTTGTCATATTTATAGTAGCAAGTACTACCCATACCCAAATTACTTAGAACCAATAGCATAAAAGAAAATGTGCAACTTTGATTGTGCATTTGTACATTTGAGGTTGCGAAAAGTAGAACACAGCACAGGTACCACAAGAATGGCAAACGACTATGGACCACAAAAAACAATGGCAGAGCAGAATTTATGACATTGACAGCGGACATTTAGGATTTTATGGATGCAGAAATTCACTTTTGTGATCCACTAGTTCAGCCAATTTGCTTATCACTGAGCAGAAAAAGGGAACCCTAGGACTTCTAACTAGGATATTAAGCTTCTCAAAGGGTCTGGCGGCAGTAAAGAAGGAAATGAACTGAAAGGTCAAGAAGACTGCCCATAGCCGATTTAGATAGAACCACTTAGAAGTAGGCAAGAAACACAAACAAAAAATATCTCTATACAAGCGCTTAGGACTTTCTGTATGTCACAAGACTAACTCTTGAGGTATCTACTACTGTGGGACCGTGTTAGTAATATTGCAATCCACCGAGGCTTGACATTGATGATAAACCCTAAGAAAAATCTATTAAGCGCCAATAAAAACGTGTCCCAAAAATGTAGACTTCCAAAGACTGAATAATGTGGTTTTGAATGTCATTTGTTGCAATTTTAGGACCACCCCTAATAAGGTCAGTGCGTTAATGGTAGCACTTACATTTTCCCTGGTCAGGCGGTAATGTGGTACAGTGCCTTCGGCCAAAAAACAAAGTCGTCCAGAGATGAAATCCACCTGGGGATTGACAACAGTAAGTTTTGAATAGATGCTTTTCATATCACAAAACACCATTTAAAGCCTTAAAGAGCATGATTTATTACATTTTTATTTTTAAGGTACCAAACACTTTAAAAAAAGCAAAAGGCCCGGGGGCTTCTCCACTGTGTTTCAGAGGCTGCGGCCAACAGGGGACGGCCTATCATGTGTGGTGGGTTTGCCCGAAAGTACGACGTTACTGGATACAAATCTATAATCTTATCTATTCTCTGACCCAAGTGAACCTGCGGAAGTCCCCGCGACAGGGGGAATCGGTGACGGACGCCCCCAAAGGAGCCAAATTGCTTATACGATTTATTTTTGTGGCAGCGAGAATAGTGATAGCACGGTCCTGGCGCTCGGCAACAATACCTCTTGAAATGTTTAGAGCAAAATTGACTTGGCTGATGATTAATGAACGTTTATCTGCTGTACTGAATGATAGGGTGAAGCTGTTCGAGAAGGTTTGGCACCCATGGTTGCGATACTTGGAAGGAGACCCCCGGGCCGACTTGGGTTGAATGGTACCTTTTGGGCTTTTTGGGCCTCTCTGGGGGTGGAGTAGGCTTTTGCACGTGCTCCCCCTGGGAGTTGCCTCCTAATTACACCAGTTGGGCTTTTATGCACAGTTTATGTGTCTCCCATCCCTTTCTCCCCCCTTCTCTCTCTTTCCTTTTTCTCCTCATCTTTTCTTTCTTTTTGTCTTTCCCCCTCTTCCCCCTTATTGTTTTACGACTCCGGTCCTTCCCTTGGGGCGACGGTCACTTGCGGCCGCCAGGCCTGAGTTTATGGGTCCCCCAACCCCCCTTTTCCTTCTCTTTACTGGTTTTTTTAGGATCGTATAAGGTCGGGGTTGCTTGGGGTGGGGGGTGTATTCTGTACTTGCTTTTATCATCTTTACCCATATCCCCACATTGCATTATTGTGTTTTACGTGGTGGACGGTCCCTGTCACTATAGACTTTTTGATACTGTCAGTTTATAATGATATTCACTGTATTTGGGCTCTCTCCTTGCCCTTTCTGTTGATTCCCCCCCATCCCTCTTTCTTTTTTACTTATATTGTTGTATTTTATTACGAAAACTTATCAATAAAAATTATTGAAGTAAAAAAAAAAAAGCAAAAGCAAGCAAATAAGAATTTTGGTTGTTAGGGTTTACATACAATTTACAGCGCAAGTGATTGGTGGAAGGAAAAGTATAATGGACTCTCGATAGTGTTTTCTCTACACGTGTGGTGGATGTTAGGGCATATAAAGGCACTATTCATTTATTGTATGATAGTGTATGTTTGGTAGATAGTTAGCATTGTTTGATTTTACAAATGCATATGTAAGGAATTAATGTGGCACAATCCCTTTACCCGTGTAGTTCATATAAGTGGTTATATAGTTTGGCCTCCCAAGTTCCTCCTCTAACTTCCTATTTGGATGACACTTCATTCCCCGCTGGGTATTGGCATAGGTAGGCCCACTCCCCTTTGACAACCCTAGGAGATCTTAAGAGTGGCTCTACATTTGCCTCATTTGAACCTTTAAGGAATCCATTAAATCTGCCTGAAGCTGAGAGGTATAGCTATTTTTGAATCAAACACTTTTAAAGATAGCACTACTCCCTTGTTCCTTCACATCTCTTTACCCATTTTAAACAGATTTATTCACCAGAGACAAAGGGGTTATAACCTCACTGTTTCAATATCTACATCAATTTAGTCTTCCAGAAAAGACAGCTTAGCTGGTTCAATGGGAGGCCGAGTGTGGAGAAACCTTTCCCTCAAAGAAGTTGAATTAGATACTTGATAACCTGTACAAGTGTGCTCATTCTCTCTTCGCAAAACTGCTATTAAACTCTATACCAGATTGCACTTGATTCCATAGAGAAGGTATTCTATCTTTCCGAAGGTACCAAATACCTGCTTTAGGGGCCCCCTGATGTTGGTACACTCTCACATATCTTTTGGAGCCGTGGAGTGCTTCGTCCTTTCTAGCTGACATGCTGCATCTAAAATCACCCAAATGGCTGGTCAACGCTCATCTCTAACTATACCAATGTGCTTATTATTTGCTCCTATCCTCAATGTAATTCCTCAGTATGAAAGGCCTCTACATACTTTTTTTAGTAAACAAGCAAAAAGTTGGGGGAGCAAACCCTGAACATGTATTTCTAAAGCTGGTGCAGCTATGAACCAAGCGACATGCATATTAAAAAAGAATAGCGCACACATGCAAAAGAAATGACTATCAAATATGAAGACAATCCATAAATAAAAATGGGGATTTGGTCCCACCATATGGCCATATCGTGCTCAAGCCCACCACTACGTCAAAGTACCCCATTATCAGTGGGTCCTACACTATCCATAAAAAAGGATGAATCCAGCCTCTCTAACCCTTGGAGATGTAGTGGTGGGCTTGAGCATGATATGGCCATATGGTGGGACCAAATCCCCATTTTTATTTATGGATTGTCTTCATATTTGATAGTCATTTCTTTTGCATGTATTTTTTTTTAATATACTTTTTTTAGTGCTGTACAATGGATTATGGTCCTAAATTTGTGTTGTCAAATAGCTCCATGGTCTCCAGTTATGTCAAGAATGGACTCCCTAAAACTTATGGAAAGGAAATGTCATACTCTTTATGATACTATGCACTTCTTCTATATAAAATGGGCTTCTTGGTCTTGAATCTGTATTGTAATGTTAACCTAATGGTACATTACCTCTGGCCTCCTCTGTTCATAGACTCCTACCGTTGCCCGCGTGCTCTTTTTTGAAGTTGGAAACGATTCTTCCTACTCTGTTTCCCTTTGCACTTCTACTATTTGTGCATGGTTGGTTGTACATTTAATTTAGCACCTGCTCAGCTAAACACTAGGGCTTTATCTTATGTTTATTATTTTGTATGACCACAGATTGGAAGGATTTTCCTGTAGTCTCTTTGAAATATTTAATGCAATAAAAATAATTTGTAATAAAAAAAAAACGATTGACAAAAGGGAGATATTTGGGAAGATTGTAGGGATTACATTTTAGGCATCATGTACACAGGGCATCTGTGAAAGTCCCTCTGAACGCCAGAAAGTCTTTGCTGGAAAAAGCTGTTTAAAAATTGTTTAGGCGTGTCTAGTGTTTGAGTGTTAATGTAATCTATTGGCCAGGATATGAATTAATTCAGGCCATTGGAATGCGTTAACGCTCAAGTGCTAGACACATCTAGCATTTAGGCATATTTAGATGCGTTTAGGCACGTTTTTTATCCTTTCCAGCTCCTCTCCTGAACGTGCCTTTTTTTTTCAGCCTGTAAATGCTCCTCTTCTAATATGCCTGTAAACACCTACGTATGTGTACATGGACACATAGGCTTACACAGGAAGGGTACTTTTACAGACTGAAGAAAAAAATAATGCTGAGCACCTAAAGGTGAAACGAAGGGCAGTAATTGGATTTTTTGGTTCCTATAAGGAGTTTTAGATTCACTATTGCTTTCCTGATATGCATGCTTGAAGCAGTACAGTGACTCTTGAAATAGTTAAACCAGGGGAACGATATGACAGCTAAGGATTTAGTATTTTTAGAAGGAGGACATCAGTAGCAGCCTTATTACATATACATGGTAACACACAAATGCGAATGTAGGTATGTATGAAATACTGTGTGATTATTCTATGCACTCTTAATGGTCCTTAATTTGGAGAGAAATATGTCTGTCCTTTTATTCGCTGAGTCCACTTTGTTGTCTAGACCAGACTTTTGTGCAGTCCAGAGTTTGCTGGTAGACCTCTGAGGTATCCCCCCTTTCTGCCGTACAGTTGGCCCACTTTGCTAGTGCTTTGGCGTCCAACTCTCTTGGGACTTCAGGTGGCCACATTGGTTTGGAGGCACGGGGGCTCATTTATATCCTATGATACGGCTAAACCCAATATATAGGTCACACACATGACCTTACGGGATATATATAACAACAATGCGGATCCACAAACACGGTGAACCAGCTTGCTTTTAACTTGTTCAACAGGCAATATAATATATCGCAAGTATAACCATAGCACCTCTAAAGAGAACCGCCCCTGAAGAAGGAAAAAGTTATTTTCCGAAATATATTGGGCTCATGGTTCCTGTCATCTACATGGTTACAACCCTGTGTTGGTTTTATTCTTGCCTTTTTACTGCCTGTGATTTTATCCATGTCTATATTTATATTTTGTCACTTTAATAAATATTATCATTTTTGCATATATTGTTGAATTGTTTCCAAATTTGTGCCTAAAAAGTCCCACACTCAGGGGAATATTCCTTTGTAGACCAGACATTTGAGGTAGTTCTGTGATCGAACCCAATTAAAAAAATGACATGGGCAGAATGGGGGGTCGAGAGGGGTGAGGGAGTTCAAATACTCTAGGTGCAGCCAGATATAAACTCAGGTATCCATTAAACCAGCCTTTTTCAACCAGGGTGCCTTGAGGTATCTTCAGGTGTGCCTTGGCAAAATGCCTAAAAATCGCCCAAAAATTGTATTTAAGCCAGCAAGAGGAACAAGCCTGCCTTTTAGTTACACAAAGCCACCGATTTTTTTTCTGCACCATTACAAACTTCTAGTCATTGACATCCAACAACCAAAGTCAGTTAATAAGGAGAATGGCGGTTGCCTGCACAGCATCTTGTCTGACCTTTTCCTGCCCATCTCCATCAGCGCTGGGGTCATATTAGCTGAGTGATGCAGAAAAACGGAGGGAGAAGCATTGGAATACTAAATCACCTCTAACTTTGGGCATCCTATGTGTGTGGATGTTACTGCATTATGTAAAACTACCAGGATAGTTTTTTTACATTTCAGAATAGGGTGCCTCACGACTGTCCATAATTTTAAAGTGTGCCTTGAAACTGTTTATATTTTAGAGCAGGCATGTCCAACCTGTGGCCCGGGGGCCGCATGCGGCCCGGAACCGCAGGCAATGCGGCCCACTGCCCCCTGACAATTTTTGTTTTTGCTGGGAAGGAAGTCGAGTCGGGGGCACGGCCACAGAGGCTGCCTCGGAGGGGATCATCCACTAGTGGTGCTAAATTAGTGCTGGGGGGGCTTTAGCACGGGAAGAGCAAAGCGGCATTTTATTACTTATATACCTTAACTATAGTATATATTTTATATGCAGCCCGGGAGATTTCTCTAGACTCAATGTGGCCCAGAGAAGCCAAAAGGTTGGACACCCGTGTTTTAGAGGATGCCTTGAGATTGTCCATAATTTTAAAGGGTACCTTGACTGAAAAAAGGTTAGGAAACACTCGTCTAGACCTCTGTTTATTTACCAACTGTTTTTGCCAAAAGGTCCCAGTTATAACTAAAAGTATTTGGGAGGCAATGGTTCTATGTTTAAGTAGGTAGGGGCTGATTTAACCTGGTCATAACTGAATTACGGTCTTTAAGAACACATTCAAAATTTGCATTCTAAATTTGCTTGAGGAAGGGGATTTTCCAACACAAAGAACAAGGAACTTATATAGTTTTGTATGGGTGGATGTATTGTGTATGCTGTTGTATATAAGAAGTACATTCCACTGATATAATAAGGAAAAACAGACTGAAAGATAATTGAGTTTATGATATGAATTTACATATACATTATTTGGCTAGACATTATACAGTGGAGATGACAATTTTGTTGGTTTGTTGGTTTTTATGAGTTCTTATTCCTAAGTAAATCACAGCAACCAGTCAGAAGCTTGTACTTTTTCTCACTTTATTTCTATAATACTTTATCATAAGCACATACCTAAACCTTTAGGCTCCGTTCACATGTCAGCGTATGGATCACGGGCGGAACCGCCGCGGTTCCGCCCGCGATCCGGAGATTATTGCAAATCGCGGGACGCCTATGCGTTGCCCGTTGATTTGCAATAGACCCCCAAACGCTGAGCGATGTTGCCGCGATTTCCGCCTGCCGAATAGCGGTAACATCGCGCAAAAAAAATCGCAGGACGCATTACGCTCCAAAGAAGCTCTTGTACTTTTTTGGTCGTAATGCGTCCCGCGTTTTTTTTTGCGCGATGTTACCGCGATTCGGCAGGCGGAAATCGCGGACAACATCGCTCAGCATTTGGGGGTCTATTGCAAATCAACGGGCAACGCACAGGTGTCCCGCAATTTGCAATAATCTCTGGATCGCGGGCGGAACCGCGGCGGTTCTGCCCGCGATCCATACGCTGACATGTGAACGGAGCCTTAGCTCTGTTCACATCTTGGCATTGCTATTACAGGCGTTTTTATGGGCGTTTTTTCAGGCGTTTTTATGGGCGTTTTTGCAGGCGTTTTACAGGCGTTTTTACAGGCGTTTTTTATGCAGGCGTTTTTAGATTGACAGGAGACCAATGGAAAACACCTGTAATCTGCCCAAAAAGAAGCTCAAGTACTTTTTTGAGCGTTGGGCGTTTTGCTCATGGCGTCAAAACGCTCAGATGTGAACAGGGGCCATTGAAATGAATAGGATTTGTCTTGTTGGGCGTTTTGAGAGCTGATCCTAGAGCAGAAAAACGCCCCCCAAAATGGCCCAAAACGCCTACATGTGAATGTAGTCTTACTCTCTTCACAAGACTTGTACTTACACTAGCCATGCAAAAACCTGTGCTCAAAAGTACCTACATTGAAATATCGAGCCAGAAATGAATGATCCAATCAGGTGGCACTTAGGGTGCCATAATCATGATCATATAAGATCTTGCACCCAATTTTGTAATTGGATACAGATTAAGTTGTTTAGCACTATCCTAGAGGGTGATACCAAGCTCTTCCACAGTACACAAACACTCATTATTGCTAATCAGTGTCTTTGTGACTTGTCTGTCCTTTCTTTCTCCTGAGAAGGGGAAAGAAAGTGTCAACCTTACACAAAAATCATTAGAGAATTGACTTACCCATTGTTGTAGTCAGTGTCAGGAGAAGAGGCTTTGGTAACCAAGATGGGGATGCCTCACCCAACTTCTGGTTGAGACAGATGGAGCTTGCACATCAGTGTACAATGGCCACACCAACACATTATTCAGTGTCAGGAGACGAGGCTTTGGTAACCAAGATGGGGATGCCTCACCCAACTTCTGGTTGAGACAGATGGAGCTTGCACATCAGTGTACAATGGCCACACCAGCACATTGTTCAGTGTCAGGAGACGAGGCTTTGGTAACCAAGATGGGAATGTCTCACCCAACTTCTGGTTGATGGCCACACCAGCGCATTGTACAGAAATGACAGTCAATGTCCATTGGACCTAGTGTTTTCCCTTTTTGGTTTATGAAAAACCCAATTGGATGGGTGGGTAAGCCAGTGTGATAAACTGACCACAAAGGGTAAAGACTTTGCAGGTACTCAAAGGCTTAATCCCTTTAATATCAATAATTACAAGGTAGAAAAATAAAAATCTTAGTCAGCATCCATTTCACATGTGCAAAATATGAGTGCCACACATTCTTTATTTCTATTAAACCAGTGTGACTTTTTCTTAATGAGCATGTTAAATAAGATCTAGGTTTCCATTCAAATTATCATAACCAAAATTAGCCATCTGGGAACTAAAGTAGTTTAAAATGCCTCAAAAGTACAACTTTTTTATGTGATCTGTCCCTTTTTGTAAAGGTATTAGAATTATGTTTTGGCACTACAAAAAGCAACAAACACAATTTTTAAATGTTTAAATATAGTATGAAGAGTAAAAAAAAAGTCAGAACAGAAAAAAATAGCTAAGGGAAGAAGGAGATGAAAGCATAAATAGGAAACAATTAATCATGATTAAGGGGTAAGAAGAGGTATTGTTTCCCATTACAATACTTTGAGAATGAAAGCTACAGCAGTAACAACACCAGACAAATGTTAACAAGTTTTTGCTAATTTTTCAGCAGAATGACCATTTGGGAATAGTTGGTATTGCTCTGCTTGACTCAACTCTTTATCATTCCAAGAAGCAACAAAGACATTTAACTGACAAAGTGAAAATGACCACCGTCAACCAAGAACATAGTAGAAAAATGACCACCGTCAATCAAAAACGTAGTAGAAAAATGAGTGACCACCGTCAACCAAGAACGTAGTAGAAAAATGACCACCGTCAACCAAGAACGTGGTAGAAAATTGTTTCAAGTAACATTTCAGGTGCAGATATCAATCACAGCTACTCTGAACACTATGGAACCTTGCTGCTAATGAATCCAGCCAATGAGAGCCAGGCCAACAGCTTTCATGATTCCAGGATACCAATAAATCAGAAGGCCTACATGTCAGTGACTATGTTGCTCTGTACTCATACGTGAAAATGAACCACAATATTTGTTACTAGCATGGGGACCACATTTGTCAGAAGAGACAGGAAAGTTCAAATTTGGCAAAATGTGTCAGATTTCCTGTCTCTTCTGATGTGTTCTACACAGTGCTATTAAAAGAAGTGTTGTGGAAGCCATTGATAGGTACCATGGAGCATAGCCAGGTACCATGAAGTATAACCACTGATAAATAGGCCTTCTGATTGATCACAGACAGGCTTTTTTTTTTTGTTTTTATTATATACTAAGGTTTTCATATTCATATACCGTATATACTCGAGTATAAGCCGAGTTTTTCAGTATGTTTTTTTCATGCTGAAAATGCCCCCCTCGGCTTATACTCGAGTCACTGGCTTCAGTGTCTTTTTAAAAATGGCTCTGCTCGGCCCAACGTGTCACTGCGCACGTGCCGCATGCCCGGGAATAGCCGAACGTGTTCGGGCTTTCCCGAGCATCGGCGGCGCATTTGCGGTGACGTATAGGCGCCGGGTGGCGCGATTTTTAAATCCAAGACGCCTCACCGACAGGTAAGTGAGACTCTTCCGCAGCCTCTGCATTTTCTCATGCAGTCCTGCGGGCATGGTACAGGACATTCTCCTGTACCATGCGCGCAGCACTGCATCTCCTGTGCCCAGGTGTACATACTGTGCCATGCCTGTACATACTGTGCCATGCCTGTACCTACTGTGCTATGCCTGTACCATCACCTGTGCTATGCCTGTACCATCACCTGTACCATCACCTGTGCCATGCCTGTACCATGACCTGTGCCATGCCTGTACCATCACCTGTGCCCTGACCTGTGCCATGCCTATACTATGACCTGCGCCATCTCCTGTACCATGCCCGCAGCCCCTGTTTTGTGTCTCGTGGTGGTCCAGTTGGCTCCAGTAGCTGTTGCATTTCCCACCCTAGGCTTATACTCGAGTCAATAAGTTTTCCCACTTTTTTGTGGTAAAATTAGGGTTCTCGGCTTATATTCGGGTCGACTTATACTCAAGTGTATACGGTAACTGCCATCAAGCTAAATTAAACCCCAGCCCAACATACATATACATATACACATACATATATATATATATATATATATATATATATATATATATATATATATATATATATATATATATATATACACACATATGAGGACTGTACAAAAATAATGCAAAAGTTAGCATAACACTTTTTATTAACTTACATAGGTCTTTCAAATTTCACATGTTGGTAGAGTAACTTTTCTAACACTTTTTGTTCTTTTTCATTGCAGGTAAATAATGGATTCCAAGCAGAAGTACCGTGCCATCATTGAGTTCTTGATGAAGGAGGGGTGCAGGCTGTCTGACACCCCCAAAAGTCTACAGGTTGTTTACGGAGATGGCACCATTGACAAGACATTGTCAATGGTGTCATTTCCATAAATATTCTGTAGCCTTCTGTGGATGCCAACCAGCCTGCATCGCTTCTTCGTCAGTACCTCAATGATGGCATGTTGTTTCTACTTGGAATCCATTATTTACCTGAAATGAAAAAGAAGAAGAATTACTATAAAGGAAGAGTTACTCTACCGACATGTGAAATTTGAAAGACCTATGTAGGTTAATAAAAGTGTTATGCTCACTTTTGCCTTATTTTTTGTACAGCCCTCAACACTTTTATTAACCGACATAGATCTTTCAAATTTCACACGTTGGTATAGTAACTTTTTCTCTGGAATAACAGTTTTTTTTCTTTTTCATTGCAGGTAAATAATGGATCCCAAGCAGAAGTAACATGCCGTAATTGAGTTCCTGGCGAAGGGGAGGTGCAGGCTGTCTGACATCCACAGAGGGCTACAGAATGTTTACGCAGATGACACCACTGGCAAGACATTGTCAAAGGTGTCATCTCCATAAATATTCTGTGGCCTCCTGCGATGTCAACCAGCCTGCATTGCTTCTGATTCATCAATAACTCAATGATGGCATTTTGTTTCTACTTGGAATCCATTATTTACCTGAAATGAAAAAGAGTTTCATATAGAAGAGTTACTATAGTGGAACATTTACTCTACCGACATAGAAAATTGGAAAGACCCATGTAGCTTAAGAAAAAAGGAAATGCCCACTTTTGCATTATTTTCGGCTAAGCCCTCGCATATACTTTATGTAATTGTGTAAAAGTTAGAGCCTCTGCGAGGTATGTGTTGCTGTCTGTGTCCCTATTGGGGAGATTCCTTTCACTTGTTATTCCAGGGGACATGACAAGAACTGGGGAATGAGCACCAAGGAGACACGGATAACAATAAAAAAAAAACTTTACAGAGGTTTCACCTTTCCAGCTTCTATAAATATTTTTGCTGTCCCTGTGCGCAAAATAATAGTTTCCCTTCACTTCCCATCTTGGGAGGCCCACCTGTCACTATGCATTGTATGAGTATTTAGATAGCATAACTTATCTGTACCTGAGATGTAAGAAAAGGCTGTACTCACCCACAACAAGTAGTTTATCACTGTCTTTCTGAATTCTGCGAAGAACTGAATTTCCGTGAAGAACTGGGATTTCCTTTTTATAACTGCCGCCTCATTCTGTCAAACTTTTATGACCATCTCAAATTGGAACAACTATGACAGGGTTGCTCATCACAGTTTATTTATAGTCAAACACTAAAATTTTCTATGTTGTTTAACGAGTTAACATAATTTCTGACAGTGTCTTTGTTATTAAAGCAGTAGTAAACTTAAGCGGAAAGAAAACAAATTTCACCTGTAAGTTAAGATCATAATATGCTAGTATGCATAGCATTCTAGTACATTTTGAAAGACTTTCCTTTAAATGAAGCCCCCCAGCAGCGCGCTGTCACCGCTAACAGGGCATCTATCATCACCCAGTCTTCCTTCCGGGTTCGTGGGCTGCAGCAGCTTGAATGGCTGAACCACAATGATGTCACGTCCGGGAGTCACAGCCATGGCACAGTTTTCTAAAGGAAAGGCATATCCGGTGACGCCCCAAGCTGTCAAAAAAGCGAAAATCTCCTAAATGGTGCACAATAATTTTGCCTGCGGGTAAGCTTTATTATAAAATGTGCAAAAAAAGCGCAGTTTTGTGAAATAAATAGAAATTTTTTTTTTGAAAAATATCCGGCAGCCACCACCAGATAGTGTTATCCACTTCCACAATATAAGTAATTCAAAACAAACAGGTGCTGCGCCAGAAAAATGAATAGTGAATATGTCAGAAAATAAATGTATAATGACAATATGTGTAAATAATAAGCAAAATCAATGACCTTAAGTCCCCGTTCACACTAAGGTGACCTGGTCGTCTCACAGGTCGCCGTAGGTCGCCTTCCATAGGGAAGCTGTGGACCCGTTCTAATAGGAGCGACACAAGTCGCTCCGACTTAGAAAAAGGGTCCGGAGCTTCTTTGGGGCGACCAGGAGGCGATCGTCATAGACTTCAATGTTATGAAGTCCGTGCCGGCCGCTCCGAGGTCGCGGCGCGCTGCTCGCACCGCGACCTCGGAGGTCGCCCCTGGAAACAGCATCGCTTGTATGTGAACGGGGCCTAAATCATAAGTGCTTCCCAATATCACACAAAAAAAATCAAAAAGAAATAAGTGTCAATAAATCAATATGTACATACACTCAAAATCATGAAATTAAATGTCTATAAATAGGTGCATTCCAATCCTCAAAATAATGGCCACCACAAAAGTGATTAATATATGGTATTGTGCTTCACTCCACCGCCACCAGAGATCAAAGCCTCTCACCTTAAGATTTGACCCAGAACACTGAGTCAAAAACAGCTTTTTTACCCCTCTGGGGTCACAGGCAGATGTCACCAAATGGTAAGGAGGTCTCAGACGGATGCACAGGGACAAGGTAACAGCGATGGTGCCACTTTCACACAGGGCACATAGAGATCACCACATAAGCAAGAAGCAAAAAGAAATCTAATGCTCTCTGTGCGGATAAGCTGGTAACAGCCCTTTATTAAAATCATTATACTCACATGCAGCCACTTGGAGTCATGCTTGTAACAATGATATCGCACAGCTGAGAGGATACACCGAGCAGCAGGGAAGGCTCCGCCCCCTATACACGTTACGTCTAAGCCTATTGGGCACTGACTTCAACAGTAGAGGTCTTTTTTGTTTTTCTGATTTTTTGTGTGATCTTGGGAAGCACTTATGATTTAAGGTCATTGAGTTTGCTTATTATTTACACATATTGTCATTATACATATATTTTTTGACATATTCACTATTCATTTTTCTGGCGCAGCACCTGTTTGTTTTGAAAAGCTTTATTTATAAGCTTACCCATAGGTAAAAATTATAAAGCAAATTTTACAACCACTTTAAAATGGTTTAATTTCATATATTACCAGTTGGTTCTGGCAGGTGTGCAAGTTCCTCTTTCATGGAACCCTTGGCTGAGGCTATCAGGTCAAATCCAGATATTCTGGGGGTCCTCATGCGACAACGAGAACATAAATTATCCCTCTTCGCAAATGATATTTTGTTAACTATAAACACCCTCCCTGATTTCTCTTCCCTCATTACATGCTCTACTATTTTCCTTTGGCGCTTTGCCTGGATAGAAGATTAATACTTGTAGGACAGAAGCTTTACCCTTCCATATCCCCCCCAGACCTCCTTACCCGACTCCAGCATACCTTTCCACATCGCTGGTGTTCTCAGGCTTTAAAATACTTAGGGATCTACATCACCCCTTCCTACCACGCCCTATACTCAGCCAACTACCTGCCACTGTTCCAGGAGATCACCCACCCTTTACAGCAATGGGCCAAACATCCCATTTCTCTCTTGGGCAGATTAAACGTTTTGAAGATGCCGATCCTTCCTAGACCTTTGTATTTTTTTGAAACCCTACCGGTGCCTATACCCTTATAACAACTGAAAGCTCTTCCCTGAAGTTCTTTAAGATTCATATGGAACAATAAATCCCATTGTGTCTCCAACTCCGTGTTATTTTCCTTAAAGACACGAGGAGGTCTAGGAGCCCCAAATATTATCAATTACTACTATGCCACCCATCTGCGAGCTGTGGTCTCCTGGTCCAGTTTACATGCTCCCAATCGCTGGTCAGAGATTGAGAGAGGCTCAATATACCCTGTACATCCATGTTCCATGGTATGGTCTCCTTCCCTCCACACTAAAGAGATGTGGAGTAGTGCTGCGCTACCTCTTTGCACAATAATGTACAATAAATATGGAATATAGTAAATTAGTACAACTGTGATATGTGTCTCTATTAGGTCTAGGGAATTATTCCAAGTTATACTTTGTAAACCATCTCATACATAACCGATGAAGAAAGTGCAGGTGATGTACAGTGGGGTGCCCCTGACTGCGTAGTTGGCCTCTCACCTGTCACTTTCTTGTATTAAAGCCTTGGGGGGTATGGTGATGTCTCCGGGGGTCCTATGGATGGGTCCCTCACAGTGTGCCTGATATCCACCAATTCCTATTGGTCTCTGGCAATGGCATAGCCTCTGTGGGGGTATGGATCTCTCCTGGGGTCCTGTGAATGGGGCTCTCCTGGGGTCCTATGGATGGGGCCCCGGTGGTGTTTGTCCGCTACTCCTGTAGGTCTTTTAGCATGGGGGTATAAATGCAAGGCCTCTCATGGTGTAGTATTTAATTCCATTTATTGAATAAAAATAGTAAAACTCACATATATAAAAGCGATGAACAGCGCGGTGTGTTAATAGGTCTGTGCGTCTCTTCCTTGTATGTTACTTCCGGGTCTCCTCCGTGTCCTACGCGTTGCGTCATGTGCGTCGTGACGACTTCCGGAAGTCAGGTTCACACTTTCATATTTTTTGACAATGTACATATTTGCAGCCTTTTTGGATGGAAGTTAGGGTACTGCTTGAACAACTGTTTTGCCAACACTTCCCACTGGACCCTATACATTACTTATTAGGCCTTCCCTTCTCTGGTTTTAAGAAGGCAAATAAACGCCTGGTCGCATATATAATATTGGCGGCCCGAAGGACAATTCCACTTTGTTGGCTGTCCAATATTCCACCCTCTAAATCTCAAATCTTGCTTATCATTGCCGAAATCCGGAGGATGGAATTCCTTACTGCTAATGCCTCTGATACTCTCCCACAGTTTAACAAATGCTAGGAGATCGGGGACCACTCCATCTATGGAGAAAACCCCCTTCTTCTGCACTCTTCTGATCCTCAAACCTCTAAAGCCTATTTTTTAGTTTTCATTCAGTCCTGTTTATTCATACATTCATGTGATATATGATTGTGATAGGATGTCTAAAGGTATTTACATCACGCAGATTTGTTATATCCAATGTAATTTTTGTGCTGTGCTGTGCTGTGCTGTGTTACTGTATGTTGTACACAAACTCTCTTTATTTCCTGAATCTATGTATCTTTAATGCTCTTTTTTTTAACATGGCATTTGTCAGATTGTTATGTTATATATATATATATATATAAAATACTTAATAAATAAACAATTATAAAAAAATAAATAAAAAAGTTCCTATTTCATGGTGGCTGTGCACCTTCTCCTTGCAATTCACACTCCCTGTAGCCACCCTTCAAAAAATGATTCTCTCCGAAAGTACAACTGTTTGTACCCACGCAGCTAGAGCATTGCACGTCCCCACAACATACCACTGTGTGTCCACCCATTGCAGAACCTATCAATCAAAAGGAACAGCTCCCAGTGAGAGCATATCACACCACTGTATATACTGTAAGTACCTCTCAAACAAACTCCAGGCTTGATACAACCCAAGCACTGCCTTTGTCACCCAGCTCTCCACAGTGTGATACAACCCAAGCATCGTTCCCATCATATGACTCTCCAAAGTGTGATACAACCCATCTAACTACACATTCTTCTACCTACTCAACTAACTATTCACCTAACCCTCCCAACCACACAACTACTCATATGTTTACATTCCTAACTACCTGGCCTCCTACCCACTGAGCTACATGGTACTACGCACCACACAACGCATTGTTCTATCCAGCCAGCTACCTAGAACTACCCACCTAACTACACATCCTTCTACCTATTCAACTAACTACCTATCCTACCCTGCAAACTATACAGCTGCTCATGTTCTTAGATTCCTAAGTACCTGTCCTACTACCCACCCAGCTACATATACTGTAACTAACTACCCACTCTCCTACTCACCCAGATATCCATTTCCTAGCCAGCCAGCTACGGATAACAAATAGTGTTGAGCGAACACGGACTGTATTATTCGTGTTCGTACCGAATAATTGGATTTTTGTTACCCGAACACGGACACGGACACTTTACTGTATGTTCGGGTAAAAAATCCGTGTTCGGTCTTTTTATTTCCGTGTTTTGCATGTTTTGGCGCTCTTTTCATGGCGGGCTTTCAACAGCCAATCAACAATCGTTTAACTGGTGTGCCTTAAGCTATCCCAGCCATGCCTGCAAATGTATGAGTAGCTGTGATTGGCCGTCTGAAGCATGTGACCAAGTCTTTATAAGTTCGAGGCAGCCGCAGCGGCGTCATTCTGTTGTTTAGCTCAGGGACAGAGCACACATACGTGCTGGCTGCTGATTAGGGAAAGACAGGCAGGAAAAACAAATTGGTGTCCGGATAGAATTTAGGGTCAGGTCGGAGTGTTTAGGCAGGGCGAGTTGTAGGCATTTTAGGGATAGAGTCTGCTGAATTATAGGGTCAGTGTGTTCTACAAACTACAATCGATATTGCTGTGTGGGGTGGGGTCTGCACTTAATCCTGATCTACGATCTCTTCTCAATCCTGTTAGGGAGAGGCTGCTGCTGAATTATAGGGTCAGAGTGTTCTACAAACTACAATCGATATTGCTGTGTGGGGTGGGGTCTGCACTTAGTCCCGATCTACGATCTCTTCTCAATCCTGTTAGGGAGAGGCTGCTGCTGAATTTTAGAGAAAGTGTGTTCTACAAACTACAATCGATATTGCTGTGTGGTGTGGGATAGGAGATAGGCAGGTGTCAGTGATCCACATCCATTTTTCTGTGTGTGGGCTGCAGTGAACACAATCTTTTTGGGGTGCAGTGAACACAATCCTTTTGGGGTGCAGTGAACACACTCTTTGTGGGGTACAGTGAACACAATCTTTGTGGGGTGCAGTGAAGACAATCCTTGTGGGGTGCAGTGAAGACAATCTTTGTGGGGTGCAGTGAAGACAATCCTTTTGGGGTGCAGTGAACACAATCTTTGTGGGGTGCAGTGAACAAAATCTTTGTGGGGTACAGTGAACACAATTTTTGTGGGGTACAGTGAACACAATCTTTGTGGGGTGCAGTGAAGACAATCCTTGTGGGGTGCAGTGAAGACAATCCTTGTGGGGTGCAGTGAACAAAATCTTTGGGGGGTACAGTGAACACAATCTTTGTGGATTACAGTGAACACAATCTTTGTGGGGTGCAGTGAAGACAATCCTTTTGGGGTGCAGTGAAGACAATCCTTGTGGGGAGCAGTGAACAAAATCTTTGGGGGGTACAGTGAACACAATCTTTGTGGGGTACAGTGAACACAATCTTTGTGGGGTGCAGTGAAGACAATCCTTGTGGGGTGCAGTGAAGACAATCCTTGTGGGGTGCAGTGAACAAAATCTTTGGGGGGTACAGTGAACACAATCTTTGTGGGGTACAGTGAACACAATCTTTGTGGGGTGCAGTGAAGACAATCCTTTGGGGTGCAGTGAACACAATCTTTGTGGGGTGCAGTGAAGACAATCCTTGTGGGGTGCAGTGAAGACAATCCTTGTGGGGTACAGTGAACACAATCTTTGTGGGGTGCAGTGAAGACAATCCTTTTGGGGTGCAGTGAACACAATCTTTGTGGGGTGCAGTGAACAAAATCTTTGTGGGGTACAGTGAACACAATCTTTGTGGGGTACAGTGAACACAATCTTTGTGGGGTGCAGTGAAGACAATCCTTGTGGGGTGCAGTGAAGACAATCCTTGTGGGGTGCAGTGAACAAAATCTTTGGGGGGTACAGTGAACACAATCTTTGTGGGGTACAGTGAACACAATCTTTGTGGGGTGCAGTGAAGACAATCCTTGTGGGGTACAGTGAACACAATCTTTGTGGGGTGCAGTGAAGACAATCCTTTTGGGGTGCAGTGAACACAATCTTTGTGGGGTACAGTGAACACAATCTTTGTGGGGTGCAGTGAAGACAATCCTTGTGGGGTGCAGTGAAGACAATCCTTGTGGGGTGCAGTGAACAAAATCTTTGGGGGGTACAGTGAGCACAATCTTTGTGGGGTACAGTGAACACAATCTTTGTGGGGTGCAGTGAAGACAATCATTTTGGGGTGCAGTGAACACAATCCTTGTGGGGTACAGTGAACACAATCTTTGTGGGGTGCAGTGAAGACAATCCTTGTGGGGTGCAGTGAAGACAATCCTTGTGGGGTGCAGTGAACAAAATCTTTGTGGGGTACAGTGAACACAATCTTTGTGGGGTGCAGTGAACAAAATCTTTGGGGGGTACAGTGAACACAATCTTTGTGGATTACAGTGAACACAATCTTTGTGGGGTGCAGTGAAGACAATCATTTTGGGGTGCAGTGAACACAATCTTTGTGGGGTACAGTGAACACAATCTCATACTTCTGAAGATTTGAGGGTGCTGCCTGTTTCATCCTCCTCCTCCTCATCCATCCTTTTAAGGGTACAAACAATAGTAATTGGGGCCTAGTGTGCTTCTGTACGTGTGAAAAACATACACTTTTTTTTTATCATATTTCCTATTCCGCTATTCAATAAAAACCTATGGGAATCAATTAAATTGCGGGATAGTCTGTGTCGGTACGTGTGAGATCCACCTTTCCAAGTTTTTGGGGTTCATCTCATACTTCTGAAGCTTTGAGGGTGCTGCCTGTTCCATACTCCTCCTCCTCCATCCTTTTAGGTGTACAAACAATAGTAATTGGGGCCTAGTGTGCTTCTGTACGTGTGAGATACATACACTTTTTTTGATCATATTTCCTATTCCGCTATTCAATAAAAACCTTTGGGGATCAATTAAATTGCGGAATAGTCTGTGTCGGTACGTGTGAGATCCACCTTTCCAAGTTTTTGAGGTTCATCTCATACTTCTGAAGATTTGAGGGTGCTGCCTGTTCCATACTCCTCCTCCTCCTCATCCATCCTTTTAGGTGTACAAACAATAGTAATTGGGGCCTAGTGTGCTTCTGTACGTGTGAGATACATACACTTTTTTTGATCATATTTCCCATTCCGCTATTCAATAAAAACCTTTGGGGATCAATTAAATTGCGGAATAGTCTGTGTCGGTACGTGTGAGATCCACCTTTCCAAGTTTTTGAGGTTCATCTCATACTTCTGAAGATTTGAGGGTGCTGCCTGTTCCATACTCCTCTTCCTCATCCTCCCTTTAGGGTAGGAAAAAATTTAATCGGGCCTAGTCTGTGTTTGTACGTGTGAGATACACAGTTTTTTATCCTATTCCGCTATTCAATACACACCCTTTTGGTGTAAAAAACATTAAATTGCGGCATAGTTTGCATATTTGACTGTGAGATACACCCGTGCGATACTGTTGTTCTTTTGTTCTGCTATTCAATAAAGACCTTTCTAGGGCAAGATCTTAAATTTCAGAAATATGAGGAGAGCGTCAAATAGGGGCCGTGGCCGGGGTCGTGGTGCTGCTGCTAGAGCTCCTGTTGCAAGGAGAGGACGTGGTCGATCTGTGCCAGCTACACGCACAAGTGAAACACCTTCCTCAAGTGTGAGTAGGCGACAGAACCTGCATCAGTATTTGGTAGGGCATCATACGCCTCTAGAAGTGATGAGGCCAGAACACGTAGAGGCGATAGTAGATTGGTTTGCTGCTGACAGTGCCTCCAGTTCCTTCACATTGTCTCCCACCCAGTCTACTGCAGAAAGGTCAGAGTTGGCACCTGCAGCCAATGTCCAACCGTCTTTCACCTCACCCCCTTGCAAATCAGGCAAGCAGTCTGAGCCCCAAGCCATACAGCAGTCTCTTATTCTTTTTGAGGACTCTGTCAGCAGGGTTTCCCAGGGCCATCCACCTAGCCCTGCCCCAGAAGTGGAAGAGATTGAGTGCAGCGATGCCCAACCACTTATTTCTCAAGATGAGTACATGGAAGGACCATCACAGCACGTCTCCGATGATGACGAAACGCAGGTGCCAACTGCTGCGGCGTTCAGCATTGTGGAGACCGACAGGGAGGGCAGGGGTGAAGACTGGGTGGAAGATGATGTGGAGGACGATGAGGTCCTCGACCCCACATGGAATGAAGGTCATGCAGGTGACCTGAGTATTTTGGAGGAAGAGGCGGTGGTCGCACAGAGCCACCAGCACAGCAGAAGAGGGAGCAGGGTGCAGAAGTGGAGCGGCCGTGCCCTAGACACTACGCCTGCTACTGCCCAACGCAGCAAGGGAACGAGCGCACCAAAGTCAGCTCAAAAGAGTTCTCTAGCGTGGAAGTTCTTTAGAAAATGTGCTGATGACAGGACACGAGTGGTTTGCACCCTGTGCAATCAGAGCCTAAAGCGAGGCATAAACCTTCTCAACCTGAGCACAACCTGCATGATCAGGCATCTAAGTGCAAAGCACGAGCTGCAGTGGAGTACACACCTTCAAAACCATGAAACGTCTCTGGCTCATCCTGCTTCCTCTTCTGCTGCAGTCTCGGCCGCTCCAGCCACCTCTGTAGTCATACCGGCACCTGCCACCCCGCAAACAGACGATCTGTCAGCAACACCACCACCTGGGTCACCAACAACCATCTCCACAATGTCCCGTGGAAGTGTTCAGCTTTCCATCTCCCAAACACTTGAGAGGAAGAGGAAGTACCCCCCTACCCACCCGCGATCCCTGGCCCTGAATGCCAGCATTTCACAATTATTGGCCTTTGAAATGCTGTCATTCCGTCTGGTGGAGACGCCCAGTTTTAAAAAGCTTATGTCGGTGGCTGTCCCACAGTACGTCGTGCCCAGCCGCCACTACTTTTCCAGGCAAGCCATCCCTTCCCTGCACAACCAAGTGGGGGAAAAAATCAGGTGTGCACTGCGCAACGCCATCTGTGCCAAGGTCCACCTAACTACCGATACGTGGACCAGTAAGCACGGTCAGGGGCGTTATATCTCCCTAACGGCACACTGGGTAAATGCAGTGGCGGATGGGCCTGAGGCGGATAGCAATTTGGCGCATGTCCTTCCACCACCGAGGATTGGAGGGCGCTTCAGTTTGCCTCCTGTTCCTAACTCATCCTACTCCGCTACCTCATCCTCTACCGCCTCCTCATCCGGACAGCGCAATACCTTCACCACCAACTTCAGCACGGCCAGGGCTAAACGACAGCAGGCAGTTTTACAACTTGCCTGTTTGGGGGACAAACCACACACCGCGCAGGAGTTGTGGAGGAGCATGGAACAGCAGACAAATGAGTGGTTGCTGCCAGCGAGCCTCAAGCCCAGCCTGGTGGTGTGCGATAATGGGCGAAATCTCATAGCAGCTCTGGGCCTAGCCGGTTTGACGCACATCCCTTGCCTGGCGCATGTGCTGAATTTGGTGGTGCAGAGGTTCCTTAAAAACTACCCCGATATGTCAGAGCTGCTGCAGAAAGTGCGGGCCGTCTGTGCGCACTTTCGGCGTTCTCACCCTGCTGCTGCTCGCCTGGCAGCGCTGCAGCGTAACTTCGGCCTTCCCGCTCACCGCCTCATATGTGACGTGCCCACAAGGTGGAACTCCACCTTGCACATGCTGCAAAGACTGTGCGAGCAGCAGCAGGCCATAGTGGAGTTTCAGCTGCAGCACGCACGCGTGAGTCGCTCTGCGGAACAGCACCACTTCACCACCAATAACTGGGCCTCCATGCGAGACCTGTGTGCCTTGTTACGCTGTTTTGAGTACTCCACCAACATGGCCAGTGGCAATGACGCCGTTCTCAGCTTAACTATCCCACTTCTATGCCTCCTTGAAAAAACAATTCGGGCGATGATGGAAGAGGATGTGGCACAGGATGAGGAGGAGGAGGAGGAGGATGAAGAGGTAACATTTCAAAGGCTTTCAGGGCAGTCATTCGCAAGGGGCTCCGAGGGTGGGTTCCTGCACACACAAATGCCAGGGACACAATTGTCCAGCAGGGGCACAGTTCTGGAGGATGAGGAGGAGGAGGAGCTGGAGGAGGAGCTGGAGGAGGAGATGGAACCATGTTCACAGCAGGGTGGCACCCAGGCCAGCTCATGGCCATCACTGGTGCGTGGCTGGGGGGATACAGAGGACACGGACGATACACCTCCCACAGAGGACAGCCTTTCGTTGCCTCTGGGCAGCCTGGCACACATGAGCGATTACATGCTGCAGTGTCTCCACAACGACCGCCGAGTTGCCCACATTCTAACTTGTGCTGATTACTGGGTGGCCACGCTGCTGGATCCCCGTTACAAGGACAACGTACCGTCCTTAATTCACTCACTGGAGCGCGATCGCAAGATGCGCGAGTACAAGCGCACGCTGGTAGATGCGATGCTGCTGGCATTCCCATCTGACAGCGGGGCCACAGTGGAAGCACAAGGCAGAGGAGGAGGAGGAGGTCGCCAACGCAACCAGGGCACCGCCAGCAACTCAGAAGGCAGGGTTAGCTTGGCCGAAATGTGGAAAAGCTTTGTCAGCACGCCACAACAAACAGCAGCACCAGCAGCTCAGATGGAACGTCTTAGCAGGAGGCAGCATTTTACCAACATGGTGGAGCAGTATGTGTGCACACGCCTACATGTAGTGAATGAGGGGTCTGCCCCCTTCAACTTCTGGGTCTCCAAATTGGGCACATGGCCTGAGCTTGCCCTTTACGCCTTGGAGGTGCTGGCGTGCCCTGCAGCCAGTGTATTATCTGAACGGGTATTTAGCACGGCTGGGGGCGTTATAACAGACAAGCGCAGCCGCCTGTCCAGAGACAATGTGGACAAGCTCACGTTCATTAAAATGAACCAGGCATGGATCCCACGGGACTTTTCCGTACCTTGTGCAGAATAGCAATGGATACCGACCTTACCCACCCATTGTTCCATTTTTGCTCTTTCTCACTCTTTTGGGGTGTACCCTCATTTAAAATTTGTGAAAAGAAGCAGTGTTGGCTACCTCGTCCTCCTCCTCAGGGCCAGATTAACGTAGGGGCTATTGGAGCTGCAGCTCCAGGCCCCTACCTTTTATATAGGCCCCGGGTTGGCCATATTCACTGTGACCGCTCTTCTGTCACTTGTAAACACAGAAGTCTGGCTTCTATGCTCGCTTCCCCAGGCAGCACCCTCAGAACCTCCCCACACAGCGCGAAGGCCTGACAAGGAGGGACAGTTGCCGATGCATGGATGTGTTTATGGGCTTCAGAGACAGCATCCCATGTTGAATTAGGCATGCATGGCTGCACCCTTCCTCCTCTGGGTGCATGCCAAGGCACGGCCCTTAAGGCCCTTCAAAATCCTCAGCACCAAGACCATGATGCTCTTAATCCGGCCCTGGTCCTCCTCCACCGCCGCTTCCACCTACACCACCCATAGGTGTGCGCAGCCTATTGCATTAGGGTGTGCACCCCAAAGTTGAAATACACATGCATGTGTTTGCCTACATGTACATGGCCCCGATACATTACTCTCCCTGCTGGCAAAGAGAAATAGAGCAGAGCAGGTCCGAGGGAGATCTTTCCCATCTCCTCACTGGCAAACAGAGCGATAATGCTATGTGCCCTAGGTGATTAGGGTGTGCCCAGGTACACCCGGCACACCCTGTGCGCACGCCTATGACACCGCCACATCCACCACCACCTCAACCTCCCTCCTACTCCATATGGGCCTCGTCCTTCAGAGATGAAGAACATTGTTTTATTTTTCTGTTTTTTTTTGTTGTTTTAAGTTATTTCCCTATCCACATTTGTTTGCAGAGCACTTGCCATGCTCTTAACTACGTTTTGCTGCCATTTGCAGCACTCTAGCCCTTTCCATTGGTGTTTTAGAGCCATTTTAGTGCCTTAAAGTTCGGGTCCCCATTGACTTCAATGGGGTTCGGTGTCCGGGAAACGTTCGGTAAAAGTCCGGGACACGGACCTGGACTTTTTTTTAAAGTTCGGCCGAACCCGTCGAACACGGACATCCAGGTGTCCGCTCAACCCTAATAACAAATTAACTAAGTATCCATTTTCCTACCCACCCAACTAACTATTCTACTTCCCATCTAACTAACTAACTACCCACTTTCCTAGTCACCAAACTACATAGAATTATTTAGCTAAGTATCCATCTTCTTACTGACCCATTTACATAGAACTATTCATCCTCCTACACAGCCGGCTTCATAGAACTAAACATCCTTCTACCTACTCAACTATGTACTCATCCTACCCTCCCAATTACCTAGCTACTCATGTTTTAGCTACATAGAATTACCCACCCAACTAACCAACCACTCTCCTACCCACCCAACTACCCATTTCCTAGGCACCCATCTACATAGACCTACTTACCTAATTATCCATCTTTCTATTCATCCAATTACATATAACTACTTAACTATTCATTTTCCCACCCAACTAACTACCTATTCACCTACAAACTCAACTAATTATCTGTTTTCCTAGCCATCTAGCTACAGTACATGGAACTACTTACCTAACTATCCATCTTCTTACCCACCCAGCTACATAGGAAGACCCATCTAACTACCCATCCTTCTACCCACCCAACTACAGAAATACCCATGTTCTTACTCCAATTCTTCCTACCCATCCACCCAAATACCTAACCACCTATCTACCTTACTTCCCGTCTTTCTATCCTTTCATATAAAATGTGAGCACTTTTCTAGCCCAAAAAAATACTGATTTGAACATTTTTGTGAAAAATGTTAGAATTGGCCCAGGCAGTTGATACACACAATGAGAATATAAAGCACAGTGGGGAAGTCTGTCTGATAAACAAAAAAAAAATAAAAATCACATTGTGAAAAGAAGACACAAACGCATACTTCATAACTTAAAGTGCAATTTTTAATCAAATAAGTTGTCTGATTTCTAATCATCTCCAAAGCCGGATAATCTTCTTGATGAATTTATAATCACATTATAGAGAACCTGACTGGTCATAAAATATACATGCTAAAAATTACCCCTGAAGTGAATGGAAAAGCATACATTTTATAAGACATTATTCATTCTTGTGCCCCCTTATCTTACATTATTCAGAAGCCTTGACTTCTCCATTGACTTGCAGTTAAGTCTCTGCCCCCTGCTCCTACCTATTGGCTATTAAATTAGACTGTTAAATGGCATTGGCAGAGCTTATCTGATAGGAAGTAATTTTATGGAGCATTCATCCAAACTGAATAGGCGGACAGAAAATGACCTGAGGATTGACAATGTACATGTAGGTACCAAAAGATGCCTTATTTTGGGGCTGTTGATAGATGATATGCTATGACCACACAGGTTGCCTTTAAGAATCAATACATGGCATGAAAGTTTTTTACATTTCATACTAAGAGTACAAAAGTGTATAAATATATTGCACAATCATCATTAAAGTACATTATGCTTAAGTCCTAAAGCAAAACTCCAGTATATATATATATACAGGCATACCCCGCTTTTACGTACACAATGGGACCAGAGCATGTATGTAAAACGAAAATGTACTTAAAGTGAAGCAATACCTTTTTTAATTTCCTAGGCAAGGTGGCTGGCCACAAATATGATATGTTGTAGTCCCGAGTCCCCTCACATTGCTCCCTAAGTTTGGTATCCCTGTCACTTATGGTTTGGGAGTAGTGCCATGTCAAGCTGACCAAGATTTCCCATAGACGCCAATGTTAAAAACTGGGAGTAATGCCATGCCAAGCTGACCAGGCTGTGTCCGTACTCGCGAGTGTACGTAAAGTGAGTGTACTTAAAAAGGGGTATGCCTGTATACTGTATATATATATTTTTTTTGTTATTGTATTGGGGAAGAGTTAAAATTATTGTACATAAAAAAAATATAAACTCCATGCTGCCAGAAACTGCTGGTGGGGTAGGTTTTCCCTACATACGAGGCTATTCCAAAAGTAATGCAAAAGTGGGCATATGTTTTTGATTTGCTTACATAGATAGTTAAAATTTCACATGCTGGTAGAGTAACTCTTCCTCTATAGTAACTCTTCTTCTTTTTTATTACAGGTTAATAATGGATTCCAAGTAAAAGCAATATGCTGACATTGAGTTCTTGATGAAGGAGGGGTGTAGGCAGTCTGACATTCATACAACTCCTATTACGTGGTTTGTCTTCAATGCTGGCTTCCCCTTCTTTAAGCTTCTTCATTCATCTGTGCACATTACTCTTGTCAATGGTGTCATCCCCCCAAACATTCTGTAGCCTTTTGTGAATGTCATACAGCACAAACCTCTCCTTCATCAAGACCTCAATGACAGCACAGTGCTTCTGCTTAGAGTCCATTATTTACCTGTGATGAAAAAGAAGAAGGGTTATCACAGAGGAAAAGTAAAGCCCCCATACACACAATCAAAATATCGTACCCAAAATAATGCATTTGAAGTGACCGTACAATAATCTGATCCTTAGTGCACAGCTTTTGTCCAAAATTTTCTGAAGGGACAAACACGAACAATTTTCTCATACGATACCAGATCATATGATTTTCATTTAATCTGTACAGTTTTTGGCCAGAAATACAATACAAATACATTACATCACTTCCAGATTTTTATTCTGTCATACAATAACTTATGTACTCTAGTAACCTATTTGTTTTCAAAATGGAGACTAGCATCCAAAAAAACGGGATGATTATTCTTCTGATAATCTCATCATGTGTACTAGGCTTTACTCTTTCAAAATGTGAAATCTGAAGAACCTATGCAAGTTAGTAAAAAGGTTATGCCCACTTTTGCATTACTTTCATTCCAGCAATATACATAAGCCCTAACAATGGGAAAGGGGTCTGAACTCCCAAAACAATTTAATTTCCATTGTCTGTGAAAAGAAGATTGGCTGTTGGATAAACTATGGTTACCTGGTATGACCAACCTCCAATCCCGAGTAATACAAATAAGAACACAACAGGGATAGTGGGATTCCCCTACTGAAAAGTGGGGTCCCAACTATGCCTATAAAAGAAAAGGGATGGTAAGGGGGGTGTCATAGACCAGTGAGTTAGAGCATCAGAACATCAAACTCCAAGGAATAAAGAACAATATTGTATGAAAAATTCATTTTATTTTATTAAGACATACAAAAGGTAAAAATGGAGCCAACTCCATAAAACTGACATCATTTGTCTTACAAAAGGCAAGGCACTTAAATGTTAGCAAGCAATGAGGATGGGTCTAACGTGTTTCGCACAGGTAGCGCTTTTTCAAAGACCGCTTGATAATCCTCAATTGACTATCACAAAAGAGAAAAATATAAGAAAAACCACAACAAAAGATTACATACATCAACATTACATGTTGTGGTTTTTCTTATGTTTTTTCTTATATTTTTCTCTTTTGTGATAGTCAATTGAGGATTATCAAGCGGTCTTTGAAAAAGCGCTACCTGTGCGAAACACGTTAGCCCATCCTCATTGCTTGCTAACATTTAAGTGCCTTGCCTTTTGTAAGACAAATGATGTCAATTTTATGGAGTTGGCTCCATTTTTACCTTTTGTATGTCTTAATAAAATAAAATGAATTTTTCATACAATATTGTTCTTTATTCCTTGGAGTTTGATGTTCTGATGCTCTAACTCACTGGTCTATGACACCCTCCTTACCATCCCTTTCTTTTCTTTTATAGGCATAGTTGGGACCCCACTTTTCAGTAGGGGAATCCCACTATCCCTGTTGTGTTCTTATTTAATTTCCATTGTCTATTTAATACAACTATTTTTGGCTCTTTGACCATAGGTGTGTGACTCTTTTAATTATGACTGTAACCCCCCATTGAGAAGATTTTCCCTCATCTCCTGTCCCTGTGAATCCTATACAGGTAATGTAGGAGAATGGTTGTCACTAGGACTTGAAGTGTAAACACAATGAAAACATTGCATTTTTTCCAAGGGTTTTAAAGAGATTTCCCATCAATTGACGATGACATCCTGTAATGGGCTCCAACCTTTCTGTATCCAGAACTAAATAAACCTTTTTTGATGGAGTTGGGCTTCAAGGAGGCTGAGTTGGTCTTCATCTTTAAAAGTCTAATCTGCATTTAATACATATGAGTCAATGAGCAAAATGCTGCATACTAACTTGTGTTGAATTACAGCAGCGCATTTAGCTGAATAGACAGTGTAATGCACCCTAATGCATCAAAAATCTTACCTGCTGCATAACTATGCATGGCAAATTGGCAATGCCATTCAAAGCAAATGGCACTAGAGCACACCAACCCACATAATGTTTTACCATGCATTGCTATAATGAGCATGGTAACTTGCCTGTTGCTGGAGCACAGTTTTGTGAAGACTTGGTACACCCTTTCATTTGATGCACCTGGAATGTATTTAATCATATGTAGTGTGTTTTAACTTTACAACCAAATGAAATCCTCCCTCAAGATCCTTGTCTAATATCCAAACAGGAACCATCTGACCTTATGGGCCCACAGACACTTGTACCCTTCCATAGTTACATGGGTAGGATGAAAAGAACATGAGGGTGTAAAATGTAACCCTAAAAAGGGTTACCCCTGAATTTTCTGCATGGGTCATTTAGTCTGCATTCACATCAAAGTAGAGCATAAGCAAAGCATATTCCTGAGGACTTACAGGCAGTTTTACAAATATATCAAATGTTAGGTGTTCAAACTTTAGGGGTTTGTTTCCTAGACTGGGCAGGGGGAGGAGAGCAGTTCTAGAGAAGAAGAGTTCTTTAGGTGCGAAAACATGTTAAATTTGGGTATTACACATTTAAAGTGCTTACATTGAAGTCTATGGTGGCCAAAACACCTGAGTATGCTCATTAAAAAAGGTTAGGCCCTTTTTGAGTGTAGGGTGTAGAGCACAGGGTGACTGAACATACAAGTGATAACGGGGACAATTAGAAAATATGAGATTCTGCATGTTGAACGTAGTCAGGTTTAGGAAGTCAAGCTGTTCTGATTGCCAATGTCAGGGGATGAAGGTGAAGGTAAATCAAAAATTTTGAGTTACCACCAGAACAGGAATAGAGAGGAAGTCTTCCAAAGAGGAGACTTGCTCCCTTAAGAACTGTCTATGAGAGGATATCCCTCACATTGGAAAGATATTTTCTCAGTTTGAGTTACACATATTGAGTGTAAAGGACAGGAAGAGAAGGGAAATCTCCCTAATGAGAAAAAAAAAAACTGACTGCAATTTTATTCCTCCACAACTGTACACAAAATGAGAAAATAGCTTTGGGTGTAGGAATACTTAGTAGGGATGATCGAACGGTTTGGGTCGACCATCGGTTCAACCCGAACATTGGGTGTTTGAAATTCGGCATGATTGGCCCAGAAACATCAGTAAAATGTGATTGGAGTGACTACAGGGTCCAGAGCCCAATGAGGAGTGAATATGCCCCCCATACACCCCCCAGTATATAACATAGCCCCGCCAAAACTCTAGCACTGTAATACAGGGGCTGTGGAAGAGAGTGGAAGCATTTGTGTTGCTCCAGTGTCATTTTGCAATTATTAGTGTGAGGAAAGGGATATGCAGTGTAGTTAGGGTACTATATACCACTATAGTTAGATTCAAAAATCTAGTTTTTGTAGGGATAGCTTTAAGTGTCAGGGTGACCGTAGTGAAGTTTAGGGTGACCTGACTCTGCCATGTCAGGGTGACCGTAGTGTAGTTTAGGGTGAACTGACTCCGCCATGCCAGGGTGACCGTAGTGTAGTTTAGGGTGAACTGACTCTGCCATGTCAGGGTGACCGAACTCTGCCATGTCAGGGTGACCCCACTATGCAGATTCTGGGTTAGGGGTATACATATATACATATCTATATATATATCAAAAACGACAATTTTTAAGAACTTTTTTTGCCTGATTCATAGTCCCTGGGGCATGACCCAGAACCCTAGGCACTTTTTAGGGGCATTTATTGGGTTTTAGGGCTTCAAAATGGTGTTTTTTGATTCCAGAAGTTCGAGTCCCATTGATTTCAATGGGGTTCTGGAATCCGAACCAAACTTTTGGGAATTTCGGGTGTTCTGGTCGAACCGAACTTTTCAAAATCCCTAATACTTAGTCACATTTTATTTGAGAAGGTTAAACCAGCAGGTAAAGCTAAAAGATAGCTACACTTTCAGTGAAAGTGCAGTTATCTTTTTATTTATCCCAGTGATCTACAATAACTTTCTCCTTACTTCTTTACTTGAATCTGATGGATTAAAAAGCATGGGGTTACAATTTTCTTTCCCACTGGGTATTCAATTTTCATAGACTTCTAAGGGGCTGATTCTTGAAATGCTTGACAAAGGAACCCATATACTGTAAGTTTATTGGTATCAACTGGGCAGGCATGACCAGGTGATTTAAAAAAGTTTGTCCCCTTCCAATTTTTATACTGCACATACTTATTCATCATATTGCTCACCAAAGTGTGTGTATGTGTGCATTTGAGTGTGTATATGCAAAGTCCTGGTGTCTTGTTATAAGAATAAGCTTGAATCTGCCAAAGAAAGCCTAAAGATTAAAAATGGTTTTGGTTTGATTTACCCTTGAAAGACTCAATGAAAACACTTTATGTACAGTATATCAATTATGTTCATGGCATCATTTGTTAATAGGACTTACTGAAGAGATACTTGATTAATTTAATAATCCATATGACACAGAAAGCAAACGATTTATGGGATATTGGCATAAATAACCACTTTAGAAATACACCCTGATGAATCATCATTTGGTTCCGCAAATTAGTATTCATAAGTCACTGATTCGTAACCAACAGGCTGCATTCCCATAGAAAGTGATCTATGCTATAAAATTTGTAGGTGTGGATTTTCCTTTAATATGTTGGTGTAGCTTTGACTTCTGTGGCTGTATAGGGTGGTGGTTGAGGAGGAAATTCAGGAAAAGCATCAGGTTTCTTCAAATCATGATTCGGTATCACGTACACCTTGAGAAAAAAACAAAACAAAAAAAAAGTGATAAAGAAGTTGCTTCAAAAGGTAGGTCCACCCAACATTGATATATTTTGTTTTGGGTAGGTGCTGGCAAGTTTGGTCACCTGCTGTCTATTTCATGTCACAATATTTTAATGGAACTTTGAGGGAAACCAAATAACAAATAATAATGCTCAAATGTATATAACACTCTTACAATCAGTTAAAATCACCATTAAATGAGACATTAACTAGTTTGACACCATCTGTTTACATTGGGTGTTATACATCTACTGGATGGTACTCCCAAGACTATTCTTTGCTGCACAACGGTGGAATTTCTGATTGTCATTTGCTCGGATGGAATTGGAATTCCAACACGTTTCAAATTTTAGAATATGTTTTCTTCCTCAGGGATATAGTGCCACCCTGAAAATTAGATAATGTATCTAGACTAGTTCTGAAATATTCAAGATATTCAGAAAATTGGGATCCAGACGATGATGGCTGCCTAAACCCTCCGCTCTGACACACCATGGTTCTCTAGGCATCTTCTCAGGGAAACTGACACAGCCACTATGGGGAAACCAGAGCAGAGCTCATCCGCAACCCGTTCCCACTCACCACAGGACTCCAGCACGCAGCCGGAGTGAGATTCGTACCAGGCAGAGAAGCCAAAGACAACACCATCAAAGCTTTAAACATTCACTATTGGCTAACTAAATTTAATAAACGCGGCTTTTTTCTATCCCTAGGTGCAGAAAAGGTGTTCGACAGGTTGGCCTGGGATTACCTAGAAGCGGTTCTATATTCCCTAGGCCTGGGTGTTCGCTTAATCCAAATCATCATGTCCCTATACGCTGACCCTACAGCGAAAGTGCAGGTGAATGGCCGCCTGTCAAATGCCTTTTATATCCACAACGGCACATGCCAAGGATGCCCCCTCTCCCCCATACTATTCATTCTAACCCTGGTACCGTTCTTGTATCGACTAAGGGCAAATACCGACATTCAAGTGATAAATGATCGCCAATACAAACTCGCAGCCTTTGCGGACGACATCCACAACTATTTTAATATATATATAATGTAAAAAAAGTGGTTGAAACAAATAGAGAAAGCTCCAAACACTCGCCCAGCGCTTCTTATTAAAAGGGATAAAACCATACAATAGATATAAAATTATAAAATTATAAAACCACATAAAATTTTGCTGGTCGCAGCCGCTGTAATCAAAAGTAATATATAAGAGATGTAAAAAAATACTGTAAACAACACTCAGACTAGTATAGCTCAGTACTTAGTCACATCCAGCAGCGCTTAATATATCAAACATATATATGATCATATAGTCCTCATAATTGAGTAAGACACTGTCTTTCAGCTTGATTATTGTTCATAACATAGCCGAACAATCCACACTTTAGTGATCCCCGGTGCTTTGATGTATATTCGGTATCAACCTTCACCACACCATACGTGACCCCCTGAAGAGTGGGCACTCACCAGAAACAATATAAAGATACGCCTGTAAGCATTGGTTGCTTGAACCCTTGACAATCCTGGATATCTCTGCCAATACCAGATGGCCTCCTCATAAGTGCTCCAATTAAGGATCAGAACGTGTCATGAAAAATAAAAATGGGGGCACAATAGTGTGATACCGTTTCAAACAAAATTTTATTGAACACACCACTCCAAAGTGAACCCCCCAAATCCAATGTGCTTACATTAAAAAACAAGTACTCAAGCACTGATAATAGTAACCCACTGGTTGTGGCCAGCTCACCGCCGCTGCATGCTCGTTTTCCAGCTGCCTCTGTAGGTGAGATCCGGACCCCGGCCACGACTCCGTAGGGTTACCAGGAAAGCAGCATGCCTGTGTCCTGACGCGTTTCGTCTATTCTGACTTCCACTGAGGACTCAGGCATGCTGTCTGCTGCTTACTTTTTATAGAGAGGGTAATTAGGACCGTTTCCGATGTTTTAGATGTCGCTCCTCCCTCTAGGAGGAGCGCAAACCGTCGCAATTGGCGCCAAATCATTCACTTCCGGTATCCGCGACACCGGAAGTGACGTCTGAAGTAAACAATAGCTCTTAGTAAGGCGTCTCGGCATCACTTCCGCTCCCTGACCGGAAGTGACGATTCCGGAAGTGACGCCAGAGAGAAGCAAACGTCTATGGCCGGATATTGAGCGTCATTTCCGGCCGGGCTGTTACCACGATTACCGCTGCAACTCTTTCCGGTGGGCTGACCCCGGATGTTATTCGCTGATATGCATAAACAAATCGGCGACTGTATGCATAATATCATTGCGCTTACTGCAGCTGGAAATACAATATTAATGTAATTACCACCCGACGATGCTTTTAAATAATGTTATATACCCGGAGCAGTCCTAATTCCCTGAACACTATGTAAATATATATGTAATATTAAATTCATACATATGCAATATTAAATCCATAAGTGCATTCCATATTCATTGATATGTTTCCACATCACCAGAAGTATAATTTATATATATTTCAATCCCCACATAAAAGGTTATGTACGGTAAAATAAACATATTAAGAACGCAATTCTGCTTAAATCTTAAGTCTTAAAAATATAAAAAAAGGAATTCTGCTTGGATCTTAAAAATACCAGTGGCACATAAAATTAATAACCAATCACCTCTAAAACATTAAACATGATCAAACTTACTAAAATATTAAAAAATATATATTATAAAATATCAGAGATGTAAAAGATGTTAAAGGTATTCTACGCTTGATAATCCGCTGTTAATGACTCAATCAAATATTAAGAAATGGCAAGAAAAATCCATATATGCTATTAAAGATAATAATAAAAACAGAGGGGGGGACAGAAAAAAGCCCCTCAATGGTTACTTAAAAAGCAATTTAAATCCAAGTCCACGTTTAAACTATTCGGAGTTAATTAGAGAATTATCCAAGAAAGAGACGGAATGGATATACCGGACAAATGCCTTAACTCCGAATGGTTTAAACGTGGACTCCAAGCAGAATTGCGTTTTTTATATTTTTAAGACTTAAGATTTAAGCAGAATTGCGTTCTTAATATGTTTATTTTACCGTACATAACCTTTTATGTGGGGATTGAAATATATATAAATTATACTTCTGGTGATGTGGAAACATATCAATGAATATGGAATGCACTTATGGATTTAATATTGCATATGTATGAATTTAATATTACATATATATTTACATAGTGTTCAGGGAATTAGGACTGCTCCGGGTATATAACATTATTTAAAAGCATCGTCGGGTGGTAATTACATTAATATTGTATTTCCAGCTGCAGTAAGCGCAATGATATTATGCATACAGTCGCCGATTTGTTTATGCATATCAGCGAATAACATCCGGGGTCAGCCCACCGGAAAGAGTTGCAGCGGTAATCGTGGTAACAGCCCGGCCGGAAATGACGCTCAATATCCGGCCATAGACGTTTGCTTCTCTCTGGCGTCACTTCCGGAATCGTCACTTCCGGTCAGGGAGCGGAAGTGATGCCGAGACGCCTTACTAAGAGCTATTGTTTACTTCAGACGTCACTTCCGGTGTCGCGGATACCGGAAGTGAATGATTTGGCGCCAATTGCGACGGTTTGCGCTCCTCCTAGAGGGAGGAGCGACATCTAAAACATCGGAAACGGTCCTAATTACCCTCTCTATAAAAAGTAAGCAGCAGACAGCATGCCTGAGTCCTCAGTGGAAGTCAGAATAGACGAAACGCGTCAGGACACAGGCATGCTGCTTTCCTGGTAACCCTACGGAGTCGTGGCCGGGGTCCGGATCTCACCTACAGAGGCAGCTGGAAAACGAGCATGCAGCGGCGGTGAGCTGGCCACAACCAGTGGGTTACTATTATCAGTGCTTGAGTACTTGTTTTTTAATGTAAGCACATTGGATTTGGGGGGTTCACTTTGGAGTGGTGTGTTCAATAAAATTTTGTTTGAAACGGTATCACACTATTGTGCCCCCATTTTTATTTTTCATGACACGTTCTGATCCTTAATTGGAGCACGTATGAGGAGGCCATCTGGTATTGGCAGAGATATCCAGGATTGTCAAGGGTTCAAGCAACCAATGCTTACAGGCGTATCTTTATATTGTTTCTGGTGAGTGCCCACTCTTCAAGGGGTCACGTATGGCGTGGTGAAGGTTGATACCGAATATACATCAAAGCACCGGGGATCACTAAAGTGTGGATTGTTCGGCTATGTTATGAACAATAATCAAGCTGAAAGACAGTGTCTTACTCAATTATGAGGACTATATGATCATATATATGTTTGATATATTAAGCGCTGCTGGATGTGACTAAGTACTGAGCTATACTAGTCTGAGTGTTGTTTACAGTATTTTTTTACATCTCTTATATATTTTAATATATAGCCCACTTTAAAATCAACTTCAACAAGTCACAAGCCCTAAATATAACTCTATCACCAACACAAGTCGAACAAAGTCACAAAAACTTTCCCTTTACCTGGCAGTCTGAAGCTATAACTTACCTAGGGATACAATTGCCCAATAAATTAACCAAATTATACTCAAAAAACTATCCTCCGCTTCTCAATGCAATAAAAGAAGATCTTAAACATTGGAACAAACACTTTTTTTCATGGTTTGGGCATGCAGCAATTCTCAAGATGAATACTCTTCCTCGTATACTATATATCCTTCAAGCGGTTGCCATCAAACTACCAACGTCATTCATTCGCTCCAACAAACACCTGTGTACTACATTTCTCTGGAAACAAGGAAGTGCAAGAATCAGTTATGCCCAACTTGCCACATCTAAATCTAAAGGAAGGATAGGTCTCCCAGGAATCCAATACTACTATTGGGCATGTAATTTAGCTCGCATAGTAGATTGGAATGTCCACTACAATACCAAGGATTGGATTCACTTAGAAGGCTCCTTCTCTGCCACACTCATCAACACTATTCCCTGGCTATGTCGCTGTCATATCCTGACAGACCTACAAGAACACCCACTAATAGGACCGACCAGGGCTTTTTTTCTCAGAGACTATGTGCTGGAACTCACCTTCCCCACCCACAACCCCACCCAACTCCGCCCACAACCCCACCTGGACTCCACCCACAAGTCAACAACTCCGCCCACAACCCCACCCCCAGCCACGCCTTCCCCATAGGTGAAAATTACACGGTCCCCAAATAGTACAGGAGAGGGTCAGAGACTGCAGACATACTACAGGAGAGGGTCAGAGACTGCAGACATACTACAGGAGAGGGTCAGAGACTGCAGACATACTACAGGAGAGGGTCAGAGAATGCAGAAATACTACAGGAGAGCGTCAGAGACATCAAACATACTACAGGAGATGGTCAGAGACTGCAGACATACTATAGGAGATGGTCAGAGACTGCAGACAAACTACAGGAGATGGTCAGAGACTGCAGACATACTACAGGAGACAGTCAGAGACTGCAGACATACTACAGGAGACAGTCAGAGACTGAAGACATACTACAGGAGACGGTCAGAGACTACAGACATACTACAGGAGAGGGTCAGAGACTGCAGACATACTACAGGAGAGGGTCAGAGACTGCAGACATACTACAGGAGATGGTTAGAAACAGCAAACATACTACAGGAGATGGTCAGAGACTGCAGACATACTACAGGAGAGGGTCAGAAACTGCAGACCTTCTACAGGAGAGGAACAAAAACTGCAGACATACTACAGGAGATGGTCAGAGACTGTGGACATATTACAGGAGATGATGTGAAATATATTACATGGGGACACAGACAAGAACACATTTATAGTACAGCAAGAAAGGGGTTACACCTCTGACAATATTTTTATGGCTGTTCCTGCCCCAGGGTTAGGAATTGTGAAGGGGGGGGGAGAAGTCTCCTTTTTGGGGGAGAAGTCTCCTTCCAGTGGTGTCACAGAAATAGGAAATCTCCCCCTATTGGCTTTACATGGTCAGGAAGTGAGGTGAAGTCTCCCTCTAGTGGGGTCAAAGGACAGGAATCACAGGCTAGGAAGTGAATGGAAGCAAAGACCAGAAAGACTGCTCTCCATACTCTATCTAGAACACAATAAAATTAAGGTTGGATGTTAGGCTGTGATGATGACATGCTGAGCCCTGTGCTTCCCCAGCAACTCCCGCCCTCCTGCTGCACACTGTCTCTACATGTTCTATCTGTGTTATGGAGGGGTCAGGGGGATGGAGCCTCCTGATAACACAGCAATAATCTCCTCTATACACAGATTACCCCCATACCTGTCCAGTGCACACAGTCACAGAGGACCCAACTACAGATTCCACTTCATCTGTCCACGCACCACCCCTACTGTTTAGAGGACAGAACAACCACCGCTTGACAGTACACCCACAGAGCTCTTTATGGCCACATTAAAACCACTTGAGCTGTCTCCTGGATGGATGGACTGACAGAGCCTGGTGTTGTGTGAACGAGGCTTATAGGTCTAAACTCCTGGTGCCCACCATGCTGTCCTTTGGTACTTGTGCACTTGGACCCCAGCAGACTGCAGTGGGAACATTAATTTATAAAGGTAAGATAGCAGGAATCTGTACTTACCTCATATAACATTCCCCCAGTCTCTCACAGTCTTCTGGCATGTCTTTAGCAGTCACCAGCAGCATACCTCTGAGCCATGCTGGAGGAGGTGGGTGGAGCCAAAACTGACTAGGCACGGAGGAGGAACAATTTTCTCCTCCACTCTGAATGCTGGGTCCTCTCCTCGGCTGCATAACGTGACGTCACTGGTTGCTAGATGGCAAGCGGCAGGCGATTCTAGCAACCAGTGCTGGAGGCAGCGGACAGTGCAGGGCAGCGCTGCTGCTCCTGAATTACATTAAATAAGTGACACAGCTTCGGTGCCCCCATCTGCGTCAGCTCGGTGCACCCCGTGCACCCGCCCAGGATCAGCCAAAGGTACCGGAACTATACAATGTTTCAAAACAACATGCTCCAAACTCGGAATCTCTAAAACACCTGGCCCCATGACACCTGTTCTGAAAAACCCAGACTTCCAACCGGGAATGACCAATTGCTTCTTCTCTGGAGAAAAACAGGATTCAGGTCTAAGGCTTCACCACCTCTTTAAAGCAGATTCTTTTCTTGAGCTTGACCACATTAAAACCCAATGGCCCAACTCCCTACTAAATCCTTGTACCTGTATGCAGCTTAAGCACTTCGCTCAATCCTTACGATGCAGAATTCCCACGTTGGACCCCCTTACTCCCTTTGACAAACTATGTTCTGCAACTGGCCCTCTACAGATGTATCTCTAACATCCATGATGCACTATGGGTAGATAAACATGCGGATGGGGGGAAAGCAAGCATAGCTTGGACTCAAAAACCTACAACTACACCTAACTGAAGAAAACTGGGAGCCTATCCACCACCATCTTTACAAAGGCTCTATTAACGTATCCATTCAAGAAAACAGTTATAAAATCTTATCTCATTGGTATAGGACTCTCTCTCTCCTCCTTAAATTTGACCCAAGTGCCCCCGATAGATGTTGGAGGTGCCAACAAGCAAAAGGGACTCTCCTACATATTTTGTGGGAATGCCCACTCATTCAATCTTTCTGGACGAAAGCACATAAACAAATAACTCAAGTGACTACCCACCCCTTTGAATATACCCCAGCTCAATATATTCTTCATCACTCTCTATCCTCCTCTATCTCCTACGCAAAATCTCTGGCCATTATGATGATAAATGCAACCAAAATGTGCGTATCAGTACTTTGGGGTTCTTCTACAACCCCCTCCATATCTGACCAGTACAAGCATATAAACAAGGTAGCAGAAATGGAAGAACTAATATCTGAGGCAAAGGACTCTCCTTCTAAATTCTCCTCTACATGGGCAGGTTGGATACATTTCCGAACATTGGAAGAATATACCCAAGTAATGGGAATTCCCCCATGTTACTAGACTCAATCCGGCACATTGAATTTTGTATATCACCTCAGTTCCATAGAAACTCAAAATCATTTTTTGGATCTAAACCTTCAAGAGACAGAACACCTAACTTTAATACATACACCTACAAGCAATTTACCTTCATATGTAGGTAAAGTACCACAATACTATCTCTACTCTCCCCTCCCTTTCCCTCTCTCCTCTCTCTACCTCCTGGTCCTCCCCAACATGACCTTCCCTACCCCCTTCTCTGGCTTTCTTCTACTACACACATAACCCCCCAACTACATAAGTTTACCTTAAAGGGCTCTACCTTTTCTCAAAATGCAGATACCTCACAAATCATACAGATATGATCTGGCCTCTGGGGCTCACGCATGAAGGCTGTGTGTGGGCCTAGGAAGACAGATCCATCGGCAACACTGACAGCATTCCTATTTCATATATAAGTGAATAAATATAACCAATCTGACATAGCCAACCCATAAACAAAGTCTAACACAAAACCAAACTATACAATTTAACACACAGATCTAGATGTGTGTGTGTGTGTACATATGTTTGTATGCGTATATTCCAAATCTACGTAGGCCCCACCAAGTATGTATTTCAGTACAGAATACCTTGCTACTATATAGCACAATTGTTTCTTTATCCTCTATGGCTTGTATTTTCTATACTATGTTATCATTACTTGTTACATGACATGCTGAAACCATATGGATTTGACATTGTATCCCGTCTGGATTTTGTATATCCCACCCTCGACTATGTACTATTCCCTCTACTTTTATTCCAGAAACTTTAGTTTGGGAAAAAAAAATATAAATATATATTCGGAAAATTATTACAAAACATTGGTCTATACTACTGGAGGACCCTTTGGTAGGACAATTTGTAACTCCAACTCCATAAATAACATACAAATGGGCCCACTCAATAAAAGATTGCCTAGTCCACAGTGAATAAAACAGTGATAAAAGAAAGGATCCGTGTTTAGGCTTGAAATGTTCTCCATTAGGTAATACAAATTCTTTTTGTTATTTAGTTGACCTCAAAGTCCCATTAGAGGATTGTAACATGAAATTGCTAGTATATAGGGATGGTAGCAACTATTTGCCCCTAACTGAGTAAATCATATTGTTTGGTCACCTGCTGTCGTCTCTGGAGGAAACCAGAATAGAGAGAGCTTTCCCTAAGGTGCCAACCGTCTTTGTAGTGCTAACATGACTTAACCATGGGTATTGAGCAAAAAGAAATCTAACAGATTATCCAATGCACTCAGAGCAGATGGACATAAATCTCGCTGTGGCTATTGTACTCTCACAGCCGGTGCCACAGGCTCTCAGTATACCCAAACATTGTCTGAACCTGATTGGATGCTAGAGCTGTTCTTCTGATAGTTTTTCTCCCAGCCCTTTGATTTTGATATTTTTTTACATATAATAATTTGGAACAATTAACACCTCAGTTCCATAATTCCTTTCTACCGATGTAACATATATGTGTGGCCCTACCGCACTGGTAATTTTTCCATTGGGCTGCATATATGCATATTCAGCTTTGTTCTTAGAGTGCACCACACATTGCGCACTCCCAGCACAGAAACTGGGGTCTCACTGAGAGCCCTGGCCACCATACTAACAATTGGGATCCGGAACCCCTGATTTTGGGTCACCAAATCACTGTGGTAGCCTCTGATTGGCTACCACAGTGATAAGTCATTGTGAAGCCCGCTTCTGTATTTCTCGCTCTGTGAATGGAGAGGAAAGATACAATATATAACACATATGTGTGGCCCTACTGCACTAGGCATTTTTCCATTGGGCTGCATATATGCGTATTCAGCTTTGTTCTTAGAGTGCACCACACATTGCGCACTCCCAGCACAGAAACTGGGGACTCACTGAGAGCCCTGGCCACCATACTAACAATTGGGATCCGGAACCCCTGATTTTGGGTCACCAAATCACAGTGGTAGCCTCTGATTGGCTACCACAGTGATAAGTCATTGTGAAGCCCGCTTCTGTATTTCTCTCTCTGTGAATGGAGAGGAAAGATACAATATATAACACATATGTGTTGCCCTACTGCACTAGGCATTTTTCCATTGGGCTGCATATATGCGTATTCAGCTTTGTTCTTAGAGTGCACCACACATTGTGCACTCCCAGCACAGAAAGTGGGGACTCACTGAGAGCCCTGGCCACCGTACTAGCGATTGGGATCCGGAACCCCTGATTTTGGGTCACCAAATCACTGTGGTAGCCTCTGATTGGCTACCACAGTGATAAGTCATTGTGAAGCCCTCCCCTGTATTTCTCTCTCTGTGAATGGAGAGGAAAGATACAATGTATCTTTCTTTCCTTGCAGAGAGGGAAAAAAAAAAAGAAAAAGTGTGTGTAGAAAAAATATATAAATAAATAATAAAATAAAAAATTAAGAAAAAATACCTAGATTAAGGTTTTATGTTAGATTAGTGCCAGGGTTAGTATTTTGGTCATATGTCATGGTCAAAGTCAGTATACTTTGGGCAGGATTTAAAAAAAAAAATTAAATTAGCATCAGTGTCAATTACCTGTGACAGTGAGTATTAGGTAGGACAAAAAAATAAAAGCAAAATGCTCACTATTGCTTCTGGACTGTACTATGGGTACAAACAATAAATAACATACACATATGTGGTATCGCTGGGAGCAGGAGAATTTATTGTCGGTTGTTCTTTGGTGGTAGGTTTTAGTTGTAACAAGAAATACTTTATAAAGCTACATTTAAAAAATATATATTTTCTTTACTACTTTGGGCCAGTTTTCAGGAGATATCCATAACCAATTACTACCAAATAGAAGCCCAATTTGTCCTATAAAAAAAAAAACGCAGTATAATCCACCTGGATGCACTAATTAGTTGTAATGATATGTACAATTTTACTAACACATGTCAAAGTTGCTAAATTGTGATTAGGCATTAAGATTTGTTTTACCCTTGGGCGTAAAGGAGTTAAGAAAAGACAACAACAGGGGAGTGGTTTAATGTTGCTGTAATGCCTTAATGTTGCTGTAACACTGGAAAGCGGGACAGGCACAAATGGTATAGCAAAAAATATGTACAAGAAGGGGACACCCAGTAACAGTCCAAGCGATTTGTCTTGCACTTTTTTCATCAACGCAAAAAACACAACAACTACAGGAGGGCTTCGTTTTTTTGCTATAGCCTTGTTGTACAAACAAAACATCTGCTCGTCCTAGTTACTAACTAAATTCTAAAGTCTAGCTACCAGGTACAATGCAGATCTAGATATGGGGGCTTCATAGAAACATAGAATGTGTCGGCAGATAAGAACCATTTGGCCCATCTAGTCTGCCCAATATATCTGAATCCTATGAATAGTCCCTAGCCCTATCTTATATGAAGGATAGCCTTATGCCTATCCCATGCATGCTTAAACTCCTTCACTGTATTTGCAGCTACCACTTCTGCAGGAAGGTTATTCCATGCATCCACTACTCTCTCAGTAAAGTAATACTTCCTCATATTACTTCTAAACCTTTGCCCCTCTAATTTAAAACTGTGTCCTCTTGTGGTAGTTTTTCTTCTTTTAAATATGCTCTCCTCCTTTACCGAGTTGATTCCCTTTATGTATTTAAAAGTTTCTATCATATCCCCTCTGTCTCTTCTTTCTTCCAAGCTATACATGTTAAGGTCCTTTAACCTTTCCTGGTAAGTTTTTTTCCTGTAATCCATGTACTAGTTTAGTAGCTCTTCTCTGAACTCTCTCTAGAGTATCTATATCCTTCTGGAGATATGGCCTCCAGTACTGCGAACAATACTCCAAGTGAGGTCTCACCAATTCACTCCAATCATAGCTCTACAAAATAATCCTAAAAGTGCAGCGCTATAAGTGAATTGAAAATTTTAAACTCTGAAAAATTTGTCCACAAAGTAATATGAGGGTAGTGTCCAAGATAAATGATGAATAAAGTCCCATTGCTCTCCCTCATTGGCTCAGCATGGTACACTGTATGTAGCCGAAGCTACGGTACATACGGTATACCGGTACAGGATTCCTTCTTGAGAGATTACATCTACCAGTAATACTTATACTTAGGTTACCTTGGAGATATTATAATCGGCGTATAAGACGACCCCCCACTTTTGGGATATTTTTTTGAGGTTCAAAAGTAGTCTTATACGCCAGAAAATACAGTACTTTGTTTGACATCCACCGATTATATGTTTTACGGGATTACGCTATGGTCCTCTGTCTTTATTTCCCCCTATATATCTATTTGCTCATAACGGAGTAATCAAGAAGTGCCATCTACTTTGTTTGACATCCACCGATTATATTGATATATATCTTCTTGCTCTGAGAGGCTTTCTCATTCATTTGAGTAGCCATGGAGTTCTGGTAAGCTGCTTATAATACTTGTGCACGGAGGTGTCCCCATCTTGCACTTTTCCCTGGGTGTCACTGGAAGGAGTGTTCTCCACAGTATCTTGCACTTGGATTTATTTGTACTTGCACCATCTTTTTTGGGACTTTATTCATCATTTATCTTGGACACTACCCTCATATTACTTTGTGGATTATTCATTTGTCTTTTCACAAATTTTTCAGAGTTTAAAATTTTCAATTCACTTATAGAGCTGCACTTTTAGGATTATTATGTTTATGGATCACTATGTTAGTTGATTTTGTGCTAGCTGCTTTTACTATTTATAATTATTTTACCTTTATCATTTTTTAGCGCGGAAATATCTCTTTATATCATAGCTCTACAAAGCCTCAGAAAAAACTTTTTGTTCTCTCAGAATCTTAAAAAGTCCTGTTCCTATTAGTCATAAACCCTGGAGCCCCTCATTATGTGCAGGTAAGAAACCTACCTGAAACATATACACCATTCACAATCTTAAGCCAGTGCCTCATGCTCCATATGTCTCTTACCTGGGGGGCAGTTGAATTTGCTTCGGTAAGGGTCCGGCATCCAAAAACAGAGATCATAAGGGTAACGAAGGACAGCAGCACATTCGTTATAAGCAGAAGAGCGAGAATTACGTAAATACCATTCTGTAAATACAAAAACAAGTCCATCAAAAATTCAGTAGTTACCCCTATTAAACTTAAACATTAATTTTTAGGGTTAGAATTAGGTGTTTAGGGGTCACTAAAGCCACATAAAATAAAACTATCAATAAATGCTGTATTACATGCTGTTCTTACTCACCTCATCTCCATCTTCTGTGCAGCTAATGCAGCTAAGGATTTTGAAGCTGTGGTGGCAACTCTGCACATGCTCAATTTTTAGTGAATTTCTATGAAGAGTATTTCCTCCCTATCACATCAGAGCAGCCCATGTGACTACACGTGTGGGCATATACATTGTGGTAAATGACTGCCCACTCCCTTCCTCCGTCATCATGCCCACTAACCAGCTAAACACAATTTGGGCAGGGTTTTACATGTAGATTAATGAAGGCTTCATCTCCCTGTTATTCCAAGACAAAGGCTGGAGGGGCATGACACAGACCGTGACTAGCAGAAATCCGCCTACATAATTTTATTGTAAAAAAAAAAACAAATTGATTTAAAATATATATTTGATTTACAATTTAACCGCTTGGCGACCGCCACAAGTAAATATACTGCGGCGGTCAGCCCCGGCCAGGCAAAGTGACGTATATAAACGTCACTAGCCTGTCACCGGCTTGTGAGCCAATAGCGGGCTCGTTCACCAAGGAGTCCGTGCGTGTGACCGGCGGACCCGATGTACCCGATACCCGATACGATGTACCCGATACCTATTCACATGGGGGGGTGGGATCTGGGGGCCCCCTTGTTAAAGGGGGCTTCCAGATTCCGATAAGCCCCCCGCCCACAGACCCTGACAATCACAGCCCAGGGTTGTGGGGAAGAGGCCCTTGCCCCCATAAACATGGGGACAAGGTGCTTTGGGGGGACATCTCAAGGCACCCTCCCCATGTTGAGGGCAAGTGACCTTGTATGGTTCAGGAGGGGGGGGGGCTTGCCAGGCTACATGCTCAAATAAGGGTCTGGTATGGATTTTGGTGGGGACCCCACACTGTTTTTTTGTTTTTAATTTTGGCGTGGAGTTCCCATTAAAATCTGTAACAGACCCAAAGGGCCTGGTATAGATTTTGGGGGGTTCACATGCCATTTTTTTTATTTTTTATCTAATTCTGTCATAGGGTTCCGCTTAATCACTTAAATACAGGGCACTTTCACCCCCCCCCCCCCCTTACTGCCCCCTCTTCCTGCCTAGACTAATTTTCAGATTTCAGTACTCATTGACATCTAAGGGAAATATTGGTCAGCTTGGCATGGCACTGCCCCCTGTCTTTAACATTGGTTTCTATGGAAAATCTTGGTCCGCTTGGCATGGCACTGCTCATGAACTATAAGTGACAGAGGCACAAAACTTAGGGAGCACCAAGAGGGGACCTAGGACTACAACATATTTATACAATATAAAAGTGGAGTAAGCCTGTACACTACACTGACTACCAGCGCTCCAGGTAAGTGCACTGGGGGGGGCACACTGCATTGAAGGGGGCACGCACGCTGGTCACTGCATTGATGGTGGCATGCTGTGGTAACTCTGCATTGATGGTGGCATGATGTGGTAACTCTGCATTGATGGGGGCATGCTGTAGTAACTCTGCATTGATGGTGGCATGCTGTGGTAACTCTGCATTGATGGTGGCATGCTGTGGTAACTCTGCATTGATGGTGGCATGATGTGGTAACTCTGCATTGATGGGGGCACGCTGTAGTAACTCTGCATTGATGGTGGCATGCTGTGGTAACTCTGCACTGATGGTGGCATGATGTGGTAACTCTGCATTGATGGTGGCATGCTATGGTAACTCTGCATTGAAAGGGGGGCACACTATACTTTGATTACTGAAGGCCCCTTTCACACGTTTGTGACCTCAAAGTCATGCAATTTTTTGCCATGTTTTTTGACGCAAAGCAATGCCTATTCGATTTTTTCTGTTTGTGCCCCCCCCCCCCAAAAAAAAAAAATTTGAGCACCAGCCGCCACTGCTGACTACACTAAACTAACTCAGCACCCTATCCACTAACTACCTGCCTAACCTCTACTATCACACATGATACACGGCTGCCGTGTCAACAGGAGCCTTATATAGTGTGGGGCGTGGACTTATCCCCTTAGCCAAGATTGGCTAAAAGGCACCCTTTCTTTGGCCAATCATGGCTCTGACAGGATATTGTGCTGTGATTGGCCAAAGCATACAGGTCAGGTGCATGCTTTGGCTAATCATCAGCAATCAATGCACTGCAACAGCGCAGTGCATTATGGGGCACTCATCAGAGGGCGAACTTCCCGCCGAGCGCCCCATTTGTTTGTGTGTTCAGCGAACACACAAAAAGCTGATGTTTGAGTTGAACTTACGTTCGACTCAAACATAAAGCCCATCCCTACTAGATATATATATATACATTAACCAATCCCACGGCAACCTTAAAGCATGGATGATTTTCATATCCCTTAGTACGGGAATTCGTCTACATAATTACCAGAATAATACTTACAAGATTTTGTGTGCATTGTGTCAATGTCTGGAAGCTGCTTCTTGAATTGCCATGGTTTCCATGGACATGGTCATTATGATGGTTGTTGTGATAATTGTCACCGTAGTCATTAAAGTCACTGTTGTCAATGTCATCATCATTGTTGTTAATATTGTCCACATTATTGCCGTTATTCGTTGTATACACAATATAACATCCGATTGTCGCCAGATCAATGACATTTAGGACCACGGCTATGACGGTGAGAAGACAGCTGATCACACTCATGGAGAGAGATCCTCTGACCTGTAAGGAGAAAAGAGGCAGAGCATTCCATAAAGTAACAAAAACGTATAACGCATTCCATCGTTTCAAACATAGAATCATATTTCTTTGCTATCCAGATTTTAAAGAGCTAGGTTTTGGACAGGTGCTGCATTTACGTAACTTTTTATCTTTAAGAAGACCATTAAGGTGATTTTAAACCCTCAATTTTCTTAAGAACTTTCTTGCAGCTGTCTTATTCACTTACTGAGTTTGCAGCTTCTTTTATTTTATTTTACTTTATTTTTTTTATTATATTTTATTTATTTTTATTTATGGTTTTTTTTCTTTTATTTTTTATATATATATATATATTTTTTTTTTTTATAATTTTGAATTTCTTTTGCTGCCAGAACCATTTTTGCATTCATATGTTATTACAACAACATATTACCCAATTTTTAGTAAAATATAAAAGATGAGGTAAATAGATATCCAACTCGTCAAGCTTTAAATTTCCATTGAAGCCAGAGGCATAACTAGAACCTTCAGGGCCCGGTGCAAGAAACCATGATGGGCCCCCCGGACCCCTGGCCGGGGCCCTTTCCTTCAAGCCTGGGGCTCTTCCCACTGATCCTGGGGCCCTTTACTCTTGTTGTGGGGCCCTTTATTACGGTCCCGCAGTGGGACCCTTTCACAAGTTCGGCAGTGGGCCCCCTTCCTGCCATCTTGGGGCCTCCCCATGGTGGTGGAATGCCAGGGCCCAGTTGCAAATGTGACCTTTGCGATCCTGGAAGTTCACCCACTGGTGTCAGTAGTTTTTATTTTTTGGTATTTTAATTGTATTATTTTTTATCATTTTATTTTCTTTTTTTTTACAATGTCACTGACTATGATCAGAAAAGGAAGGAGCTGGTAAATTACATATTTACCAACCCCTTCCTGGTTCTCTATTGTGACACATCCCCTGCAGCACCCGGCAGGAGAGGGAAGGGAGCACAGTGTGTGTGTGTGTGTGTGTGTGTGTGGGAAAGGGGGGGGGGGGACCAGGGGAGCACACAGGGGCCCAGAGACAGCAGAACACAAGTGAACTGGATAGGAGGAGTTGCGGGGGCAGCATACAGAGGAACCAATCTCCTCCATTTTTCTGCTGCAGCTACAGGAGGAAAAAGGAGGACAGTGATTTCTCTACATGCTGCCCCCGCCATCCCTATTATCCAGGTGTACATGAGAGCCGCACAGGCCCCCTAGAGCATGGGGCCCGGTTGTAATTGCAACCCCTGCAACCCCTGCAAATCCTGTAGTTATGCCCCTGATTGAAGCTAATGGAGAGCAGATCACTCTAGACTAGTGTTTCTCAATCTTTTTTCAGTCAAGGCACCCTTTAAATTTCAGCACAATCTCGAGGCACCCCGTTCTAAAATGTAAAAAAATTAAAGCAATAGTTACATAATGCAGCAGCATTCACACATGTAGGACACCCAACATGATTTATTCTTCCAAAGCAAATACACCTTCGCACAATGATACTGACTAGTATTCTATTGTTCTCTTTTCCTCAGTTTCTCTCCTTCACACAGCTAATGTGACCCCAGTGCAAACAAGGATTCTGTGAAGGCATCCAACATCCTCCTTATCAACTGAATATGTAATTGGTTGATAAGGGGGGCGTTGGATTTCTGCATATGGTTTTTAGGAGGCTGGAAGGTTATATTAGTGCACAATGAAAACTTTTGACTTTGGGTAACTAAAAGGCAGGCTTGATCCACCCGTTGGCTTGCATACAATTTTTCGGCAGTTTTTAGGCATTTTGCCAAGGTGCCCCTGAAGAAACCTCAAGGCACCCCAGGGTGACTGGGCATCCTGGTTGACAAAGGCTGCTCTAGACCATAGGTCCCCAAACTGTGGAAACAATGGGCCAGTTTACTGTCTCACAGGCTTTGGGACTCCTTCTTTGGGAATCGACTTCTACTGAAGAAGTCCTACTTTTTGTACGTAATGCGTGTATAGGAGTTTTGGGTGTCGCGTCCTCTCGTGGCCATCTTACTATTGAGCTGAGGGTTGGTATACGTCTTTGATACGTGCATTTGAGCTAGCACTGGTGGCAGTGCTCTATTTTGTAAGTGCAATAGTCTCCTTTTTATTTAATAAACCTTCTAAACAGAGAGCATTAGATCTTGTGGGCTTCCCTTTTCCTCCCATATATATCGGATGCTCCTAAGTTCCTGAGGACTTGTGTACTCTTACTATGAGAAAAGAGGAGTGAGGATCTGCCAAGAGTCTATCAGAGCTATTATCCCTGAGAGGGACACCGCTTAATTTGACCTTCTGGTAATTCAGGGGTCATGGCTTTGAGGTGAGCAGCCAGTTTGTATGGTGGTAGAACACAAAGCACTTCTATTATTTGGATTGCAGTATCACAGCAATGATTTTATATATAGATAAAAGCCTGGAGCTAGATGGGCAGCCTAGGGGGAAGGCCGGACATGACTGGGTTGGCAGGATAGAATGGAGTATAACATGGGTCAAATAGTTAGTGTCCCATCTGATTGGAGAAAGGTGGGGCAGGGTGGAGTCTTTGGTGGAGTAAATGGGTGATGCTAGTCCCCTAAAGTCAGTTGGATCTAGTAAAGCATGGAGCTAGCTTCTCTGTCTGTTTTGCTGACCAATGCTGAAAATGGGTGACCTTGAGGGTATGCTTTCTCAGATTCGTGCGGTGGCAGTAGCTAATGGCCCGCAATGGTTGCAGGCACAGCTGTCAGGGATGCAGCAGGGGTCCGGGCAGGTACCTGTATCCCCCTGCCCCAGATCGCCCACGTGCTAGGAGGTCCAGGCCTCCTTAACATCTTAGCCCTTAATAGGGTTTGCCGCCACTCTAGGAGCCCCACAAGGGATCCTTCGGCTCCAGTAGCTAAGAGGAAACCTTCCTCACAAGCTGCAGGGGCTGGGAGGAATCCCCATATGAGGCGGTACAAGGCGGGAGCTTTCCTTCCACCACATGCTCCCATGCCCAACCTGCTGCCCATCCGGATCATCCCGCCAGCTCTACTGCTCCCCTACCTTGTGCGAGTGTGGCTCGGCATGGGACCATGGTGTCTGCTGGTGCTGGCCAGTTACCAAGGACAGCCAGGACTACCCGTGGGAGAAGCTGAGGTTTCAAGAGACCCCCCGCCGTGTCTACCCTCTTACAGGACCTGCATTCAGCAGCAGCAGAGTGCTCGGCAGGACCACAGGAAGACAAGTGCCTGTGGACACAGTACGTCTCCCAGGGATGACATCATCACCCAGAGCCTGCTGGACACACGGAGGCTGTTATTCCCCACTGCTGGATGGTAGAGGAACGTTCTGAAGAGAAGCTGTCTGCATCTAAAGAGGAGGAGATGATTCCTGTGGTTCCACCATGGACATGGACCATGGGCTTTGAGTGTCAATACTGTTATTTATACTTCATACTACTACATGTGTAGAGTCTGTGTTGTCTGTTCAGTTTAGTGTGTCACCTGTTTGTTCCCCTATTGTGTCTTTGCCCAGTGGGGAAGGGGGGGAGCTCTAGGGAAGAGATGCATAACGCACCTGCGGCTCTACTTGCGGGACAGGAGGGGTTTATGTCTTCTGTGCTCCACAACCTTGTTGTCTGGTTTTAAGGAAGTGTTATCATGGTATGAGCCTGGTTTGGCGGCTGCACCTTTGGGGTTACCTGTGGATGCGTGGTCAGTGGCGTCGGTTCTACCGGGACTAGTCAGTAGTTCACCAGTGCCAAGTTCACCATCAGTTCCTCCTGTGCCCTCGGGGTGCTCTCGATTTTTTACAAATTTGTCCACAGCAGTGGATGAGGGGGTTACAAATTTGGCTGCCACAGTAGCGACCTCGGTCGTTATGCAGCTTCATCTCACACAGGGGCTGAGCCTAAAAAATTGGAAGCAGAGAAGGAAGCGGTACGATTTTTCAGATGCAGCGAAATGTGAAGTTTATGTATGCTTTGAGGGCCCACTGGGGGAGCACCTAAAACCTGAAGTCAAAGAAAAAATATGAGGTCTCTTCAGGTTTTCTCATTATTGCCATTAGAATATTGTCATTATTCAATCTTGATAGGCATAAATTGGACGAGAGTAAAAAAGAGGAGGAGAAGAAGCAGCACTATCAGTTGATACCTCACACGTTTCCTAACTGGTTGCAGGCGTTCAGCATCTTGGCTAGCGCGATCGGAGAAAAATTGCCGCAGCAGTGTTCTCCCCTTTTTTGCTACCTGGACTCCATTAGTTAAACCAAGCATACAGGACAAGAGAAGTTGTACTGTCCAGAGATCATACATACAGAATAAGAACAGATAGTGAGAATTACACCCAGCATACAAGACAAGAGACTTACCTATGGCAGCGGCGGTAAGTGATATGTGAAAGTGACATTCTTTAGTGAGGCCAAAGGAGGGCAGGGAACGGCAGTTTCCGGGCACAGCAGGCTACCAGCCTTGTATAGTGTATCCTCCAGACGGCCAGGTCAGTCTTCAACCATATCAAAGGCGCGAAGTGGCAGCAGGAAAGCATAGTGAGGGTGGGCAGGACTACAGGTGCCGGGAAATGCAATAGGTGGAGTGATCTGTTAGCTGCGCCCAGCTATGTACAGTGCGAGTCACTGCCTGCCTGATGCAAGCCTACTAAACCTAAACTACTGCACTTATCACTCCACCACCGAACTATGCAGCCTTTTGTTAAGCGGCGCCACGCCATGTACAGGGACACTTTTTAGAACAACGCTCGGGGGGTTTGACCCCCCTGACCCCCCTTATCTACGCCCCTGCTTCTGTGCTTATTTACATAGGCAGACAGCCATTCTGTCTGTGTATTGAATTAACAGCGGGTGCCAACAGACATCGGGTCCGTGGGACATGGCGATCCGCTCCCACTGTGTAAAAACACAGTGGGGTTTGTGGCACGCAATGGCGCCCGCTACCTGAAAGTGCAGAATCACATAAACATATACGTGATCCTGCGCAGTGCGGCTGCCCTGTAGCAGTACATGTGCTATAGGGCAGTCAGCAAGTGGTTAATTAGTGTCGGTTGCCAGCATTAATATTATTACTGTATTTCATTTATTTGAGCACAGGATTTGTGTGTATACTGTGATTGCGCTAATTGATTTGGATATTATAGTGTTTCATTCATAAAAGTTGTGCTTAGTATTGTGATGCTGTGATTTGCCCACAGCTATCACATTGGTAGCTGTAGTCAAATCAGAGATCACTAGTAATTACAGCTGTTATGAATGTAACTTATTCATGACAGTTCAAAACATTGCTGTACAATGATAATCACTGTAATAGCAATCAAAGTATATATATATAAAAAAAATCTCTCTGATTATCTTTTCCCCAGAGTAGTACTGTGTCACTATGGTCACACTGAACTACTTTGATGAAAGTATGTAAGAAAATAAAAATCTGTTAAAAAATAATGAAAAAAAGTTACAAAATGTTAAAAAAAAATTGAATTAAAAATTATTTAATTTATTTTATTTATTTTTTTTAACATACTGTCACCGGTCAGTTTCCCTGATCACCGCAACACCAATCATATGATGAATAGGGATGATCGAACGGTTCGGGTCCACCATCGGTTCGGCCCGAACATTGGGTGTTCGAGGTTCGGCCGAATTTAGAACTTTTTGCCCAAAAAGTTCGGAATTCGGCAACCAGAACCGCCCAAAATGCAATGCTTCAGGAAATGGGCTTTAAAAGCCCGTAATTGGACCAGAACCATTAGCAAAAGCCAATTGAGGGGGCAGAAGAATGCTAGGAATGTGATTGGAGTGACTAGGGGGTCCCTAGACCAATCATTAGTGAATACGCCCCCCAGTATATAAGATCGTCCCCGCCATATTCCTAGCATTGTTATACTGGACATGGAAGAGAGTGGAAGCAGTTCTGTTCATTTTACTTTAAAAGTGTCATTTAGCATTTATTAGTGTGAGGAAAGGGATATCTAGTGTAGTTAGAGTGCTCCTTTACACTTTAGTTAGCTTCAAAAATGTAGTTTCTGTAGGGAAAGTGTTAAGTGTAAGGGGACCGTAGTGTAGTGTAGGGTTAACTGGCAGTGACTGCTATGGCAGGGTGACAAAAACCTTCCATAGCAGGGTGACCGCTATAGAGAAATGATCATTTCTCTGAATAGCTTCGGGACAGGCATATGGCTTCTCACCAGCCAAGCATTTTTTATGGTGCAGGGGCTGCCACTGCCAGTGCTTTTTTGAGGACATGTTTGATGTCAGACATGACATCTGAACATGTGTATAGGGGGTTTATATACACATATATGTCTGTATATATACCCCTAGACATATATAGGTGTGATAGTAGCAGAAATAAATGCTTGCACTAATGAAATCATTTACAGTAATATATTTCTGCTACTATCACACCTATATATGTCTAGGGGTATATATTCAGACATATATGTGTATATATACCCCCTATACACATGTTCAGATGTTTTGCCTGCCTCAAAAGAACCCAAAAAAATGCCAAAAAAACGCTAGCGTCAAAAAAAAATTGCCCAGGTGTGTTTTTGCTGGCATTTTTTGGGGGGTTTTGGAGGCAGGCAAAACATCAGAACTTGTGCACAGTACCACTATACACAAGTTCAGATGTTTTTCCTGACTGCAAATAACCCAAAAAAATGCCTTCTATTAAACCGGCAAGGTGTTACAGCAGAGAAGCCAACTACCTGTCCTGAAAGTTTTCTAATACAAACAATCTTTTTTTTATGGTTCTGGACATGCTACAGAGCTGAAACTTCACATGTACACCGTTTAGACACCTCAGATCTGAAATCCAAAGTAAAAATCAAAAAATTTTTTTTCAATAATTGGCTTTTTTTTATCAAAAATGACAATTTTTAAGAACTTTTTTTTGTGTGATTTTGTGTCTGGGGGGTCTAAAAGGTGTACCTGTGAAGTTTCAGCTCTGTAGCATGTCCAGAACCAGAAAAAAAGATCATATAGGTGTTAAAGGTAAAGGAGGGTCCCGACCCACATCCCTGTTCTACTGAGAAATTATCTTTTTTTTTTTTTCATGGTTCTGGACATGCTACAGAGCTGAAACTTCACATGCACACCCTTTAGACCCCCCAGATACTAAATCCAAAGTAAAAATCAAAAAATCGCTCTTTTTCTTTTTTTTTTCATTTTTTCAATAATTGGCTTTTTTTTTATCAAAAATGACAATTTTTAAGAACTTTTTTTGTGTGATTAATAGTTAATGGGGCATGACCCAGAACCCTGGGCACTTTTTAGGGGCGTTTATTGGGTTTTAGGGCTTAAAAATTGTGTTTTTTTATTACCGAAGTTCGGGTCCCATTAATTTCAATGGGGTTCTGAAATCCTGGCCGAACTTTCGGGAAGTTCGGATGTTCTGGCCGAACCGAACTTTTCAAAAGTTCGATCATCCTTAATGATGAATCTGTACTGCACTGGTGACAGTATGTAACAAAAAAAGCTTGTGAAAACAAAACAAATTATGTCCAATTTCTTCATTTTCCAAAAAATAGTGACAAAACAATTACAACTTCAAAAAACTCGCCATGCCTCTTATTAAATACCTTGGACTGTGTACTTTCCAGAAAGGGGTCATTTAGGGGGTTTTGTATTGGCCTGGCATTTTAGGGCCTCAATAAATAAGGTAGGCCATCAGTACACCAGGATTGATTCATTTTCATATATATATATATATATATATATATATATATATATAGTGACAGGAAGTCAGGTAAATCTGTGGATGTAGTCACAGACAGGAGATACATTTCCACCTGGTTTAGAAAATTCACCAATTACTATAGGGTGTCGGCTGCAGAGGTAGCCAGAACTGTCTAAGGATGTTGAACAGACTTAAGCTGTTCAAAATGAGGAAATTAAGGCCTCTATAATTTGTCCAGAGGAAGTCTATGGATTGCTGCCTCCTGACGCCGTGTGAGCTGGGGAGAGGAGGACAGTCAGATGTGTGCCTCCCGACGCTGTGTGAGCATGGGAGAAGGACTGCTGCCTCCTGACGCCGTGTGGGTAGAGGTGGACAGTCAGATGGGTGCCCCCTGAAGCTGTGTGAGAATGGGAGGGGAAGACCTCCTGGAGCGATGTGCGCTGAGGAGGGTAGAAAGTGTGAAGACTTCTCAAGGTGAGGTCTTGGATTGTCTCTATGTGAACAGAGACCAATCGACATTTCCTGTGTGAAGGGAAAGTGAATTGAGACTGAAGACTACTCAATGTGAGGTCTGGGATTGTTTCTATGTGGAAAGAAATAAATGAACTGTTTGCTATGTGAAGAGACAAACAAAGGAATGTGTTCTATGTAAAGAGAAAAGGGACATGTTCAATGGACATTTGTTGTGTGGGGAGAAAAAACACGGACTATTGAGTGTCTGCTGTAGGATCAGCAAAGTTTGCCCAACAGTAGGTTGGGGACAGACTCCTTAGGTAGGTTCCTGTGTGTGAGAAGGTAGCCGCCCACAGTGGCAAGGATTTATTTTGTGTTTTATTTTTATTTTGATGTTTTTGACGCTTGCACTTATGTGAAGTAAATTGCAAGAATAAACCAAACTGTTGTTTGCAACCACTTCTCAGCTATCTCCCTGAGTAAACGCACCCCCCCAAGGGGTCATCCATAGCCGCCACCGAGCTAAATCCCCACAATATATATATATATATATATATATATATATATATATATATATATATATATATAGCATAGATTGTAGATGCTATAACTATCACATAAACCAATTATTATACACTTATTGTGATTTTTTTTTTTTTTACCAAAGACATGTAGCAGAATACATTTTGACCTAAACTTACAAAATTTGATTTGTAAATTTGATTAGTAAATTTTGAAGAATTTAATTTTTGAAGAATAATAATTTTGAAAAAAAAAAAATGTTTTATAACAGAAAGTAGTTTTTTTTTTTTTTTTTCAAAATTTTCAGTCTTTTTTTGTTTATATCGCAAAAAGTAAAAAACCCAGCGGTGATCAAATACCAATGAAAGAAAGCTCTCTTTGTGTGGAAAAAAAAATAAATAAAATAAAATGATAAAAATGTCATGAATTTACAGAATCATCTGTAGCACCACCTAATGGTGAAATGTGGTATTGCAGCTTGGCCTGAGATTTCAGATGATGAGATATTGCTGCAAGATAATATGTGTAAAAGATGTGGGTGTAAAGTGAGGTACACACTATAAGAAATTCGGGCAAACGATTGTCTGATTTTCCTCGTTGTTTCACAGCAAATCAAAACCGATGAATGAAAATTCTCGTACGACAAAGGCTTTTTTTGTTTATTGTTTCTGATCACGCGCAGTCTTTCTTTTCTGATTATTCTTGTACAAAAATCGTACGAAAATGGTACACATTAAACGAAAATCGTTCTTTTTTTTCCCATACGAGAAAAATTTTGGAGTTTGTCCCTTCAAGAAAATACGAAAATTCTGAATCATCTGTAGAAAGTTCTGTACACACTATGCGAAAATTATACGTAAATTCTTTGGACGAAAAGGTTCGCCCGATTTTCTTATAGTGTGTACGAGCCTTAAGCTAACAGTTTTAACTGTTAGTAGTGCCCTAGGGATAAAGATCAAAACTGGAGGAATGACAGGGCAAGTTGGGGTTTAACCACTTAAGCCCCGAAGGATTTGGCTGCTCAAAGACCAGGGCCTATTTTGCGATTCGGCACTGCGTAAATTTAACGGACAATTGCGCGGTCGTGCGACGCTGTACCCAAATGAAATTGACGTCCTTTTTTTCCCACAAACAGAGCTTTCTTTTAGTGGTATTTGATCACCTGTGCGGATTTTTATTTTTTGCGCTATAAACCAAAAAAGAGTGTCAATTTAAAAAAAATAACAATATTTTTCAAATTTTTTTTTATATGAAATTCCCCCCAAAAAAAGTAAAAATCTAAATTTTTTAACATTTTAGGCCAATTTGTTTTCTGCTACATATTTTTGGTAAAAAAAAAAAAAAAAATCACAATAAGCGTATTTTGATTGGTTTGCACAAACGTTATTGCGTTTACTAACTAAGGGAAAGATTTCTGTCATTTTTATTGTTTTTTTTTTTTTTTAACTAGTAATGGCGTCGATCTGCGATTTTTTTTTTTTTTTTTGCGGGACTGCCAAATTGCGGCGGACAGATCGGACCCCTGACTAACATTTTTTACACTTTTGGGGCATTACTACAGTAATCAGTGCTATACATATGCACTGTTACTGTAAAAATGACACTGGCAGGGAAGGGGTTAACATTATTAGAGATCCAGGGGTTAAGTGTGTCCATAGGGGCGTGATTCTAACTGTCAAGGGGCGTGGCTTTTGATGTAACCACAGAGACATACGATCCTACATAGCAGGATTGTATGATCTCTGCAGTTACACCAGGGAGAATGACAGACGGCTTTGTTTACATCAGCCGCCTGCCTTTCTCCCTCTCCAGCGGGAGATTGCGAGTGGCCGGCGGAGATCGGAGCCGCCGGTCACTCGCGCGGGGATCCCTGTGAACGAGCGGGGGCGGGAGCACACCTCCGGTGGCGCGCCCTCGCCCCCTATTGGGAGTGACGTATCGGTACGTCACTTTGCCCAGGAGGGGCTGACCGCCGCATATATGTACTTGCAGCAGTCGGCAAGTGGTTAAAGCAAATTTTCTATATCTCATTATCTATTGCTGGGCTACCTAAAAAAAGCATTCACTTCTGAAAGTTTTGGGCAAATTAATATTGCTGGATAGAAAGACAGACAGATCAATTCCGACAACCTTTTACTTCTATTTCTATTTCCAAATAGATGCAAATAAAATGGCAAAAAGGAAAACCTACTCACCAACTTGATGCTGGGCTTTCGGGAAGCAGAAAGTGTTAGGAATCCAGCAATGATGTACTGCAAGATAACAACAGATGATGGTGAAAAATCTACAGATTGTAATTGATTTATATGACACAATGACAATTTAATCCAAACACAGATAAATATGCAGAATTATGTCAGTGCAAAGTATTCATTGCATGCAAACTGCTAGCATTCAGAAAAAAGCAGCCTGTGACACAAAATTATTTAGTATTATAAAAAAATCCGCAGGGTGGTGAAATTTACAGGAAAAATGTTGACCATCATGAGCGGTTTAAAGGAAAATTGAGTTTGATGTTAACAAAAACGTAAGGTTATACACCCAGACCTGGAGTAAGAGCATCGTCCCTTATATATTTTATTATATTTTATGTTATATGTAGAACTTCCCCCTTGAGGACTGCTAGATTCCACACCTACGGGTCCCCCCTGAGTTATCATTAGCAACCTTGATATGCACAGTCTCTCACTTTTCCTCCTCGGCTCGCTCCAATAACCAGTCCAGGGCTATGTGGTTGTTTTTGTGTTTTATTATAAATTAGGGATGGGAGAAGGGAATAGTGGGACACTCCGAATTAACTATGCACAATGCTGGAGGACCTCTATCTTTAGGTACAGCCAGGCTGTTGATTCACCCTGCCACTGAGGTGAATCTAGTTTTGAGTCTCTTTCTTAATTTAACCACTTAAGCCCTGGAAGATTTTACACCCTTCCTGACCAGGGCCTATTTTGCGATTCGGCACTGTGTGACTTTAATGGACAATTATGCGGTCGTGCAACGCTGTACCTAAACGAATTTGATGTCCTTTTTTTTCCCCACAAACAGAGCTTTCTTTTGGTGGTATTTGATCACCTGTGCGATTTTTTGATCATGCGCTATAAACAAAAAAATGGCGTCAATTTTGCAAAAATAGCAATATTTTTCACATTTTTTTTATATGAAATTCCCCCCCCCCAAAAAAAAGTAAAAATCAAAATTTTTTAACATTTTCGGCCAATTTGTTTGGTAAAAAAAAATCGCAAAAAGCGTATTTTGATTGGTTTGCGCAAAAGTTATCGCGTTTACTAACAAAGGGAAAGATTTTTGTCATTTTTGTTGTTTTTTTTTTAACGCGTAATGGCGGCGATCTGCGATTTTTTTTTTGCGGTACTGCAAAATTGGGGCGGACAGATCGGACCCTTGACTGACATTTTTGACACTTTTGGGGTTACCAGTGACATTACTGCAGTAATCAGTGCTATACATATGCACTGTTACTGTAAAATTACACTGGGAGTGAAGGGGTTAACTTTTTTTTGAGAGGGAGACAGGGGAGAATGACAGGCGGCTTGTTTACACCAGCCGCCTGCCTTTCTCCCTCTGCAGCGACAATCGCCGAGTGACCAGCGGACATCGGGTCCGCCGATCACACGCGCGGGGGGGTCCGTGACCACGCGGGAGCGGGAGCGCACCTCCGGGGGCGCACGCTTGCTCCCTAGATCCTCACAGGCTAGCGACGTAGATCTACGTCACTTTGCCTGTGAGGGGCTGACTGCCGACGTAAATAGTCGTGCGGCAGTCGGCAAGTGGTTAAGATGAGGCTAGTTTGCAGTCTTGTCAGGATATTGATGTGCCGTCTCAAAGAAACTTTGCATAACATCTATCAATCTTTGAAAGGCCATCTTTCCGGTTCTGTTTAGCCCTCATGGTGGGTTTTGCTCCTGGCTGAATGAATCTTCAATGAATGAATTGAATCTTTAACGTATACTGGATAGCCTCATCATCAGTGTTTTTACAGTTGGCCCCTTTTTCTCCTATGGATTTTTTGCTCTTACTGATATTCATTAGTAAGATTGTGTAGAATGGCCTTTTCTCTGTAAAGACAACCTCAATTCCCCCTTGACCCATCAATATGGGGATCTATGGCTATCTTTATTGCTTGCTTTTAACCTAATAATAATATCAGCGACTCCTCATACATATCTCTTGTCCTGTTGCAATTATGAACTAAGGATCTGATGTCTTTATATAAATCTATTGTGAATTAAAAATTGCTGGACCCTGATGAAGCATCCACAGCGAAACGCGTAGTTCCAGCAATGTATACAATGCCCTTTTGGGATTACTGCATTTCAGTGATCTTTATGTTCATATATATGTGTCTGTAACAGATTTGATGTAATTCCTTTTTCTAATGTAAAAAAAGAAAAATATTTTTATGATATATATCTATTAAAATGTGTTATGTTTTTATATATTGTCTTTTCAATATTACTATTTCGAGAGGCACATCTAAATCCCCTTTTCCCAGGTCTGCCTACTTAGCAATTCTGGACCCTCTTTTCTCAAGTTTTACCTTATAGGGAAAGGTGCCATTGTACCAAAGGATTAAATCAGGCCATTATCCCCCCCCCCCCCCATACAATTTCCACTGTCTTAAGATGACTTGATGAACTATATGTTATCTTCAGGACTAGAGATGAGCCTAACACCCCCCAGTTCGGTTCACAGCAGAACATCGCGAATAGAAGAAAAGTTTGTTCGAACAAACAAACCCCATTGAAGTCTATGGGACTCGAACCTCAAAAATCAAACAGCCTCATTTTGAAGGCTTAAATGCAAGTTATTGCCCCCAAAACTGCATAGAGGTCAGAGTACTGACCTGGGGAACATGTAGCAATGAATTTTTTTTTTTTTTTTTTTTTAAACTATTGTTTTTAAAGGAGCAGTGATTTACTGATTTTAATGAGGCTTAAAGTTAAACTATGAAAATGAAAAATTCCTTCAAATATCATGCCTGGGGGGGTCCCCTGAATGTGCCTGTAAAGTAGTGCATCTCTACGATGTATGTAGCCTGCTGCAGCTATACTGACATTTCTAAAGCAAAAAATGTCATATACAAATATACATACAAATTTCAAATCACATGTACTTGTCATACAGGTGCAGAAAAATTGGGCCTTGCTTGTTGATGGTGCCTGAACACCGTAACCCCTCGCAGTTACTCTTGCTGGGTGCAGTTATGGGCCCTGCTGCTAAAAAATCCATACAAATATGAAATTGCATGTACTTGTCATACAGGTGCCAAAAATTGGGCCTTTGGTGTTGCTGGTGCCTGAACACCATAACCAACCCCGTCACAGTTACTCTTGCTGGGTACAGGAACGGGACCTGCTGGTAAGAATTTCATGCATATTTGAAATTGCATGTGCTATACAAGTGCCAAAAATTGGGCCTTTGCCGTAGGTGGTGCCTGAACACCGTAACCAAGGCCTCGCAGTTACTCTTGCTGGGTGCAGGAACGGGACCTGCTGGTAAGAATTCCATGCAAATTTGAAATCGCATGTGCTATACAAGTGCCAAAAATTGGGCCTTTGCGGAAGGTGGTGCCTGAACACCGTAACCAAGGCCTCGTAGTTACTCTTGCTGGGTGCCGGAACAGGACCTGCTGGTAAGAATTCCATGCAAATTTGAAATCTTGGTGATTGGCAGAGGCGGGTCGCCTTGGTGCATTCTGGGATTCTGTATAAAAGCCAGGAGCACATGCGCTGTGGGGTCTTTGGCTGGAGAGCAGAGTCCCGGAGGGAGGGAGGGCTGCCTCTTCCTCTGTAGCAGTGGCACGTAGCTGCAGGGGATCATCCTGAGGTCCTTAGGAATGGAGCTGAACCCAGAGGTCCAGGAGAGCTGACAGAGGAGAGACACACTGGAAAACAGTCCAACATGCCTCCCTATTGGACCAGCGTGAAATACTCTCTAGACACAATGAATCACATACTGAGCACAATGAGCAGACCTCACTAACAGATCCGACTCTCTGGTAAGCAGAGAGCAATATAGATTTGCCTGGTTTGCCTCTGGTAAGTAGACAGAGCCAAAAACTATACTCTCTCACTAGCACCTACCTAGGAGGGTGCTACATATACATTTGAGAATACTGGTAAATAATATAGGGCTGGGGTTTTTAAACTTTATAAACAAAGGGCCAGGTTATTGTCCTGCAAACTTTAAGGGGGCCGGACTGTGGCCAGTGGGGGAAGAAAATGTCCTGGCATTAGTGGGAGTAAAAAACTCCCCATCATTGGTATTAGGTGGTGGTGTAGGGGGGGGGGGGATAATAGTGCCCCATTATTGCTATCGATGGGAGGAATAGTGCCCCATCATTTTTTTTTTCAAAGTGTAAATTTTATTAACAATTTACGGCACAGCATAACCCCAGCACAAGCTGCCATGCGGCATCAGGTGGTCGACCTGAGGGCCAGAAACAAAGATACTAAAACCTAGGGACTCTCTTTAGGGCTGACTGAAGGAGGATGTCTGTGGATCTTGTCTGGTATCACAAATAAGGTGACCTGCAGACAAGGGCAGACTGGCAACTTTCGGCCCATGGGACACGTACAAACCCAGCCCCATGGTGCAGCGACTAAGCCCCCCTCGCACTCTCCCTTACCCCCCCTCCAACTCCCCCAATCCTCCTCCTAAATCCCATTCCAAGCTGAAGCCCTGCTCTAGATACTCTATACTTACCGTCTGAATCCGGGTTTATGACCTGGCCAGAAGGGGGAGGTTGGGGGGAGCTGGGACAGCTCCGTTGAGGCTGCCCAGGGCAGAAGAGTCTCCAGTGGGGCATGGAACCATCCTCTGCTCAGACACAGTTTACACCATGCATGCTGGGGGGGAGGCCTGCGCTTTGTCCTTATCTTCAACCCGCACTCAGTAGGTCAGCGGCAGGGACTTTTTACTTCTCTTTACCAGGAATCCTTTAGGCATATCTGTGGCAGAAGCAATGCAGCCTTTTTACAAGGCATCAGAGCGGCCCTGGGGGCAATTGTCCCCCTGCCCCCTGGCCCAGTCCTCCCCTACTTGTGGATGGGGCCTTTCCCACTGTGATCCTAGAGACTGTTGCTGTTAAAATCACCCTCTTGGTGCTAGAAAGTCAGCAGGCTGGGTGTAAGCTAAAGGAGATATTAGATAGTGTCCTGAAGATACAGAGTTCACTGAGTCTGCTGCTAACACAAGCAAAGGACTTATTCTTCCCATGCAAGTGCTGGATGGTTCAGTAGAAGATCTGCTATTCAGTTCCACTAGGTAAGGCCAAGTGAGAGTTGTCCCCATCTGTACAAAGTTGAATTTGGAGTATCCCACTAATCCCTTCTCCTATCCAGATTCCCCAAATAAAACACCAAAAACAAATCCCCTAGACCAACATTTCTCAACCTATTCAACACAGAGGAACCCTTAAAATACATTTTTGGTCTCGGGGGGAAACCCTTGCTAAAAATGAAAAAACACAACTTATGACACATTAGTGTGACAATCCCCTAGATCAGCCTTTCTCAACCTTTTCAACACAGAAGAACCCTTGAAATGAATTTCTGGTCTCGTGGAACCCCTGCTAAAAATTAAAAATCTACAACTCATGATACATTAGTGTGACAGTCAGTGGGAAGAATGCTCCTTACTCTTGTCATCATTGGGAAGAATTACCCCCTTACAGATAGCTAAAAGGAACAATGGTGTCATTGGGAACTTATCTGTGAGGCAGAAATTGCCCATTGCTCTAGGAACCCCTAGCAACCTCAGGAAGAATCCTGGTTGAGAAACCCTGCCCTAGACTGATCATTGGAGACAACGATCGAAAGAGTGTATGTGCATTTGGTAGTGTGTGAAAATACCCGGTATCTGTCAACAAGATAATCAGAGGGAGACCCAATATAGTTCTATACTCAGCATCTCCTACGGGGGCAGTGCTACATATGTTAACCGCTTGCCGACCGCCGCACGACTATTTACTGCGGCGGTCAGCCCCTCTCAAGCAGAGCGACGTAGTACTACGTCGCTAGCCTGTGAGGGTCTAGGGAGCGAGAGCGCGCCCCCGGAGTCCGCCGGTCACTCGGCGATCGTCGGTGCAGAGGGAGAAAGGCAGGCGGCTGATGTAAACAAGCCGCCTGTCATTCTCCCCTGTGTAGAAACAGTGATCATACGGTTCAACTATGTAGGACCGTTGATCATTGTTCCTACAGCTCAAGCCACAGCCAATCACAGTTAGAATCACACCCCTAGGGACACACACAGCCCCTCCCTCTCAATAAAGTTAACCCCTTCACTGCCAGTGTAATTTTACAGTAACAGTGCATATGTATAGCACTGATTACTGTAGAAATGTCACTGGTAACCCCAAAAGTGTCAAAAATGTCAGTCAAGGGTCCGATCTGTCCGCTGCAATGTGGCAGTACCGCAAAAAAATCGCAGTTCGCCGCCATTACGCGTTAAAAAAAAAACAACAAAAATGACAACAATCTTTCCCTTTGTTAGTAAACGCAATAACTTTTGCGCAAACCAATCAAAATACACTTTTTGTGATTTTTTTTACCAATCATATGTAGCATAAAACAAATTGGCTGAAAATGTTAAAAAATTTTGATTTTTACATTTTTTGGGGGGGAATTTCATATAAAAAAAATGTGAAAAATATTGTTATTTTTGCAAAATTGACGCTCTTTTTTTGTTTTTAGCGCATGATCAAAAAATCGCACAGGTGATCAAATAACACCAAAAGAAGGCTCTGTTTGTGGGAAAAAAAGGACGTCAAATTCGTTTAGGTACAGCGTCGCACGACCGCGCAATTGTCCGTTAAAGTCACGCAGTGCCGAATCGCAAAAAAACTGGACGGAATGAGGGTAAAATCTTCCGGGGCTTAAGTGGTTAAGGGGTGACAACACAGGAGCACAGCTGGGAGACAGTTGTCACCTCATAACAGGATGATCTTCCCTTAAGTGCCATACTCAATTATAAGCAGGCAGAATGTATATCCTGTGCATATTTACATGCAAAAATCTTCATGAATGAATGGATTTAAAAAAAAAAAAAAAGCAAAAAATACGAGTAATTAGAGTCAAATGTCAATGTTAAAAAATTCTGTGAAGCTACGCTGATGGAAACTGATCTGTAATTGGAAATTATGTGTTGCACATTGTTTTCCAGTTTTGTCATATTAAAAAAATCAAAGCAACAAGGAATTTTGTTATCCAGTTTTGTCATATAAAAAAAAGGAATTAAAATAATACTTACAAACATGGGGCCCCAAAAAGAAATGCCGCTTACTTCTGTGTTAGTATAGGCGAGGATTGCTAATGCAATACCTAAGCTGATCTCAAAGACGGACACAACAATGATTAAAACCTAAAGAGAAAAGATATAGTTTAGTCAGTTGACCCAACATTGCACTTCAATTTACACATTAAAAATGCGGTTAATAGGTCCCTTTAACAATCAAGCATCTGAAAATGTAGAAAATTAGGACGTGTACTGCAGCTGCCCATTCCTCCTCAGTACTAAGATTTCATATTACCTGCTACAAAACTAGATGGATGGCCATGGTATATGGCAAACCTAATTATTCTTAATTATGGTATTCATGTTAAAGAAAATACACTGTAGTACCAAAATACATCCCTGCCTCAACGGTACCCACAGCACCTCATGGGCCGGATTTTCATTACTGGAGCCCGTAGGAACATAACATTTGGTGCCAAAACCAGTCACTCTTTTATAGAGATTTTTTATTTTTTTTTTACTGGTCCCAACCTGGCTTAGAATATTTTAAAACCAATAAAAAAAGTTGTGCAAAAAGTATCACCAAATAATAAAAAAGAATAATTTCTCAGTGACAGCACCTCGTGGGCTTGATTTCCATTACTGGAGCCCGTAGGATCATAATATTAGGTGCCAAAACCAAAGTCCCTCTGTAAGGATTTTTTTTTTTTTTTTACATGTCCCAAGCTGGCTTAGCATATTTTAAAACCAATAAAAATGTTGCGCAAAAAGTATCACCAAATAAAAAAAAAATTATAATTTCTCAGTGACAGCACCTCGTGGGCCGGTTTTTTATCACTGGAGCCCATAGGAACATAACATTTGGTGCCAAAACCAACATCCCTCTGTAAGGACCACTTCTTTTATAGAGATTTTTTTTTTTTACTGGTCCCAACCTGGTTTAACCACTTGCCGACCGGTCACATTGACTGTACTGCGGCAAAGTGGCTCGTTCCCGTCCAGCGACGTAGACCTACGTCGCTGGACTCCTCCCCTTGTGGGCAGCGCGCGCCGCCGGAGGCTCGCTCCCGCTGTATTAAGTCACAGCGGGAGTCGGGCCAGGGAAGGAGCGGCGGTGATCACCGCCGCTCTTCCTCGATCATCGGGGGAATCGAGTGTGGAGATCCGCCCGCTTGTGTAAACAAAGCGGGCGGATCTCCTAAGTGACAGGCAGGGACAGATTGCAGGGTTCAGCATAGCTGAACATCCGATCTGTCCTTGTGTCACTCAGTCACCTCCCCCCCCCACACACGTCAGTAAGCATCAGGCATACATTAACCCCTTGATCACCAATAAAAATTAACCCCTTCCCTGCCAGTGTCATTTTTACAGTAACAGTGCATATGTATAGCACTGATTACTGTAGTAATGTCACTGGTATCCCCAAAAGTGTCATAAATGTCAGTCAAGGGTCCGATCTGTCCGCCGCAATGTCGCAGTACCGCAAAAAAATCGCAGATCGCCGCCATTACTAGTTAAAAGAAAAAACGCCAAAAATGACAGAAATCTTTCCCTTAGTTAGTAAACGCAATAAATTGTGCGCAAACCAGTCAAAATACGCTTATTGCGATTTTATTTACCAGAAATATGTGGCAGAAAACAAATTGGCCTAAAATGATAAAAAAATTTGATTTTTACATTTTTTTGGGGGGAATTTCATATAAAAAAATGTGAAAAATATTGTTATTTTTTCAAAATTGTCCCTCTTTTTTTTGTTTATAGCGCAAAAAGTAAAAAATCGCACAGGTGATCAAATACCACCAAAAGAAAGCACTGTTTGTGGGAAAAAAAGGACGTAAATTTAGTTTGGGTACGGCGTCGCACGACCTCGCAATTGTCAGGTAAATTCGCACAGTGCCAAATCGCAAAAAGTGGCCTGGACGTAAGACAGCAAAATCCTCCGGTGGTAAAGTGAATAAAATATTTTAAAACCAATCAAAAAGTTGCGCAAAAAGTATCACCAAATAATAAAAAAGAAGAATTTCTCAGTGACAGCACCTCATGGGCTGGATTTTCATCACTGGAGCCCATAGGAACATAACATTTCGTGCCAAAACCAATGTCCCTCTGTAAGGGCCACTTCTTTTATAGAGATTTTTTTTTTTTTTTTTACTGGTCCCAACCTGGTTTCGAATTTGTTAAAACCTGTAAAAAATGTGTGCAAAAAATATCACCAAATAATAAAAAATAATAATTTCTCAGTGACAGCACCTCATGGGCCGGATTTTCATCACTGGAGCCTGTAGGAACTTAACATTTCGTGCCAAAACCAAAGTCCCTCTGTAAGGGCCACTTCTTTTATAGAGATTTTTTTTTATTTTTTACTGGTCCCAACCTGGGTTTGAATGTTTTAAAACCAAAAAATAAGTTGTGCAAAAAGTATCACCAAATTAAAAAAAAATAATAATTTCTCAGTGACAGCACCTCATGGGCTGGATTTTCATCACTGGAGCCTATAAGAACATAACATTTGGTGCCAAAACCAAAGTCCCCCTGTAAGGTCCACTTCTTTTATAGAGATTTTTTTTTTTTTTTTAATTCTTTTTTTTTTACTGGTCCGAACCTGGCTTCGAATTTGTTAAAACCAATAAAAAAGTTGCGCAAAAAATATCACCAAATAATAAAAAAGAAGAATATTGTGTTGTGCTATCAATATAAAGTGCAGAAATGCATAACAATCAATCAATCAATCAATCAAATAAAATATTCATATATATCAAAACCTGTAAATAAAAATGTGTTAAAAAACATTCATAAATAATCCAATAAATTCCACAAGAAAAAAAAAGAAGAAAAGAAGCTCTCTAGTGAAAAAAGTTAATGTATAATTATGTATTAACAAAAATCCATATTTCAGTTTGGATAGCAAAATTTTCACACCCAAGAGTGCACACCCAACTCTCAAGCTGCATACCAGCTACTCTGACCTCAAGATGGGGGTCTGGCTGCACTTTATCCCAGAATCCCCATGGGGGATGCAATAGCAATAAAAGTGATCAAAGATTTTTTTTTTTTTTTTTTAAGGGACAGTGTAAAAAAAAAAAAAATGTAAAAATGTAAAAAAAAAAAAAAAAAAAAAAGATCACTTTGATTGTTATCACAAGGGACAGTGTAAAAATTACAAAAATGTAATAAAATAAATATAAAAAATTATTCTAAGGCGCCCCCGTCACCACGTGCTTGTGCTCAGTAGTGAACGCATACCCAGGTCACATCCACATATGTAAACAATGTTTGCACCACACATGTGAGGCATCACCACGAACGTCTGAGTGAGAGCCATAATTCTAGCACTAGATCTCCTTTGTAACTCTAAACTGGTAACCAGTAGAAATTTTTAAAGCGTTGCCTATGGAGATTTTTAGGTACCGTAGTTTGTCGCCATTCCAAAATTTTAAAGCCTGACATGTTAGGTATCTATTTACTCGGCGTAACATCATCTTTCATAATTTGCAAAAAAGTTGGGGTATATATGTTTTTTATTTTTTTATTCATTAAAGTGTATTTTTTTTTTTTTTTATTTGAAAAACCCCTGCGCAAAAATCGTGTAACATAAAAAATTGCAACGACCGCCATTTTATTCTCCAGGGTCTCTGCTAAGGAAAAATATATAACTATAAGTAATTTTCTGGTAATTTTCTGGAAACAAATGTCAGAAAAAGGCTGGGTCTATGCAAACAAAAATCTGTTTGTCTGCAGGGAGAAGAAACTAGAAGATCGCTCCCTTTATACAGAGCCCTGTGTTGTTTGTCATTGCAGAGCTCTGGGCTGTGATTGGACAGAGCTGATCACCTGGCCATGAATCATTGGCCTGGACCTTCTGACAAAAGAAGGTCAGCGAGTCCGCGGGGGCATACACACGCGACCTGAACCCAGAAGAAGGCGGCTACCTACAGGTATGTCGCTGTGCCTGTATGAGCTGCCCGTCTGCAGTACAATGTGGGCAGGCGATTTGTAAAAGGTTAACCACTTGCCAACTGCCTACAACATATTTACTGCGGCAGGTCGGCTCTATTGCCCAAAATTATGTACCTGTTCGTCATTTCGTGCAATAGCCCCTAGGTCGCGCACGCG